>NC_063204.1:18340074-18706324 GCF_017589495.1 Alosa alosa
TCCATGGCTGTCTAATCGTCTTTGTAATGGAGATAGAAAATCCATGAGAGTTTTGGGGAGAAGTCCTGACTCAGCGCAGGGCTTTTTTTGAAGTAGCTTTTGACTGTAATTTTGCATGTCCCATGCAGCATTTAGGGGTCACCCGACACATTCAATCCTCTGTCGCCATCCATCACTCCTGAAGACCTGAGAAGCACAGTGGAACATGCAAAATGTGTAGTTTTACTGCAGTGATTTTACTCAGATGGTTTTGCATCAAAACCAGTGAAAATATACAAACATCTAATTTGTTTTCGTTGTTCATTTTCATGATTAAAATTGTATGCATATGTATATTTTATATTCTCTAAATACTCTCTGTTCTCCTAAACATACAGAATTTTAACAGTATTTTCGAGATTGGTGAAGCATCTGTTCAGATACTTCACCAATCTCGATTCAGATGTCTGATCTGCACACCATTGTAAACAACCTCAGCACTTAAACTGTTTCCATAGTTAGCCAGGTTAAAAAAGTTTACTTGTGGGTAGCGTCATCAGTCATCCTTGCTTGTTCGTTCTTTAACAAGACACCTCAATTAGATCCTCGGCCTTACTGAAAGAGGTTGCATGCTCTGTAAAGCCTGATTACATCATCCTAATTAGACCCTCCTCAACTCATTTGCACTCGTTCAAGACCCCATAGACACACTGGTGCATTCATTCCAGGTAGTTAATATGCATCTTAATTGACTTACACAGGCCATTGTGTGTCTTATTTATGAGGTGTGTGTCCTTGCATGCCTCTCAGCTCACACCTGAGATGTTTTCTCATGCGGTCAGCGTAGCCTCTCTGAGACAGCATAGAAGGCTGTTGTTGGCAGAGCATTCCAAGTGTGCTGAATGAAGTTATGAAGAATGAAGGTACTGTACTATTTGGAGTCACAGAGGCAACCATAGCTTTACTGCAGAGACCGACTGTACTGAGAGTAACAAAAGCAGTGTGATTTTTGTGAGGAAATATTGCACAGAAATGCATTTGCACTGGTATGTATTCATCATGGATGATGATGCTAAAACACTTCAGTTTCACTCGAATGGATTGTCGTGATTGTCATTTTCTGATATTTTCAGAGAACTCAGAAATATGAATACCTGACAAACAAATTTGATAAAAATCAATGAAGAGTAAGATAGTCCTTCATGATGTGGTAAAGGAGACATTTAGACCAGATCTTCCTTAAGGTGTTAATTTGCCATATGGGTTGAAATGGCAAAAAATCATATACCATGACAGCTTAATTTAAAAAAAGATGTCTAAGGGCAATAGAATATATTCTGTCAATACTGTTTTATACCCAAGGCTCTTTCAATTAAAGTTGCCAGCCACAGCAAGTTCAAACGTAACTTACTCTTGTCATAGTTTTTCATGCACACTCATTCATAATTTGTAATGATCAGCTACATTCTGTAACTAGTATTTTATATATGTCCTTCAGGAATGTGTGCATTGGTAATCACTTCTCCAGACCTTCAAGTGTCCATGCGGAATAAGCACACATCTCTGAAAATAACGCATGTCCTTGCATCACCCAATTATGCATTTGGAGATCAATTAAAGTGTCAAGTTTAATTTCTTTTCGATGAATTAGCATGTCAGCTGCACTCCGGATCGGGCTGTTTGGCACCCCGTATAAATCACTGTCAGAGGCCGGCTGCTGACGTAGCACATTACATTGTCACTATGTAAAGCCTGCGGAACCGTCCAGAGCACTCACAGAGGGCTGGGTAGCCACCCCCACTTTGGCCTCGCTAGCCAAGCAGAGAGGACATCATAACTTGTCTCACCACTGGTGGAGTCCATCTTACAGTGCCCCCTGCTCACAACCTAAACATGTGCCAACATGGCCAATATATTTATACTTTTTTCATGATTCCAATCACACTTCTTTTTTTATTATAAGGATGGTGTATGCATGCATGCATGCCTACTGTATGTATACCAAGGGAAATAGTGTTTTTTCTTTTTTTTTGTGATTAACTGTTTATCTGTTTATTGAGTTGGTGGGGGCAATACGGTTACATGAAATAATAAATAATAAAATAATACATGATAAATAAATACACCTAATCATGTTAAAAAGAAGAGATTAAAAATGTAAAATGACAAAAAAGATATTTACAGAGAAAGAGAAAAAAAGAGCACTCAACAGCAGCAGCAACATGTATTTTATACAATGAAGCTACTCATCACACAAGAGGTATGAGATCTTTGACCCTGCATATTAATGCCTCCCATTTATGTAGGGTGGATACCTTGACCTTGTTTACACAAGCAGTATGATTTTCTAAATTGACAATATCATCTATATAACTTAGCCAAAAACGTTTGAATGGGGAAATAGTGTTTTTTCATGCTTACAGTATTACCAGTATTTATGGAGGTATATGAACTGTAATTGCACTGAGGTTCCTTGATACTGTATTTGCAGATGTTGAAAGTCCACTGCGATTGGCATTAACATCATCTATCTTACATAATGTACTTTATTTCCATGGGAGATCAAGAGATATTTGAAAGCTCTTGTTTTTTACAAATATGATGTGATTGTTGTTTATAGAGATGGATGTATGATGTATGTGTGTGCGTGCATAGGCATCTGTGCCTGCATGCGTGCATGTGCATGTATATGTCTGTAGTAAATGTTGGCCAGCAGAGGCCTAGCGCTCCAGATGACAAGCATACAGGCCACCCCACTGTTAACATATTCAGCTCTCCAGGCCTGGAGGAGAGGAGAGACAGCAGGCCGAGAGGCTAGCGGACCAGAGGGGCCACCACTGACTCATGGGTGCCCTGGTATTTAACTCCCAGCCCAAACAAAAACCTCTTGATCTCTTGCCCCAGGATGCTTGGCAGGGGAAAATGTCAGCATGTCAACAGAATGTGTGTGTGTGTGTGTGTGTGTGTGTGTGTGTGTGTGTGTGTGTGTGTGTGTGTGTGTGTGTGTGTGTGTGTGCACGCACGTTTGTGTGCTCAGTCTTAGTATGTGATCAGTATGTGCAAGCTCTACTCAGACTGAATGTACAGATGGGACGGAAGCATCAGTGATATGTGAGACAGCAGAGGAGGGAAGAAATACATCAAGAGAGAGGGATGGAGAACAGACGGTAAGAGAGAGAGAGAGAGAGAGAGAGAGAGAGAGAGAGAGAGATGAGAGACTAGAGAGACTAGAGGGTAGCTGGCAAGACTGTGAGAGCGAGCAAAGCTAGATGAGACAGATAAACCCAGAGCAATGAGGATTCCGCAGGCAAGACAGAAACAGCCTGTGAAAGAGGGAGAGACAAACAAAAGGAAAGTGAGAAAGAGGTAGCACAACATAAAGGCAGCAGGGAGTGGAAGGCAGTGCTTTAAAATTGCTGGTTGGATCTTTGGGGAGTTTACTCTGGTGTTGAGGCCCTGGTCTCTGCAGTCGTAAACAATGCAGGGTGAGAGCACAGCCCTCCACTGGAATGCAAGCAAGAGCATTAAGAAAACTGTGCTGGAGGAAACCACGCTCTGATTCTCAAGAAAGGCGACAAGCAAGAGATCAGTCGTATCATCATAACAGTCAGTCGTATCATCATAACGGCTGGTATTGGACGTTTCCACTCTTTAGAAAATGGCACCGCAAGCCAAGGATGTTTGTTCATGATAAGTGTACCCAACCACCATGACCTCACTTTTCAAAGTTCAGTATTGAGACACGTTGTTCCTAGAAACTTCAGAAGGATTGTTTAATGTGGCCTTGGTGCAGTCTTTGCATTGACCGCATCTCCATCTGCACAATCACCGTGACTTCGGTCTCGTCCTTTGTCTTGTCTTGGTGCCATGAAGCGCCAGTGGCAAGTGTTCCAATATATTAGCTCTCCCACAGGCAGCTGAACTGCTATGGCTCCCTCTGCACTGCACCGGTGTGTATAGAGCCGAGAGCCAGTTTTGAGTCAGGGCAGTTCAAGCCTCTTCATTTGTTGTGTCTCTCATTTCTCAGGCTTCTTGCCAGTCCCTTAGCTGTGTTCTGCAACTGTTTGTTTTTCCAACTCGGAGCTGGCGGCAATAGCTTCGAGAAGAAAAAAACGACGGCGGTAGAGAGGAAAGAAAAGAAACTAAAGGTGTCGGAATCACCACGAGTACATCAAAACAGATCCCCACTAAATCATGCATCAGCTGTAAGTACCACTGGAAGGGGCTGGAGAGGGGGAGGGAGAGAAAGGGTAGGAGAGAGGGATGTAATCATAACAGAGAAGAGAGAAAGAGAGGGAGGGTGAGAGAGTGAGAGTTAGACAGAGAAAAGAGAGAGAGAGAGAAAAAAAGGGAAAACGGGAGGAGTGGAACAGTTGCCCAGTCAAGTGTCTCATCTCCATCTACCTGGCCCTCTCAACACAGGCAAGGCCAGATGTGTTAATCTTAGCTCATAGATCAGCTACCCCGGACCCGAAAATAACAATTACCCCCCCTCCCCCAAGCGGCCCCTAAACCCAGCCCCCCCCCCACTGACCTGCTCGCTCCCCTCTCCGTGCTGGGGGCCCCAGATAATGCTATAAAATGCTATCAGAAGTTTAGCGCATTTGCATTCTGCCCCTCCAGGCCAGCACGATATAAATAATTGATCCTGCTTAATTCATGCCTGTGCCAAAGGCTTTTCCGCCATGCTAGTGAGCAGTCCTTATAACATAATTACGGAGGGGAACATTGTGCTTACTCAGACAAACAAATAAATCTCAGGAGACCGTTCCGTCCTCAGCCCCCGACGAGTGGAGACGTGGGCTTCAACGGGGGAGTCCACCCACTGGATTTATCACCGAGGCGTCAGGAGGAAACGTGCCATGGCACACACGCCTGGCGGGCTTTTAGCCCGCCGAAGGGAAGCCAGCGCCAACAAGTGACCGACAACAGCTGTGATTTGAGGTGGTGGCATCTTGGAGTTAACAGGTTGGAGAGCTGGTGAAGTGTGAGTGAGGCATGCCGCTGCCATGGGGTCTGGACAGGGAGCAGGCCAGTTCTGCGGTCAGGCACGTTTGGACCTTTGATCGAGGGCGAGCAATAATGGCAGGCAGAGCGCAGGACTACATGAGTGCGAGGTTACTACCTGTATGTGTGTGTGTATGTGTGTTTGTGGTGTGTGTGTGTGTGTGTGTGTGTGTGTGTGCATGTGTGTGTGCATGTGTGTGACAAAAACAGCTTAACAGCTTGACAGCTTAAAAGGTGTGTGACAAAAAGTGGATGGAGGTATTTCTGTGCAATTTCTGCTGACAGTAATGAAATCTCCTTTTAACATGACAGACATACTTGTCCCAACCCCCCATATTTTGGCCTCATGACTTGATGACAAACCGTGGTAATGAAGTGTGTCTAAAAAGGCCTGTTTTCTCTATTTTACTTCTCTTTCTGCATTCCAATAGCGTTCCAACCCATTCTAACATGCAATTTCCTAAAACCAAAGTATTGAGTGGTGCTTAGAGGGTGCTAATTAAAAACACATTTCAATTAAAATGGGCCATTAGAAGCATCATAACAGTTTACCTTTCCAAAGAGGCTTGAAATAGAGGCACAAAGTAATTTTATCTTGAGGCACAGTGAGAGCAGCCATTGATCCTGGGCATAAAACGTTCTGGTTACTGAAGGACATATAAAGCCTTGTCAGAAATAAATCCCAATGAGTGTTTAATAGCAAATACTGATGGCAAAGATTGTTAAGGCGGAGCAAGATATTTCATCAGGAGCCACTTCCGGGAACCCGGATCGCACGAGGGGGTCAAAATCCCCTTTATGCAGAGCAGAGGCAGCGACTGCTCCATTGAAGTCTATGGGCATAGATCAGAATTTCACCACATATGCTAAGGTCTTGGTTCTATAGAGTTAGGAATGTGAATTTCGGGCACGTTTTCATGATCCTCAAACCCTTCTGGAGAAAATCGACCTTATATCAGGTGTGCGCCGGTTATTTATGCAGCTGCTGTTGGACGGTTGCAACGTGACGCCACAATCAATACGCCATCGACACGCCTCTTTATGCAGACAGGATTCGATCCCCATTTCACGCCCATAGACATGAACTACGACGAAGTATCTTGCTCCGCCTTAACAATCTTTGCTGATGGTATGGTGAGCTAAAGCCCCCTGCCATTATAGACCCTTTCAACAATAAAAACAAAAACAATGCTTGAACATTCTATTTGGTTCCCAATCTACTTCCTCTGCAATAAGATAACATATGGAATGTTAAAACGGAAGTCTTGTGGGGCCAACTATGATGCTGATAATGGAACTCTCTTGAAAGGGTCTATAGTTTTCTCTCTTCTGTCTCTCTCTCTTCCACACACCACAGAGACTGCTCCTGACAGCCAGTTAGTGTGTAGATTCTGTGTGAATATGTCCATTGTTTTTGTCCATGAGGAGCTCTATAAGGAGTTCCATGAGAAAAACTTCTCCAGCAAAAACAAATATGGCTGTCACACAGCATACCTGGAGAAATGTTCTGCTGAATTAAAGGTGGAAATATAAAGTATAATGTGTGGTCAACACCAGGGATTTACAGATGAATAGACTTCCAAAATATCTCAAGAAAGAATAAGTAAGTAAGTACTCTTTTGATCCCGTGAGGGAAATTTGGTCTTTGCATTTATCCCAATCCATGAATTAGTGAAACACACTCAGCACACAGTGAAGTGAAGCACACACTAATCCCGGCGCAGTGAGCTGCCTGCAACAACAGCGGCGCTCGGGGAGCAGTGAGGGGTTAGGTGCCTTGCTCAAGGGCACTTCACACAAGGGCACAACCCTCTGGTTACAAGTCCGAAGGGCTAACCAGTAGGCTACGGCTGCCCCTTATTCCTGTGGAATCCTGTGGAATATGTCCACATTCCTGCGGAATCTGCGGAAAACCACAATTTTTTTCGTAATATGTACCGGTAGTTAGTTCTAATTGCGAATAGGTAAATGGAAATGGCACTGATGGTCAGTCCTTGGTCTTTTGGATGTGGGAGAAAGAAGGAGTTGTAGGCGAAAATAAAGGAGAAATCACATAATCAAATCTTAACATAATTGTCTCCCCATTGGGAAATATCTGATTACACTGTGGTTCTTGCAAAACAGGAAGGCAAGGTGAACAGGCAATCAGAGCAACTCTTTTACAGACAGCTCCAACACTGATTCAACATATTGAATCAGCCGCAAACAAAACAAAACTGGTCCAATGGTGCCAACAATACAGAACACACCACAAAAATCTAGACCACCAATGCTCACCAACCAGCCAGACATTGGCTGATGACCAACCATCGACTTGGTGTGTCCCCGTTATGAAAATTAGAAGTTAATCGGACAAGTATTTAAGTACAATGTACGAAGACACACAATGTGCGTATGACACACACACACACACACACACACACACACACAGATGGACAGACAGATGGACCTGATTACAATACCCTCTGCCCCAAGTCAATAATTAGGCCTATGTCAAGTCATTTACATGGATGGCTTACATGTTGCTGTTTCCAGTGACATAAAAGATGCAATATAAATGTGTGCATCATATCTGTTACACATCCCTTATTGTTGTCTTTGTAAGTATGTGCAGTCATTTTTGTTTTCAAGGTTTATAACCTAAGTCTTTAGTGTAGTTTCACTTTTCCCGGTAGCTGTTGGAATTCTTTTTATCTAGCTCCTAAAATTAGAGCCGATATGTCGTCACCAGAGGGTCAGTGGGTAAGTTGCAGTGATTTCGGAGAAATGTCTTGAGGGAGAAGCAGTCAGGTGTGGTGATAGGTGTGACCATGAGGAGCTCTATAAGGAGTTCCATGAGGAAAACTCATCCAGGAAAAACAAATCTGGCTGTCACACAGCGTACCTGGAGAAATGTTCTGCTGAATTAAAGGTGGAAATATTCAATACTGACATATAGTATTAGGTGTAGTCAACACTACAGGGATTTACAGATGAAAAGATTTCCAAAATATCTCATGAAAGATCGTATTGTTTACCTCCGGAATCGGTGATCGGTGTATATCCTTTGTGCCTTGTGGCACCCTACCGGTAAGCACATCTGCCCAGCCTGTCACAAAATCTTTATTGCATTTCAGCTCAGTTAAAAGATTTCATAACTTTGTCATATTAAGGGCTGACGTGTATGACAATCACTTTGAATCTCTGAATCTCTGGAGATGAAAGGATGGTGTAAGGATGAAAAGCTCCATCACAGTGGTTGAACCAGCAAGTACAGCTAAGTTATTAAAGGTGCTCTAAGCGATGCTGGGTAACGTCACTTCTGTTGACTTTTAAACAAAACAGGGAGCTAGCTCGCTACTTCCTCCCCCTCCCTCCCGTGCTGCTCCCGTGCAAATGAAACTCTCCTAAACGTGCATCGCGTCTGTGATTTGCTGGAACAGTTTGTTATGTTTTTATGGGCTATAGGTTTGCCCACGTTGTCTTTGTTGCAGTTTTTCGAGCCTGGTCTGTCCACAGAGATCGCGTTTTTTTACAGTGTATTCAGGACACAGACAGCTAGCCGTTGGTTAGGTGATGTTTGCAGTAAGTGACATAAAATGTTTTAGCCTAAAAAACGCGTGGCATCGCTTAGAGCACCTTTAATGTGTCTCTTTCTTTATCATACACAATGTCCACAATATGTACATATGTATTGTATTTTTCCTGTTTTGTGCCTCCATACCATGATGATGCTGATGTAAAGGGCTGTGAACTGGGTGGGTCAGTCACTTGTTCAGTGAGTTACTAGAACTCGCCTTCCAGCATCTGGCAATACATCACGCCCACCTTGCTGTCAAATTCAAGCCTTAACTCTTTTAAAACTAAGAGCCAGGCTGTAAGAATCGCAACTAAAAAAATACCCCCTGAGGGGCAAAAGAGGTTAACTTACTTTGTAAAATGCAAAATTAAATGGTTATACATTTGAAATATTATGCTTGCAGCAAAACAGTTCTCTATGCTGCTAATGACATAGATGACAGTGCTCTCGTTTGATTTCTTGGGTACAGATTCTCGAGTTTGGTTTTCAGATTCTGGGTTTTGGTTCTCAATACATAAGACACTAAACTGACAGCATATGTAGCTGTGTCTGCTGGTGTGTACATAAGACAACTGCGCTGAAAGGCAATGAGCTGTGATTGAGGGATGCAGTCAGTCACAAGCAGGAGCAGGAGGGTGGCTATGGAGCTGCTGGGTTAAAGCTGAAGGATAGTAACGCTCGCAACACTTTTATCCAAAGCGACAGATTCACTTCAGCAGGTTTGGGAATCAAACCCGGGTCAACCGAATGTGGCACTACCGCTGCTTCACCAAGTCTGGCTTTACATGGAGGTCTGAGCCTGAGGGCTGAATGATGGCCCATGTCCTGCTGCTGGGCTGCTGGGCTGAGCTGAAAGGAGGATGTGCCCTTACCTCCAGGAGGATATACTGTAGCATGGAACCCCACCCCCCCACCAGTCACACCTGTCCAAATTTCGGGGATGACCTCACAGGCATTTCCAATATGCACTGTCATGATGGAAGCCATTACACATGCACACACACAGCACACACACACACACACACAGAGACAAACAGCCCACAAAGCACACGTACATCACACACCACACACACAGCACACATACACACAAACACACACAAACAGCCCACAAAGCACACATACATCACATACCACACACAAACACACACACACACACACACAAACAGCACACACATCACACACCACACACACACACACACCACACAAGCACCTCCTCAAAGCCACATTGCCCATTTCACATCAGCCCAGCCAACGGCACATTAAGACAATTAAGACAACCCTCTAACCTCCCCTGTCTGGCTTTGCGCGCAACCTGCTGCCTTTGGCGGCCATGACTGATGACAAATAGGAGGCCATTATGGAGAGGTAACTCCGGGACTTCGGAACCGTGCCGCATGCGCTAGCAATTACCCAAGATGACCGTTCAGCTCTGGGGGAGAGAGGGAGAAAGTGTGAGTGGATCGGTTGAGTGTAGATGGCTTTTTTTATGACCCAGATTTAACTTGCTCACTCTCTTGTGTCCTTAGACAGGGAGCCACAGCTGCGGTGAGGCTATGCATTTCAGCACCAGATGATGAGCTCTCCTCTCCTAGCTTGGCGACGGGGGGAGAAAAGGAGAAGGAGGGAAAAAAATCAATAATTCCACATGATCCCTTTCTCTTGTTCTGCGCACAAGGTTCAGTTGCATGTATGTTCATGAACATGTGACACTGATGATTAGATAATTACTGTTTGAAATCCTCTCATTAAGGTTCTCAGTGTAATGATTCCCTTATGGGTTAGAATGATAGAGGATTCCCAGCCACTGCCACACACAGTGCACTGCACAGCTAGCTACACGTTGTGCAGCTCAATAGGAATGCACATGGCTGGGACTGTGTGCTAAAAGCTGCAGTGCATAACAGCTACCACAATTAAGGAGCCAAAGTTAGGGGGCAGCCGTGGCCCACTGGTTAGCACTCTGGACTTGTAACCGGAGGGTTGCCGGTTCGAGCCCCGACCAGTGGGCTGTGGCTGAAGTGCCCTTGAGCAAGGCACCTAACCCCTCACTGCTCCCTCGGCTGCCATTGTAGCAGGCAGCTCACTGCGCCCGGGATTAGTGTGTGCTTCACCTCACTGTGTGTACACTGTGTGCTGTTTGTGTTTCACTAATTCCCGATTGGGTTAAATGCAGAGACCAAATTTCCCTCACGGGATCAAAAAAGTATATATACTTATACTATACTAAAGTCTGCCCTTGGACTTGTTAGCCGCCCCGCTCCCCAAAACCTTCAGATTGGGAGGCGACCCTCAGAGCAGATTGGCACTGCTGTCTCCCTCACTGCATTTCAGACAGACTTTTATGGGCTGATTTACTGGCCACATGATTTCCACATGGCTAAGCTATGTACTTTGTTGAGCTACTCGAAGAGGCCCCCTTATCCCCACCCCCTGACCCACCCACCCAGCCAGCCATCCACCACCACCACCCAAAACCCCGAACCCCATCTCCTGCTCATCAGTCATAGAGATTGAGCTGTCCTCGTTCTCCTATGGCATGTCCATGTTCTGCTCAGAAATCTGAAAGCTTCATGAAGCTTTCCTGTTTTTGTTTGCCGTGTGTTTTAATGCAAAATTAGTATCTAGAGTCTAGATTAGTATTAGAGTCTAGTCATACTGTGTTTCTGTAGCAGTCAGATAGTCTTGCTAAGAAGGAATTCTCTTATGTTTAGGGATGCTCTCATTTGACAGTGGAAACCCTGCAAAAATGGCCTTTTTTCACCTGGGAGGTGTTGTCTTAAATTCTGGCAATAAATGAAAACGTCTGCCATTTAGTACACATAGATTTTGGATACAGGTGTCATGATTTATTTTTCATGATTAAAGTTAAAATATATAACAAGCTACAATAATGTATAAAGGAATTTAAAGACAATTATAGACAGTTAAGAGAGTTTGTCACAGCATAGAAAAAGATGTCATCCAAGGTGTTTCCAAACAAATATCTGATTTTGGTTTAGTGTAACTGTTCTGAACAACAGAAGAAGCCCCACGCTTCAGTCATTGTAGAAGAGCTCATGGTGAACACTGTCCAGAGCCAACCAGGAATGTTGCCATCCTCTTACATTATAATCGGTGACAAATTCAGTTTAAAGCTCGACATTGCTATTAGTCAGCTTTCACCAAACGTTTCAATAACTAACTTCAGGCAGCCTTTGTTGTGCCTGTGACCACACCGCTCTCAGCCTTTCTGAAGCATAGTGGCAATACGCTGACATTTTTGCCAGTCATTTATACTCTCAAATTAGAGTGCTGTGAATATATTGCCTATATTTGAGCCTTTGTAGGCTTTTTCATAGCAAGTAAAGACAGGAGAACTTTTTGAAAGTGGAATGTCCTTTAGCACTAGATTAGTAGTTTGTATGGGGCTTGGACCAGCACAAGGCCAGTACTTTATTATTTCCGCCCCTGCGCTGAAGGGACATTTAATAAGTCTCGAGGCCTCGCATAAAAGTCCTTGCTCAGACATGTAGAAAACAAACACAAGCTGGTTTTGCTGTCACCCCATTCACTGATGGGAAGTGATAGCCCCAGAATCCTTGCATGGAGAAGATGATTTGTCCCTTTCCTGTCCATGAAAGGACACCTGGAGAGTCTTACATCAATTCAATGTTAATCTGTGGAGGGTTGTTTTTTGTCAGAGGAAGTTACATTTTTGCTTACTCTGTTTATCGCAACAGTTACCATTTCAAATGTAGGAGTTGGATGATGATAAGTAACAGAACAGATACCCTCTTTTATTGAGTGGGTTTTGATGTTATCAGATGTTCCCCTGGTACAAATAGAGATGCTGAGCCTTTTAGCACACTTTTATGACTGCTGCCATTTGCAAGCACACCAAAACACACACACACACACACACACACACACACAGAGAGACACAGACACACACATGCCATGTTTACACAATTCCTCTCTTGCCCCTGCTCATCTTTCTTGATGACATCAACTTGTGGCTGAGAATTACTTAAAACTAAATAGCAATAAGACTGAAAACTACAAGTTGTTGGCTCAAAACCAACTCTGAAAACAATGATGCAAAACCCCATGTTCCTGATTGGGACATCTTTGCCAGTCTGATGTTTCCTTCCCTGATTTGTTGTAGTCATCTCACCTGATAATGGTGCCTCTATTGCAGAAGAAAACAATAAGAATCACCTTTGACTCTCCATGACTCACTTCCACTTCCACTACTAACCTGCCAACGGTGAATGCAACATGGAGACTGAAGTAAGCTTTACTGGCCTTCTGAGTCACTCACTAAACTGATCCGGGTTGAACGAGTCACTTGAGTCAGTATTGCTAAATCGCAAAGAAATTCAGTCCTACGTTCAAGCAGTGCAGTGGGGTGCTTCATTTCGTTAAGTGCCTTCTCATGTTGGATGTGGATCCTCCATGATTTGAAACCAGGTTTTTGCAGTACTTGCATTTAGCCTTTAGAGTTTTGCTCTCCTGGTCAAAGTGCATCCACACATTGTTCATCTTTTTGGTGCTCATGTTCAGAAACTTTGATGTTATTGACAGAGAGGGTAGCCTATATTATAATAATTAATTATTTGTTGTTGTTTTGTTAACAATAGAAAAGTTTGCCTAGGTCTAATGCTACTCTGGTACAATGTTTATTACCACTACTATATACTAATTGTAGGCTACTAGGAATCTATTCTAATAAATATTATAGGCTGCTAATACTAGGCAACTAATATTATTATTAATCATAGCTATACTGTTAGGTAGCATAATATAATATAATATAATATAATATAATATAATATAATATAATATAATATAATATAAAATAGCCTAATATAATAACATCAAAACCTCCACCCACTCACGGGAAAGAAAGCAGTTTGAGCCAGACTGTTTATTTATTGTCTTAACCTAGCCTAAGCAATTGACTTTCAATGTAGACATAGAAACGTAGAAATGCCCTGCAGTGAATAAATTATTATTATTGTTATTATTATTATTATTATTATTATTATTATTATTATTATTATTACTACTACTACTACTACTACTATTCTCATTAGGCCTATTATTATGACACGAGTAGAAACTAGGCTACTCGCTCGTCTACAGATCCACTCATGACAATGTAGCCGGCTGATTCCACTGACTCGCACTCATAACAACATAACGTAACCCGGTCCCAAATGACCCAGGTAGGCCCTACTCAAGCAACTCCATACAGAGCTTGCAATGTTTCGACTGTCCAAATTGCATTTTAAAGAGGCTATGCAGGTAGGCTGGCTTTTGTTGTGGATTTGCCTTGATTTAGGAGTTACTCAAAAGATCCACTCCATACATTCGAGCTCATAACAACATAACAATGATCCAACTGACTTACAAGGACTTGCAATGTGTCTTGCGACCTAATTGCATTTTATAGTAGGCTATGCGTGCAGAACATATGTTATTTCAGAAGTGAAAGCATGGCTTTTCGTTGTGGATTTGTTTTTCACCTTGACGAGGAGTTACTCGCTGCTCTAAAGATCCACTCATGACAACGTAGCCGGGCTGATTCGGCTGACTCGCGCACTCATAACAACGTAACCGCCCGCCCGGCTGATTCGACTGACCCAGGTAGATACTCAAGCAGCTCCATGAGCGCAGCAGTTCGGACTGTCTGCACCCTAATTGCATTTTAATATGCTACATCTATACACCAAATCTAATTATGTCTAAGCTACATGCAGAACATTGAATGTTATTTCAGAAGTGAAAGAATGGCTTTTGTTGTGGAATTGCTTTTCACCTCGAGGAGGAGCTACTCGCTCTCGTAGATCCACTCATGACAACGTAGCCGGCTGATTCAACTGACTCGTACTCAACTTAGTCTAACCGGCCGGCTGATCCGACTAACCCGGATTGCTATCAGTCGCTCCAATCTGAGTCCCATGGTCTGCGAATCTGCAATGTTTCCGCCTCTGGGAAGTTAACCAGTTATCTCGACTGCCTGCTCACTCAGTCGCTTGAGTTGATTTGTGGAGTTGTGGTTGCCTACTTAAATTGTTACATTTTTGGCAGCTACGATGGCTAGGGCTAGGAGGCTAGCTAATGTTGCAAGAGGTTTGTGTGTGGCGCTGTTTATCGTTTTAGATTGAATTGTAGTAGGACTCAACTGATCCGAGTTAATGATACTAGAGACTCGCGACTCATGGGTTAATTTAAAGACACGGGTGAAAGATCCGAGTGAGTAACGACTCAAACACCTTTACTATCCATTGGTACCAAGTATGTCGATCCTTCTGGCTTATGAAAACAGACAAGTGACTGCAAAATAATAACGTCATACGAAAGCCAACTGCACACCCATTACTTTGAATTACTCCCGAACCCGTGAATGCATGAAAGAGGAGACACAGAGCTATCATTTGATACCAAGTAGGCCTACATCCTTCTGGGTTATAAAACAGACGAAGTGACGGCAAAATACTAACTTCATATAGCTCGACTTACCTCACGTTTTTGTCTGTTTTTGTGGCAAAGCATGTTTATAATCCAACGCTATTGTGTGTTTCTCTATGGCAAAGAATGTTCATAATCCGGTTTTGAGATCCTAGCAAATTCCTGCATGGCATTCAATTCAAGGCTCACATTGCATTCCAATTAGTAAGACAAAGAAACACCTTTTTTGCCTTTACTTTGTTCATGGCAACGCAGTAAAAAGTTGTAGAGAATCATGAGTGCAGACAGGCACACACACGTAAACTCGGGTCAAGTCAGGTCAGATCAGATCAGTTCGTGTTCTAGATATGGAGCGCAGAAAGGTAATTTTTAATCACTAAATAAAAAAGAATGGCATTTATTTCTGTAAGGCGCATACACCACATATATATGTAAATTGCTCAGCCCCAGAGAATCCCCCCACTGTGGCAATGATATTGATTCAGGACAGTCTACCCTACACACATGAAATGCATGTAGAGCTATTGTAGTGAGATACATGTCAAAATATAAGATTTTTTATATGCTTTTTATATGTTAATTCTTTAAAAATCAAAATAAAATCAATGCTAGTACTAATCGGTACTAATACATGAAATGATGGCAGATCTGGATAGCCTAGACTCAAAGCAATATATAATATATGTGTGTGGCACTTACAATGACCAGAACAAATCCTTATGAATAAAGGTAGTGAAAATGCCCTAAAAAACTAAGGGTTAAAATATACATATATTTAAAAAGTAGAATCCATGCAAAAATACTTAAAAAAAATTATTTAATAAATATTTCAGGAAAATATAAGTTGTATGTGTATGTGTTTATTAGTTCCAAAGTTTAATAAATTAGACACTGATGGCACAGTGCTCTGTTTTAAGTCTTTTTTTCTCAACTAAAAATGCTTTGCGCTGGTTAGGGGGTACTTGGCTGAAAAAATATTTCACAGGGGGTACATCACTGAAAAAAGGTTGAGAACCACTGGCTTAGAGCACCTTTAATTTAATTAAATGAAATTAGTGAATAGTGAATTAGTAATTTGTGCAAACAGTCATGTGATCCATGTGACCTCAGTGGTCCAGTGTGGACAAAAGACCACTCGGTTCCATAATAGCAAACGTGTCTGGATAAAGATTGTATTGCTTTTAAAACGGCGTTTTAAAAAGGGAATGGAATAGTGTGGATGTAGCCTTAGTCTCTCTCTTTCTCTCTCTTTCTTTGTCTTTCTCTTTCTGTCTTTCTCTCTCTCTCTCACACACACACACACACTTAGTGACCTAAACAATGCTATTTTTACTTCACAGAAATCTTTACATCCAAAAACAATTTGTCATTTTGTGTTTACTTCTCACACTGCATTGATATATCTACATAATAATGCATAGCTGAACTGAATAGCGGAGCGATCGTTAGACTCTATCAATACGGATGGACACATGGGCTGAAAGGGGAGGAGAGCTGGAGAGATGATTGGGGAGAAGACCAAGGCGACGCTGCCTTCTACCACTCTAACACAGAGGGGACGGCATTAACATCTCTCAAGATCGCACAGCTTATGTGTTGCTTTCCACCACCCCTGACACCATCACTTTTCTCCATTTGCACACCAAGTGTGGAGCATTAAACTTTTATGCCACTGACAAACCTGCGAGGAAATTGGTTCCCAGGCTGAACACATGTGCCCATGATTTGAGGGGAAATAAAAAGGGAAAGATCTGGAAAAAAAATAATCTGATTGAGAGACTGCCTTATGGCTTCTTTCCAGAGAGCAAATTACTTATATAAAATCAATATATGCTTATCACACCCAGCAGTATCTATAGATTTAGGTGT
The DNA here is from genome assembly GCF_017589495.1 of Alosa alosa. NCBI lineage: Eukaryota > Metazoa > Chordata > Actinopteri > Clupeiformes > Clupeidae > Alosa > Alosa alosa. Next base: position 18,356,942 of record NC_063204.1, read on the forward strand.
AATGCCAGACCAAGAGGCTGCGGTTGCTTGTAAAATGGTGGAGCACCATAGTCTTTCTGCTGTGATTTAAAGCTCAGAGTGAGGCGAAGCAAGGCCACTTTGTGGCACAGCATGAGAAGTTGCCCTTTTGTAGATCATATAGCACTCTGATGAATGCAATAGGTTTGTGTTCCCCTATTCTCAGCGCTCTTGTGTAAAAGTGCATCCTGATCTAGAATAGCTGTATGTTTTCGTATGCTTCAGTTACACTGCTGGCCCCCTTGTCCCTGCCTGGTAGTAAACTGAGAAAACTGGAAACCAGAAACACCCATGTCAGTGTAAGCACATCTTGACATTTAATTTCAGCAATGACATTACGATGCTAATGGCCTAGAATTACCCATTAGTTCTTTGGGAACTAACAAAGGACATTTATGACATCAACTGATGATCTCCTTTGAAGCACCTTTCCTCTTCGAAAGTTAAACAAAGTCATTCTTCTGAAGGCATAGTAATGGGTGATGCTTTCACACTGAAATAGAGTCAAGGGTAACTCCATGCACTGAATGAACATCCTTATCCAGTTTCAACAAGAGGTGAAATGGGCAGGTCGTCTTAATAAATCAGCGTACATGCTCAGGAGTTGTTCTTTGTTAGGAAAACTACTTTGCTCTTTCAATTAAGTGTCTCTACTCTTCTGTATGGTCACCTATAATGATTACAGTGAAGAATTGCCTTAATGTAAAATAGATTCTTAGATGTCTTAAGTCAGAATAAAGACTATTTTGTAATTCAGCATTTGCATCTGAATGAATTGCTTATTTGTTATCTTATCTCTCTTGACAGTTGTCAACATTTCTGCACTTGAATCAAAAGTTGTGGGTTAATTGAGGACATAAACCTATGTAAGTTTGACTTTCCAAGGTACTGACCAATCCACACATTTGGTTTATGTTATAAGGAAATTACACATAAAAAAAAACACACTAAATGCTGTAATCTGTTGCATTTCCCTGCGTTTGTCAGTAGAATCTCTCCTACAGCATAAACACTTTTGCAATTGATACATTTTCACACTTAAAATTAAAACTTAAAGAACATGCATGGCCTTTATGTGAGGCCCAGGAATACATGACAGAAGACGGATAGGATTGCTCAGGACCTCAAAGGTCAGGTAACTTGAAAGGTGTGTTATATTTCCACATCAAAACTTAACAACCTCTCATGAACCATAGATGCCATTAGCATGAAATTTTGCATGCGTGATCTTTAGGTAAGCTCGCATCGTAATGGTTCGTTTGAAGGAGCTCATTAAAAAACATGGCCACAGGGGCCATAAAAACGGTTGTAAATGCTTAAGGACAAAAGGAAAGTCAAGCTGGACTGGCCAAGGCCCTTTCAGGAGATTTCCAGTTTACACATAACTGAGTGGATATGGCAAATAGAGCATTAATGCTGTTGTCATAATCTGTAAACAAAATATTATTTGAAGTTTTCATTATTTATCTTTCATTACTAAAAATATGCTACAGAAATAAAGAATTACAGCATGCCCTGCTGTTTTCTTCAGTTTGCTGGCATTGTGTCCTCCTGGTAGTGGACTGCAGTGGACAAATGGTGAGCATGGACAAATGTGCCTTGGTACTTTCAAGTTAGGGGCCCAAATTCTTAAATGAGGAGAATGTGTGCAATCTGCTGAAACGGAACTGAATCTAACACTATCAGCATCTCACACTTAAAACACATCATGCTATTTATTTGGGCACTGCCTTACTCTGGCCTAGAGTGTAACAAGACCCAGAATGTGTTTATTTAATAACTGTTAAAATATTACTAGATGGGTCTAATCTGTTAATGTACAAAATGTAAACATTTGATATATGGTAACATATTACATCAGGCAATTAGTAAGCTAATGGGTCAGACTGCTAAAAGCCCAAAAAGTACAATAGCTAATAGCTTTTACATTAGGGGAGGTTATTGCATAATGGGCCTGACATGTAAAGCATTACAATTGGTAGCTGTTTGTGGGAAAGGTGGCATTAGTTATGGCTAATTGCGTAAAATGCATTCATGCACATTTGCCTACCGCATGGTTAAAGCAACACCAAAGAGTTTTCTGTACCTTAAAATAATGTTTCCAAAATCGTTTCAGTGGTTCATCAACTCGTAACTGGGTGAACGGCACTTCTGCATTCGCTTTGCGGCCCTCTATCGGCTATAACCGCACTATGTAAGTTTGCCAGATCGGGTAGCGGATCTGTAGTTCGATGGAATGAGACATAAGAAACTACAAATTTGACTTGCATCTGATGTCGCAATACATCGTACTTTCATAAAATCATGCAACATATTCTACCTTGTCTGTGGACATCGTTATTTCCAAAGCCAGTGCTGGATAAACAAATAGTCCCGCGACAGAGGAAAAGTTATTTGGTGTTGCTAAGACTGTGTGGAATTTTCAGGTCTATGGGCACACATATTCACTATTGTACAGTATGAACCACACTTTGATTCTTTACATAGTGATTGGTCCTTGTTATAACATGCCGAAATATATGTAAATGAACACAGGGCCCAAAGTCGTACTGTATATCATTTTGACACCAGTTATATTTAAACTGTACATTTGCAATAGATAGCCTGGGCACTTAGGACTTATTGCTTGTAATAATTACTCATTGCCAAGACAGTTGTCTGATATTTAAGTATAGTGAATATTTGTCTCCATGAATGTATTGAATAAGATAGATTAAAAAAAAGAAGACAATGCTCATTATTTTGAAAAAAGTAAATGTTGTCTGTGGAAATTAATTTAACCCCCCAAATGGATAATTTTATATCCTTGATAGTCATTTTCTATAACAATAATTTAACAAATGAAATTTATGTTAATCATACTCATGAGTGCTTACGGTGAGCACACCCTGGACGAGTCCATTCTCATCTTCTTCATAAATCCAACTCTACGCTTTATAGAGGTGATGTCATCTTTTTCTATCATACATCACCTTCATTAGCCTGAACATAAAACCTCTGGTATGCTCTGAGGCGGCATTGTTTAAGCATGTTCATGTGCCAGGGCTATGAAAAGCTGTCTATGAAGGGGGGGGGGGGGGGGCAGAGGGGCTGCTTTATGGAGTCTTCTCATCCCGGACGAGCCCCCACGATAGTGACAAATGTCCTCCCAGTGAATAATGATGGGAGGGTCTGCATGAGACTCATCCCATTCCTCATCATTTATGCCCATTAAACGAGGTCCACTGTCACTCATAGTGTGACGTGACTCCAACACTGATTGATCTATGCATGACGCCTCTGCCGCATAACGAGTCTTTAAATGTAGAGATTGGTGTGGGCCGCCACCTTTTTCATTGATGTAAATCTTCTTTATAATGGCTTGGTTCCTCCTGAGTCTTGGTCTTTATGGCCCTTCCATACCATGTCATGACTCTGAAGCACCAGGGCTGAAAAAACTTCTAAGTGAATTGCACCTTATTTTATGTCATCAGCATTAATGTGTATGATCTTGATCTCCATACCAGCTACCAGCTCTCCCACAGGCCTGTGTGTGTTGCCCATGTAATAGTGTGCTATTACACGGGCAAGAGCCATTGCAGGAGATATCTCCTTCAGTTGTGGGTGTAGAGGTGGTCAACATGGTGTGCATTTTCTCATCAGTGGAAGGGATGCTTCACAATACTCGTTGGAAATACAACCCTGGAAAATGGATGTCCACCTTATGGTCAAATGACAGATGAGGCCAATGCCAGATTTCACTAGTAGGTAGGCCAGGAGCAGGTGGCAATTGATTTTTGACAGATTCAGATTGCTTTCAATTTTAGGTGACTCCCTGAGGCTGTGACTGCGCTGTTAAGGAAATATATTTAGACAGTTACCTGCAAAAAGAGGGTGACACTTTGCTACGGCAAACGGTAACACCTTACTTAATTGTCTGCTCTGTGTTTTGCATAGTTGCTTAGTTGTTAAAGGAAAAGTGGGAAACTGTCAAGACAAATTGAGTATGAAATTAATAATGTGCCCTAGTGTTATTGCCCGGGTCTACATGCCAAAGCATACTTTATCGTCTTTTTTGTTGTGCATATTCAATTATTGAGGAGCCCCACACCGGAAAATGAAAACAATAGCATATTGATGTTGCAGTTGGTGGTTGAATGTCAGCCAAATAGCATTCAACACAGAAGCGGTTTCCAGAGTGACATAATTGGGTAACATTTATGCATGTGAAGTTGTTATGAGCAATGAAACTTAGTAGCTTGGTGTGTCCAGTTTGTGTCCAACACGGATCACTAATGAAAGGGGAGGCAGGCCATTGGCGGGAAAGGGTTTGTGTGCGGGTGCATGGGTGCACTTGCTGTAATGGATGTTGCTTGGAAACAGAGATGAAAGTGAAAGGAATTTCTTAAGTCATCACCCATCCCTCCCATTCAGACTACCAATGTATAGTTTTTGGTGAGTTACAGTAACCCCATCTGCTTATTTCGACATATTTCTGACTTCTGAAAACAAAAAGGCTGTTATGTTGTGAGTACAACCGCAAAACATAAAAAAAAAATAGAGTGTTCCTTTCTGACACAAGTCCTGAAACCCAGCCAACTCCAGGGGCCATGTTTTCCCAGAAATGGCTTCTGTTCAAGCCTTCCCAGTATTTCACATGCTCACAGACCCCATGATCACCCACACAGCCTGTGTGTGTGTGTGTGTGTGTGTGTGTGTGTGTTGTGTGTGAGACAGAGAGAGAGAGAAAGAGAAAAAGAGTGAGAGGGTGGAAGTGGGTAAATTGAAGGATGTGAGAGGATGTGGAAGAGGGAAACACTCACTTGCACACACATACGGATGAGATCAGGCTTCCATACACTGTATTAATTATGTATATAGTCACAACACTGGCAGTATGCAAAGTACATGACCAGTGCTTTTGGTCTCTCTGTGGGCCCAGGACTGATATGAAGGGCTTGATTTCCCCAGGGAGCTGTATCATCTGAGTCTACCTTCTTCAGTTCAGCAAGGTGGAGGAGAAATGGTAATCTTGTGCCATAAAAACCAGATTGTTATTTTTTAAGTGAGTGTTGACAGCTATTAAAATGGATGATATTTCAAGACTAATCACAATGCGGTGATTGACTGCTACACATCGAAGCTGTCCCTCTAAATCTGTTAGTATTGTGTGACAATGTTTCATGGCAATGCTTCCTCTCTCTCTCTCTCTCTCTCTCTCTCTCTCTCTCTCTCACTCTCTCTCTCTCTCTCTCTCTCTCTCACACACACACACATCCTCAATTTAAGCTTGCGGGGTAAGCCATGCCTGATATGAACATAAATAAGCCTTTAGATCTCTTTAGTGCCTCTCCATAGCTGGGCTGAAATGGGGGCCTTTTCAAATGTTTTACTGTGAAGTACTATCACTGAGGATCCACATCCCGTCTCCATTCTCACTGGTGCCCTATGAAGTGAGTGATAAGCTCTTCCCTGAACCCGTTATCAGCTCAGTGGGAGAAATGCACTTAATGAACAGCACCTCGGTGCCTTGTTTATGTGAGGGTTTTAATACCATACGTTTGAAGAATTAATCGTGTTTTTTCATTTGTGTTTTGAGATGCTCTAAGAGTCCAATAAAGAGCACAGTTAAGTCCAAATGGACTAAGTTGGTGATGAGTCTAATGGCAATTTCATTGATGAATGTATTTTAATGGTCCATGGCACATGCCTTTATGGTTAAAGTAGACCATATTCCTTGCCAGATATTAGGATCCATTGTCATTTTGTAAAATGTTGAAAAAGGATTATGACCTCAATTCAGCCAGAAAACTCTCAAGATATATATTTATGATGTCTTCATGTAAATGACAGAAGAATAAGAAGCTAGGCAGTGCATCCCAGAAGTATACAGATCCATTCACTTTTTACATTGCTGTATCATTTAAATGAATTTCCCTCTAATCCATATGCAGACTCAATAACCCATAATGTCAAAGTGAAAACTGACTTAAAAATAAGGAAAAATGTAAATATCACATTGACTGACTGTACTTTGTGATATTTGCTGGTAATGCTGCCATGGTATAAGCTACTTCTGCTTTCTTCAGTTGGGTTGTGAGCAAATTGTTGTCATGGTAGCCATTCATTTATTTGTTAAATCTTGAGCATGTAACCTTATGGGCAAAAGTAATCCCCGGAGACACCTGTTTGTAGATATGCACACACTCTCACACATACGCATACACACACACACACACACACACACACACACACACACAGAAGACATACAGATCTTGGACACTGACAAAAACTGGCCAATATGTATTTATAGCTTCAGGAAGTAAGCCACTCTCCACTGCTGGCACTCCTGCTATGACATCCTAGTGTACACATCTTAAACATGTTATGTAATGCACATGTTATATAAGCATTCTGCGAAATAGCACATCCATCAGGGTGAGAAGGTACACTGCCACTGACTAACCTCTTACAATGGTCTTGCTATTTGCTGCTCGGTTTCTTAATGCTGTGGAGTGTGTTGTTGGCAAAGTATCTAAATGTCACATGGGATTGAATATGCCATAGGCAAGTGCATGTGGTGGGTTAAGCAGAGGAGGGGGTTAGACAATATGATTTCTAGTGAGTCTTGTTAAAATGTTTATTTAACAGAAGTGACTTGTGGTTTTCACAGGCTGCTAAACCCAAAAGTGAGTCATTCTACCTTTAACAGAGTATGACTACAACAACAATGGTGTTGGTCTGTTGTCAGCATCAAAGGCCAGACTAATATTCTCCCAACTTTCTATCTGGTTGTGTTCCAAGTGTATTTGACAAGATGGCTAAGAGGGTGCTTCAGACTTGGATAAATTCTCACAACAAATACTGTATGCATACATCTCCAAAGAGCCCAGATAGACTAGATATCATACAATGTAGAGGTTACTGTACTTGGGGTACCCTAGTCTAAATATCTGGGCACAGATCGTTTTGTGATGTGCTTTCCATTGCCACCATGTGCCATGATGGAGAGGTCCATTAGCATATCCAGTCATTGCTGTCAGTGCCGAGTGCTATCTCAGTTAGCCCTTTTGGATAGCGACATAAACAACACAGGGACTGTTACTGCAGATAGGAACAGAACTCCGGAGGCAGAGCTGATTAAAAGAATTTTCACCATGGGACATAATTAGAGGGCACACGTCTGTGAATTTCAGGGAAATAGAAAGGTCAATCGATCTATCTTTTGCTGTGGGAACACAAGCTCCAAATTAGCATGCAATACAAAAAGAAACATGTCAGTGGTGATATTTAGACATGCAGACAGCCCATGGCTAGCAATAAAAATATCTGCTTTTCCCGATGCGTAGGCGTAAAGCAACCCCTCCAATAATCAAAACCAGCCAGTGAAACCCCCCAATAATCACACCATCATGATGAATGAAACTGTTATAGAGTACAATGAGGTGTTCAACTGTGTTCAACTGAAAGTTTCATCCCTGTCCCTGCAGGCAACGTGGGAATACACAGTGTTTTTATTTGAATGTTCAAACTCCATTCTTTCCATGGCAGGGAACATGTTCATACATTAGACCATGGGAGTCCATAGTGGCAAACATTTTATTATTATATTTTTCTATCATTTGTCATCTATCCGCTATTATATAATCTCTATCATTCTTCCTGGGTAGGTATAGTTATGCATGGATAATTCATACATTGATTATTGTCAAGCATGCTGGGCTTGTTATCTGAATAATTATAGGGATTTAAATGAGAATAGACAGTTGCTAGTTTTCCTCCAGATTTATAAATAGAGCCATGTGTGAAAATCAACAGCTGAGAACATGTAAGGGGGACTGTAGCCTAAGAGAGAGTGAGATTGATTTTACTGTGTTGTGACCCAGAGATCCATTCCGAACCAGGGTGAGCCACAGATACACAAAAGCTGAAGATCTTTTGAAGTTCTGAAAACCAAACAAACTGATACTCAGGGAGTATGTGCCATAAATAAAACATCAACTCTAAAAACATCAATCACAACTGAAAGATATTGTTCATTCCCGTCTTCATTCATCAGGAGACATAGTATTGTTTGTGCATATTGAATAGGCTGAAAGAGCATTCTTAGCACATTAGATTTTTGGATAGGATTTCTAGTAGAAATGTATTTATTTCCTTTATCACTGAACAACCGATTTTTACAGTTTACAATATTACAGAAGGTCTTATTTGGAAGACCCTTGATGTTTGAAAATGTTTTATTTACTGTATTATATTCTATATTCTATATAATATGATAGATGATATGATATGATGATGTGATATGATATAATTTCAACAGTTAAAGTGAATTATTACAGCATACAGAGGGCAAGGCACTTAACCCCAAGTTGAGTAAAAGTGTGAAAAGCCAAAGAAAGAAAGAATAAAAGAAATCACAAACAGAATATATATATATATATATATATATATATATATATATATATATATATATATATATATATTTTTTTTTTTTTTTTTTCTGTTGCTGTTGGCCTGCAGAAGTTTTACAGATAAAGAAACATAATGGGACATGTACAGTATAATATCACTACTTTTGAGTCATGACATTTCCTGCCATCAAGCATTATGTGTTTTGACCTGCATGTGACTCTCATGCAGATGGTAGCATGCATCTGTCAAGAAAACAGCTCTCCTCTCTCTCTTTCTTTCTCTATCTCTTTTCTCTCTTTCTTTCTCTATCTATTTCCCTATTTTCTCTCTGCCTCTCTCTCTCTCTCTCTCTCCCTCTCCCTCTCTGCCCTAAGGCTCCAGTGGTTAAATCCCAGGATGAGATGAGAGTGGAGAGAAACTGTGGGCTCCCTTCAGTCTCATCACTCATACAGCTGCACTCTGAAGCAAGCAAACACTCCGAGAGCCATGTTTTCCCCTCTCTGACCATCATTACACACTCTGAGTCTGCCATGGTGACTTAGTCCTTAAGCGCCTGTGTGTGTGTATGTATGTTTGTGTGTATTCATCATTAATAACTTCAAGCATCAAAGTGTCAGAAATAAAGGAATAATCAGTCGTCCAAATGATCAGCTCTTAAAACGTGTGCTCATTTGAGCCCCATGGATGATTAGCGAAATGATGACTGCTGTGAAGGCCATGACAGTCCCCCATGAACTGAGTCCCAGAATGGATGATCCATGGTTTGGCAGCTGAGCAGCTAACTCCATCATGTTAGGAATGGATTTGGCACTCTAGAGAGTGAGAGAAAGAGCCTGTTTGGGTTGCACAGACAGAGCCATTTAGTTTAATTCCTGCCTCATTCCAAATGAGTATTGATTTTGGCATGATGGCCACTGATGAATCATGTAGAGCCCAGATTAAAGAGGAAGAATATTGCAAACAGATGTATAGGGCCTGATACACCATGGCCATGAGATATACTGCAGTAGGTTGTTGCATATTTTGTCCCATACATAACGTAAAATCACTGCCATTACCACACTATATGTTAATAATATGCTTATTTTATAATTTTGGATAATATCACTATTACATGGCATGGCACAACTGAAGCACTGCTCTTCAGGTACTTGTTGACAGCAATATAAACAGGAAACTGGTTTGCTGACTTCAAGTAAGCTATAGTGCACCATTGTCCATGAAGTCTAAGAATTCATATTGAACATTGTCATTGTATGCATTTTATCAATACTAATAATCTAGTCCAAAGAATTATATTTTTAAGTTTACCACTCTATCCTCCTTCAATTTCAAAACAGTGAAAAAAGCATGCATGGCACATTTACTGCCTTACATTAACTGATGCCACTAGCATCTATATTACACTATCTAAAAAGCATTACACCACTGACCAAGAAAAACCTGTTATATAGCGAGAGGCACATATGAAGCACAGCTTCAGGCAATGTTTTCGATAGTAACCCACTGTCAGTCATTTGTGAAAGTAATTAACTGTGTATAACTGTTTTGTAGTTGACTATGACACCACAGTGCAGTTAGTTTCACTTTGCCTATGAGTTCTAATAATAGACGAGTACAGATGCGTGTTAGACTGGGTGAACCCAGCCTGATCTGCCGGCGATTTCTTGTTGGAAACCTGTGCATTTTTTTCTGCTGATTCCGTTACAATTTTGCCGGTGTTCCAGTTTAGATGGTGAGCAGATTAACTGGTGATATTTGCATAAAATCAGTGAATATTCAACAAGACCCTGCCTACTTCTTCAGAGCGTTTTGCTCTGCCTCCGCCTAGTGCAGGTTCACATTTTCACAAAGTGTTTGCAAGTGAGACAATATAACGGATATCGCTGAAAAGATCACCAGTGTATGTCTAATACACGTCTGTTTAAGCATTATCCACACAAATATGACACATACTGAATGAATAGAAAAAAATAAAACTAGCGATCTAGCTGGGATTCGAACCATGCATGGACAAGAAAGTTGATCAGGTAAGCTTCTACATCGTCTATACCACTACACTACGAGCCGCTGAAATTGATGCCAGATTTCTATGTATATATTGAACTTTTAGTCAAAGTTAACACAGGTTAACATATGTGAGAAATATACGCCCATGTTAACTGCTGCTATCACAATTTAACATGGGCATATGTATTAGACTTAATTAGCCTCAAAACAACAAAGTAGGTTTATCTTTGCCTCACATACCAAAAACTGATGTAGGCTACAACAAACTGGCATGTCCCCACTAACACTTTATTACAATAAAGGCAGGTTAACAATATGAAACATGTCAGTCATGTGCAAACATTATCATAACTTAGTGCAGTGAGCTGTCTAGTGATTTGAAGTGAACATATGAAACTTATTTTCTCCGAGTTAGACTTATAATTTGTTGGTCCTAATTTGACGACACAAAATGGTTATCATGGTAGCATATTCATGGATTAGACAACTTCGATGTAGCTAGAGAGTTTGATGACAGATGTTGCTGTTTCAGATTCCCACGTAGCCTAAATTAGTAAATATTTTAGCCTATTACTGCAGCCTATTACTGCTCAGCAGCCTGTTGCAAAACATTCACGTAGCCTAGATGTTTGCTATAATGAAGATCTTGATCGATTGACAAATAAGCTGTCACAAGACAACATACGCCTACACATTCATTTAATTGGAACACCATGCTATTGTAGAGATACAAAATGACCAGTGGTGCCATTGGTTAACAGGGTGGACTATTACTGCTAGCTTGCTATTTTAGTGAGCAGTTCGAGGCCCACAAGTGATCTTCATAATTTTTGCGCACAATGTGTGTTTCTGCACAAAAAACAAAACAACGTCTGATGGGGTCATGCCAGTTTGTTACTGTTTGTGATGCAAAATTACTGAGGCAAAATTCATCTGCATTATTCTACATGCATTTCATGTGTGTTTAGGGCAGACTGTCCTGAATCGGGCAATATAATTGCCATGTTGGGATACTCTGGGGCTGAGCAATTTACAGAAATATGTGGTGTGTGATTTACGGAAATAAATGCCATTTTTTATTTAGTGATGAAAAATGACCTTTCTGCGCTCCATATCTGTGACACAAACTGATCTGACCTGACTTGACCCGAGGTAGCCTGCGTGCCTATGGTGTATGCACTCATAATGATTCTCAACTTTTTACTGCATTGCCATGAACAAAGTAAAGGCAAAAAAGGTGTTTCTTTGTTGAACAAATTGGGATGCAATGTAAGCCTTGAATTGGATGCCATGCAGGAATTTGCTAGGATCTCAAAACCGGATTATGAACATGCTTTGCCATAGAGAAACACACGATAGCGTTGGATTATAAACATGATTTGCCACAAGAACAGACAAAAACGTGGGGTAAGTCCAGCTTTATGAAGTTATTATTTTGCTGTCACTTCGTCTGTTTTATAACCCAGAAAGATGTACTTGATATCAAATGACAGCTCTGAGTCTCCTCTTTCATCTGACATGTGTGACATATCTATCCGATCACGGGTCTGCGAGTAATTTAAACGAGAGTAATGGGTGTGCAGCGTTGGTTTGTGTACATGACGTTATTCTTTTGCAGTCACTTCGTCTGTTTTTATAAGCCAGAAGGATCGATATACATGGTACCAATGGATAGCCCTGTGTCCCCTCTTTCATCTGATATGCTTGCCATATCGATGCGATCACGGGTTCGCGAGTAATTCAAACGAGAGTAATGGGTGTGCAGGTGAACGCAGAGAAATATAGACTGTAAATATGATGCAATTTGATTTAATTTCATGATTTTTTTTTATTTTCATACTAGATCGTACAGACAAGTGTGTAGTCTCTTTGGAAAGCCCCACTTCTGCTCTGTCATGCAATAAAGGTTTCATCTCGCTGCGATGAATAGTTCCGGAGCAATGTAACAGAGAAGAAAGGGTGTGTTTTTTGACGCACTTTGCGTCAATCGGGTTCTAAGGGTTAACCTGCTCACCATCTAAACTGGAACACCGGGACCACAAGCTGGCTTATCCACCTGTCGCGCTGTTGGCAGGTTTAAAAAGATGAAGATAGCGGAGCGACAGCAAAGTCGCTCTCACGACCGTCAATCCAATTACCTTTAACCTCTCAACGTTGCTCAATGTCTTTTTTGACATAATTGTTTCTGCAGACTGCTGATAAATGGAACGTCACCTATTTTGTGTATGTGTCACTTAATATTCATTTCTATACAAACTAAGACGACGGATCTCTAAAGAAACGTAAGCCCCCACCCCATAATTGTATCTAAATTATGTACCAAAAATGACATTTTACCGTGACTCTAAGAGCTGTAAACAGTGTTGTAAGGGAGCGTAGGCCTACCCGCTTGGAGTGCGGCGGAAATAAGGCATCGACCAGCCCAGCACCAACTCCGAGCATGGTTGGGTTTTTAAGGCAGTAAATGCTCCCGTTAAGAACCAAACCAGATTTTGTTAAAATCTACACACCCATGGCTACTGAAAAATGTAAGGTTCCTTTATTAAATGTTACTTTGAAGTATTAAAAATCATCTTTGTTTTAGGTTTTTTTAACAAAAGGGGTGGAAATGGGTGCTTTTACAATACGTTTGTTGACAAGTTACCAGCAAGTTTCCTGACTGAAGTTTTCGTGTCGCTCTGCAAACGTCACCCTGTTCGTTGGTCAGATTGGTGAATGACTATCCAATTGCGTACAGAGTCATTTGAACTTGTGGCGGTAGTGGGGTAGCGTAATGGTTGGGCGCCAGGTGGATTTATCCACCACCACTCAGACAGAGTGAAGATAACGTAAGTTACGCATGTAACTATGGATCTGTGAGACCGAGGGATGACCGTCACTACGGTCTAAAAAAGGAATGATCACCTTCGTTCTGCCTATCACCGAGACCATATGTCAACAAAGTCATGCCCATGACCTCCGGAAGCAAACGACTTCGAGCTTGTAAATAGCGGAGATTGCTCGGTTCAGTCTCCTACCTTGAGCCTCAGGATGGTCCGGCGACAAGGATAGTGGCGGTCATCCCTCGGTCTCACAGATCCATAGTTACATCGTAACTTACGATCTGTTTCGACCTCACTCTGACCGTCACTACGGTCTAAAAGGGATGACACATACCAAAAAAGTCGCGAGGAGCTCTAAGCTAACCATTAAAACCTCGCTCGGTCCACGGACATGAGGGCAGCGTCGCCAACCGAGCTGGGCGAAAGGGCGTCCACCCTATAAAACCTGGTAAAAGTGCAAGGCGTCGCCCATGAAGCCGCTGCACAGATATCGCTTTGCTGGTACCCCCTTAAGGGCAGCCCAAGGCGTAGCCATACTCCTGGTGGAGTGAGCCCTTGTACCGAAGGGACCCGGCATTCCCAGAGCCTGGTAGGCATGGGAAATAACTTCAACCAGCCAATCGACAGCCGCTGTTTGGAAAGCGGTAGTCTCTGCTTGCAGCCCCATAACAGACAAAAAGTTGAGTGTGTTCCCTCCTCAACGACTGCGTCACGAGCCAGATAAGCTCTCAAAGCCCTGACTGGGCACAGAGTGAGCAACTTGTCGCTCTGCCTGTGAGGCAGCAGGCGGCTGGAATTGGGTCAGCTCCAGAACCTGGTTGATAGACTGCTGACTTAGAACCTTAGGCAGGAAGGCTGGATTAGGCCAAAGTGACACGCCAGTGCCCCCTGCCTGCCACCTCCGGCAGTCTTAAGCTGACGGAGGCGCCACAGCTCCCGGCAGCGCCTGGCGAACAAAGAGCCAGGAGAAAGCTAGTTTTCAGAGACAAAGATCGCAGATCTGCATCTAAAATGGGCTCATCACGGGCCTTCAGTAAGAACATTAAAACGGTGGGCAAATCCCAGTTTGGTGCCCGCAGTCTTGAACTGGGCGCTAACCCGGCGGGCCCTTTTAAAAACTGACCAATCAGTGGATGCCTACCCAAGGGCCTGTTATCCGCACCCTGGTGAAAGGCTGAAATGGCGAGGCATAAACCTTCACAGTACTGACCGCCTTGCCTTGATCCAAATAGGACTGCAAGAAGCGCCAAAACTTGTGGCACAGGGCAAACCGCTGGCTCAAGACCCAAGCTGGCACACCAATCTGAAAAGATCCTCCACCTGAGTGCATAGCAAGCTCTAGTAGAAGGAGCCCTGGCGTTGTTCAGAGTCTCCTGCACAGACTCAGCTAGCTGTTCAATGACTGACTCTGCAGGGGCCAAACCCACAGGCGCCTTGGGGCACCTGGGTTCGGATGCCAGATCTGCCCGTCTGCTTGTGACAGAAGATCTGCCCGGCAGGGGTAACTGCCATGGCTGACCCCGCAGGGAGCGGAGAAGGTCTGGAAACCAAGGCCTGCGCCGACCACCGTGGAGCAACCAGCAGAACTGTGTGTTGGCCCTCCCTGATCCTCCCGGGACCTGAGGTACAAGGGGATGGAGGAAAAGCATTCTAACAAGCCTGTCGGCCAGTCTTGTGACAGAGCATCCAGGCCCAAACTGCCTCCCTGTCCCACGAGAGAGTACCACTCTGGGCAGTGAGTCGTTTCTGCCCGGCGCAAACAGGTCCACTTGTGCAGTCCCATACTGAGCCCAGACCTGGCTGACCACCTCTGGGTTCAATCTCCATTCCCCGGGAGGGCCCGGTCCTGGAGAGAATGTCGGCCGCCCTGTTCTCCACACTTGGAGCGTGTACTGCCCTCACTGAAGCCAGGCGCGCCATGCCCATGACAGCAACTCCTCCGCCACCTGGAGGCACCGCCAGGACCCCGTGCCGCCTTGGTGATTGACATGATACACCGCCGAGGTGCTGTCTGACCTCACCAGAACATGTTGGCATCGCAACCCTGGCAGGAACCTCTGCAGGGCGAGATGGATGGCCTTCAGCTTCGAGGGCGTTGATGTGCTCTGGCGTCCAGGAGGGAGGCCACACGCCCCTCGCTGACAGCCCTTCCCAGACAGCTCCCCAGCCTGTCAGAGAAGCGTCTGTCGAGATGACTTGCCTCTTGTGAGGAAGGCCCCCCAGTGGAACACCCTGGAGTAAGAACCTCCTGTCCGTCCAAGCACGCAGGGCTCGGATGCAAGCAGGAGACACCCGCAACTTCACATGCCTGTCGTCTCTCGGGTGGAGCTGAAAGGCATTGAACCAACACTGCAGGGGCGTGCCTTCAGCAGGCCCAATGGCAGTACCCGGCTGCCAGCGCCATTAAGCCCAACAGCCTCTGGACTTTGTGGGCGGTGACCAGTCTGCCCAGCCGAAAAGCCTGTCAGAGCCTCGGTCAAGCTGTCTGCCCTCCGTGGAGTGAGAGGCAGCCGTCATGCTGACCCGAGTCGAGGGGAGGACACCAAGGAAATCCGCCTGCTGGCCGGGGGCTGCAAGTTGCTCTTTTTCCAGTTGACCGGGGAGACCCAGGGCCTGGATATGGGTCAGAACCGTGTTGGTGTCGTGCACCACCTGCACCTGAGATGGGGCACAAATTAGCCAGTCGTCCAGGTGCGGTGGGATCTTTAGGCCCTGGACCTGCAGGGGGGGCTACTTCGGCTGCCACCACGCAGTAAAAATTCTGGGGGCCAGTGAAAGGCCAAATGGGAGGACCTGAAACTGGAACACCCTGCCTTGGAAGGCTGCCGGAGGAAGGACCTGTGTGCTGGGCAGATAGGGGCGTGGAAGTGCACGCGTCTTTTTAGATCCAGAGGCGTAAACCACTCCCCTTCCTGGATGGAGCGAATCACTATTCCAACGCGTGGACCATTTTTTGAATGGCAGCACCTTGAGGTACTGGTTCAAGGGCCTGAGGTCGAGGACCCGCCGGTAACCTCCCTCTTTTTTGGGCACAATAAAATATTTGGAATAAAACCCAGTGTGCCGTGTGTGCAGCGGTACTTCTGAGATGGCCCCTTTCAGAAGCAACTCCTGGACCTCCTTGACAAGCACGGAATTTAAAAGGGGTCTTTCACAGGCGTCATCTTGACCCCTGAAAACGTGGGGGCCGCCCGTCCCGAAACTGTAGGCGGTAACCGTGAGTCACCCGTAGCCACAACCCAAGAGTCTGGCACAATCCCTTCCCAGGAGGTCCTGGACAGCTGGGAAGGGCAATCGACGGCAGCCCGGATCCCTAGGCAGGACCGCCACCGCGGCCTGCACCTCTGCCTGCGCCCCGTCGAGGTCTTTACTGTCCTCTGGGCCAGGGAGTTGGGGCTGAGCTCTGGTCTGGTGCACGAAAGTGCCAGTCCCGTGGGACAGCATAGTTGATACTTACCTGTGGTGTTCGGGCGGGCTGCCACTGCCCATACTTACCTGATGCTGCCCTGTGGGGAACCGGAGCCCGCCTGTGGCACACACGCTGACCAGTTTCTCTAGAAGCGCCAGCCTGTTCCACTCTGTCCAGCACCCCCTGGGAGTCTGGTAGAAATGTTGGGTGGGCAACATAGCAAGTGCTGAAATTTGATCAAAATTGGCCTAAACACAAACACAAAAAAATCAGTACTACCTAGCTCGAGTTACTGCAGCCAAGAGCCAGGGATAGGCAGTATTTCTGATATATTAATATGATATATTAATATGATGTATTAATACAAAATAGTATGTGGGCATTTGTATTTTATTTTGTTGAAGAAAATGTATTCTGTATCAAAATGTTTTATGGGTGTGTATTTTTGTGGTTACTGCCAAATATTTTTTGGTAAAACCAATAACCTACTTTTGGTGATGTGATAACAGACTTGCCAAGACTTGTTGTGATCATTTATTGTGATTCAGTAAGATGATCCAATGCAAGATGAGTAACTTGTGGGTTGCTCACACACAATACACTCCCTCATACCAATCTCAAGTTTCTTGAGAACTTCAGAACACATGGTTGCCCTGCATTGCTCAATCTGGGCATGCATTGACAATGTCAGAGACAAGTTCACAAGTTCAGTTGTGACTTTTTGAGTGCATCTCTGATACAGTAGTTAGGCTATGAGATGTAACAGGCAGGTCAGCATATAAATATGGAATGTTGGCATTCCATATTCAGAGGGATATCATGCTCCTTTTAAAGAGTATTTTTAGTTCTATCAAAATACAAAAATACAGTATTTTCATACATGTTTGGCTATATAATTTGTAGTTTATTTTGATACTCTTAAAATTAGGGTATTTGATATTTTATTTTAAAATACATTTTGCACAGCTATCGTAACACCCCCAATTATCACCACCTTTGTTCGGAAATTCTAAAACAACAATGTTTTTTAACACTTCAAAATAACATTTGCTAAATGAACCACATTTTTCAGTAGCCATAGGTGTGTAGATTTGATCAAAATCTGGTTTGGTTCTTAATGGGAGCATTTACTTCCTCAAATATCCGATTTTGTTTACCACGCTCGGAGTTATAGTGCTGGCCTGATGGGTCACCTATTTACGCCGTTTCAACAGCACATGAACGGTTAGACCGAGAATTCTCGTCATGAAATTAAAATTCCACTGGAGCTCCAAGCGGATGTGTACACGCAGCCTTACAACACTGTTTACAGCTCTTCGAGTCACGGTAAAATGTCATTTTTGGTACATAGCTAATTTAGATACACCTATGGTGTGGGTGCTTGCGTTTCTTTAGGAATCCGCCGTCTTGGTTTGTATAGAAATGGATATTAAGTGACACATCCACGCAATACGGCGGAAATAAGGGACCTACGGTAATAGGGGGAGTTCCGATATGTACCTGCTAGCTACCATTACACTCAACACCAACTCATCTTCATCCAAGCTGGGTTTGAGACTGCACACTGCGCAGATGCACAACTGAAAAACAAAAACTTGACTTTGGGTGGGCAAGACACAATGCTTGGGTGGGCTTAGCCCTGGCCCCTGAGAGCTGGCCAGGGCCGGAGTGGGGCCACTTTTCAGCCCGGGAGTTTCAGGCCAAAGACCGGCCCACTTTTTTAGTGGCGGTGGACATTTGATAAATAAGGCAACATTTCAGCTCTTACTATCCTGTATAGTTTTTATTATAGGCTACCAATATTCCACTATTTCACAAGGATAGGTGGATAAGTTAACAAAAACAGGAAGGAAGAAATAAAGCATTTGAAATGTATCCCACAATTCCACTAAGAGGCATATTGAACTACTGTATTGTTTACATGTTTTTTCTGCATATTTTTTTCTGCACTGTTCTTTCTTACATAAAACAACTTTAAATTATATGGTTAACTCTATTAACCTTTCTACTTGTCCCTGTAGTCATAGCTAATTTCAGGCTCATCATTTTCAGCTGGGGACTGGCCTGCTGATCTTCGGCCTAGGTTACTGCATGCACAGATCAAGCTTGAGTTTTGTTATCAATATTTGCATAATATTTGCAAAGTCTATGAATCGCCATATTGGATGCAAAAAGTCTAATATTTTAATGAATTTAATATGTTGCTTGCGAATAGGTTGACAACGCTACAACGTCCAGTATAAGCCCAATAATTACGCCGCTATAATCATGGCTATCTCTCTTTACCAGTTGCCACTATTATGTCTGTCTTGAAGCTTGGCATATTTGGCAGCATTTTCCTCCAATACTTTTCGTCTTATTTACCTGGCCTTTTCAGTCCCTCATGGCCTCTTTCTACCATCCATCCTTCCTGACGCTTATCACTACTGTAGGGCCGGCCCGGCTGGTATCTGAGAAAACTTTTTAGAAAAGACGGGCTATATGGACCCAACCAATTAACTCTTCTTGGGAGGGGAGAACAACCCATGCAGAGGCTGCGGTGTTAGGCATAGAATGCGAACGTGTGTAGACAATTTTAAGAGAAGATAGATTAACGTGGCAAATGTCAATATTTTTCCCTCGACCGGCCCAGAAGTGAATGCGGCCTACCGGGAATTCTCCCGATTCTCCCGATTACCCACTCCTGGCCTGGAGCTGGCCCTGACTCCTAGCAAAGCTAGAGCATTTTAACATCTGATTTAATTTGTGAAAATGGGTGGTGAATTGGTATCTTTCACTCACAAGGCACTGCACACAGTCATTCATTCTCTCTTGCACACTGCAAATGGCTGCTAGAAATCTACTCAGCTCTACTCATCAGTGGTAGCTCTGGTGATGTGCCTTAATTTGGTATAGACTCCACAGGCTCTTAAGTGTAACCAAGAGTGTAAAGCTATTTTGATTACTAGCCCAAATTTATTTGGTAATTTCACAACATATGTAGATAGTCCCTAAAATGAGTGCAAATGGTTCATGTCTACAAATAATCTTTCAGTGATGTTACAAATCAGTTTTCATAATAGTGAAAGTATCATGCAAGAATTAGTGAATCAGTGTCGTGCCATAATCAGGTAACCTATGGCAATGAAGTAATTCTTTATCAGACACAACAATCGAATCGCCTTATTACCTCACCGTACCTAACTTTCATGGGAGCTCAGTAATTGTTCTACCATCTTCAGCACAAGATTATATTTAGATACAGATAGAGGTTTGTGTCAAAGTCTGTCCAACACAACATCATTTAAAAGTTTCACGGAATAAGTGTTGCTTTGAAGAAACATTTAACATTTGTGGACACACCCCAGCATTGCATGGACTGACTCATGTTAGGAGGCTTTTAGGATCTTGCTCATGTTATCAAATTAGCTCAATGATTTTGCCAAGTTATCAAATTCACTTAAAGGCATGCAAAGGCAGACTTTGTGTGTGGCCATCCACACTTTCCGTCAATAATATTAGTGCCTTGCATGTACATGCAAATTATAGTTATTTTCGACAGTTATACAGTTAACACTCTCTTCAATTTTGCACCATACCACAGCTTATTTCCCTTTCAAATAAGGTTCCCATGAGTCATCATGAGTTCTATTCATCAGACTGTAGGCAGTCTGTCTGGTATTTTTTATGTTCCTTGTATTGCAGCATTGTCTAAAAATATTGGCAAGAAATTCAAAGTTAAAGTCAATAACCTAACCACTGGCGCCTTAATGCAGGGGCTTACCTGGGCTTCAGCCCAGGGGCCTCGACCAATGAGGGGCCTCCTAATAATAATAATGATAATCAATAATAATAAACGGCCGTGTCCGTATTCACGGCATCAATCATTAGCCTACTCTGGAGCTAGCCTAATTGAGCACATCGCACTGCTCTACAATGACATCCATGCAGAGGCCCCCTTTGTCTTCTCTTCTAAGTGTAACAAAATGTAACAAAACTTAAAGGAGAATTCCGGTGTGATATTGACCTAAAGTGTATTGAAACATGATACCGAGTGTGAACGTATGTCTCATAGCCCATCTCGGCTTGTCCCCTGCACTCCAAAATCTGGCGCTAGTTAGCCGATGCTACCAACAGCTTTTTCAATAGTGGTGCTTCGGCATCGGGCTAGCCATGCAAATAAAAAAAAGGCTCAATGTATCTCCACACTTCATTGGTAGACTTCCGAGGGCCCTGACATTTAAAACGAGACATTGAGAACTTTGAAAAGCACTGGTAGTTTACTTACAAGACGATTTATACAGACAGTACCTTCCACGAAAGTTTAGCGTTTGCAGCCATCTTGAATTTAGTCACGATAAATTAGAACAGCGAGTAAGAATGAACAGGTATGATGAGGGATCAGATTCCAAAAATAATTCAGTGGAAATGCATGGATTCCAGTTGCTGCTACTGGAAGAAACTGGAATCCTTGCATTTCCACTGAATTATTTTTGGAATCTGATCCCTTATCATACCTGTTCATTCTTACTCGTTGCTCGACTTATCGTGACTAAATTCAAGATGGCTGCAAACGCTAAACTTCGTGAAGGTCCCCTTCAAGGTTATGATGCCTTGCCCACCAGACTACTTGTTTCTGCATCATTGCTGAAATTCTGCCCACTCCCACTGAAATATGCACTATGCATCTGCTTTTTGTCTGCTGTACTGCCCATTTCTACAGGACTGTTTCTCCATGATCACTGCCACAGGTGCCCCCCCACACACACACACACACACACACACACACACACATACACTTCCACCCCACCATACCAGACTGCCATGCATCTGCATCATGGCTGCCTGTTCCATGCCATCGCTGCGGCTTTGCCCAGTCCTGTATAAGTCAAACCAAATATAGTTGAATAGCCTATAATGCACCTCCTAGATATTCACCTGGACTTTTGTGCAAGTTACATGCCATGATATTATTCCTGCCTCTATGGCATGCACAAGGTCTTGAGGTCTGTGGAGCCCCTCATGATATACTGGACAAACTCCTTGCTTTTCTGGCTTTCTAAGATTAGTAGATAAGTTAATGGCAACTGAATGTGTTGCAGTGGGGGAGATGGGTATCATGCCGAGCTATTAACGTCTCTGTCTCCCCTAAGGAAACTTTAGGAGCAGAAAGACCAGCTTCCCAGTGACATACACCAATAGACATTAGGATGCATGTGTGTCCTGCACTGAAATGTGACCCTGGCAGCTTCTTTCAGTCAATGCATGACGTCTGGGTGATCAGAGAAGTCACTCGAAGGAAACTTTATAGATCAACTGCCGCCCTGCCCCTTGATGGCCCAGAAGCCTTTCTCTCTATCTCTTCTGTCCCACACACACACACACACACACACACACACACACACACACACACAGTAGGACCATAATTGTAGCCACCGGGCAACATTTGTCTTCTTTGCGAGAGAGATGACCTACAGTGCTTTTCACTTTCTGCTGCTCAGCTTTATGACCAAATAAAGCCCCCATCATCACCCCAAATATACTAATCTTTGGGCTAGTTCCATTTCAACTTTCACTGAAGTCATGAAATATTAATTTGTGAAATGTCACTGTGAATGTTATTAAAATTTCATTTTTTTTTTTAAATTATTTAATTGCAATATATTTTTGAACAATATTTCTAAATAGGAGGTAAGTTCCAAAAATTATGATCACAATGATCAACTCATGCAGATCAACTTCCAGAGAGGTGTGTACAGTGGCGTTGATATATGAATCATATTTGCATGTTAAATGTGGAGATTGAGTGTTTTTTCCAGAAAATTGTCTTGTGATAGACTGTTTGCTCACGCTGTCTCTGGGGCTGCTACATGATGCAGATCATTGTAAATAAAACTCTGTTCCAGATTTTTCCTACCATTGAACTGACTGGGTCTTCTTTCGTATGTGCAAATTGTCACAGGTGAGGTGAAGCTGGGCGATGTGCAAAATTACTGGTGCATATTGTATACCTCCTCAGAGATTGAGTGAGAAGTGATTCAGGCACAGTTGTAGTAGAGCCACAGGAGTTGCTGGTGAGTCCTCAGTCTGCACTGACTGTAGGGAGTCAGATACACAGCATTGAAATCACATTTAGTTTCCCTTCTTCTTTGGTCTGGCTTTCTTCTTTGAGAAAGTGACTGACCAGCCTGTGCCATAGTCAGAAATACAATTAATGTCAAGTCAAGTCAACTTTATTTCTATAGCACATTTAAACAACTGAGTTGAACCAAAGTGCTTACAAACAAACATAAAACAATGACAATGGTACATCAACAATAATAACATAACATGGGGGGAAAATAAATAAATAATAAATAATAATATAAAAAATAAAAAAATAATAATTGAAATAATAAACACATACATAATTATTCACTAAGTTTAGCTGTATTAGTGACTATTCATTCCCACAGGGCATAACTGGAGGATAACATCATTGTGTTTGATAAGGTAGTGAAATATTCCCTCTTGACTGTTTTCAGAACTTTAGTTTGATTTACAAATTCTACAACTTATACAACATGGCATTTGGATCCCTTGTCTGAATATTTCCTTACAGAAATACAGTAGTGCAGCGATTTTAGTTTCCAACTTTTAATTCTAGACCTAGATTAGTCCTCTGCAAAGAGACTTGGCAACAACTGATTGTTTGGTGCGCTGGAATGATAGAGAAAATTTAATAACAGTCCAGATTTCTTTTTTTTTTTTGGCTGCATCCCTTTTGGCAAACTCCTTGAACAGATTTTTAGATCAGGTTTTAGATCTGTGTAAGGTGTGTTCGCTTACTGTAAGGCTGACTCTTCACTGTTACTGTATTGTATGACTGTAGTTTACTACAAAAAAGGACTCTCCCTGTTCAAGCTTTTCCTGCTGAGACACTTGAAGAGGCAAACTAATACAGACATATTGCCTCGAGTTGCTGCTAATGCAAGATAACAACTATTAAACTGGTTAGACTTAATGTCCTCATAAAGTCATTTAAATGCTGTTTAGCTCTGTACGGCGCTCCAAATGGCAAATCTGGCTTGTGATGGAAAAATATTTGCCTCTGAAGGACTTTATGGGTTGTAAAGTATTCATGCAGTTGTAATCAAGACAGTCTGAAGAAGTTTTATTTTTATTTTTATGGAAGCCTCATCAAACACTAAACTTTTTTCCCCCTCAAACAGTTTTAAGATTCAATAGATGTGTTTGGAGCCAAGATTATTGGCATTACTTGAGGACACAAATAAAGAAACTTAAATGTGCATCTGCTGACATCCATCCCTAATATTCCTATTAATTCCTATTCAGTATGGAAGAGCATAAAGCTCTTTGCCTTGATGTTCAGAGTTTCTCACTATTGCACTTAAGATGTGGGGGTTGTAAAAATCCAGGTTGATCGATTCATTTTCTTCAAAGGGAAACATAATTTCAAAGGCAGAAACATCTCTGTAAAATGAGGCAATCCTATGGAATGCATGTTTTAAAGCAACACCAAATAACTTTTCCTCTGTCGCGCGCACTATTTGTTTATCCAGCACTGGCTTTGGAAATAACAATGTCCACAGACAAGGTAGAATATGTTGCATGATTTTATGAAAGTACGATGTATTGCGACATCAGATGCAAGTCAAATTTGTAGTTTCTTATGTCTCATTCCATCGAACTACAGATCCGCTACCCGATCTGGCAAACTTACATAGTGCGGTTATAGCCGATAGAGGGCCGTGAAGCGAATGCAGAAGTGCCGTTCACCCTGTTACGAGTTGATGAACCACTGAAACGATTTTGGAAACATTATTTTAAGGTACAAAAAACTCTTTGGTGTTGCTATAAAATGTTGCCTTTCACAGTGCAAATGAGTTGCTGGTAGGCCTATCTTAAAGTTACATCATACCTTGCATTAAATTAATCAACCATTAAGGGAGATTAAATACAGACCTAAAGTCTGTGTTCAGATATTTTATAGTTTGTTGTAAATTCCACTTGTATGGGATGAATCCTGGTGCTGTATATGCAAGTCATTGGCCTATGCATTTCCATCTCAGAGAAATTTGGCCTATAGATGGCCTATGAAAATGTTTCAGTGATAAGTTTAAAATAGTTGAAGATATATCTTTAACTATCTTAAACTTATCAGTGGAACATATTGTATAACATTTCATTGAAAGGCTTATTTAAGATTATTCCGCATGTTAAAAACTAATTCTTTATTAAGATAATTAAAATGTTTCTTGTAGGCTTAGCTATTTGCTCCCAGAGGTGCTATTTTTTGTATTCATTTATTTATTAACCAACTTGACTATTGCAAATATAAAAAAAATACAAAAAACATTCAAAGTGACATTACACGTTTTAAATAGGCCAATGAAGTGAGCTTACCAAATGGGTCCGTGTAACGCTTTGCAGTGCTTTGTTCTATTTGCTCCATCCATCTGGGGGCGGTGGTAGTGTAGTGGTTAAGGAGCTGGGCTAACGTGCAGTAGCCTGAAAGTTGTCGGTTCAATTGCCGACTTCCACCGTTGTGCCCTTGAGCAAGGCACTCAACCCCAAGTTGCTCCGGGGACAATGTGATCCCTGGTAATATAGCTGACATAAGTAAGTCATTTTGGTCAAGAAGTGTCTGCTAAACGTAATGTAATGTAATGTAATGTAATCTGATCCAAATAAAAAATGTGTTCAATAACCCAATTTTCACATTTTTTAACTGGTCAGCAAATAGATAATTGCTGCTATTTTCCAAATGTGTCATTAGTCACGCAAAATAAAGAAAACAGAAACTGGATTGGAAACAAAAGTAATATTCAGTTAATATTGAAGTTTTGACTTTTTTTTTTACTGTTTTTGTTGGGCTGAACCACGCGTGGGGGACCTGATACATATTAGCGCGCGGTGTTGGTGTTCACATTTTATCAGCGGATGTAGAGATGGAGGGCTATCAAACACAGTTCAGCATGCATCAAGGTGCCAAGCGATTGATAATGTCAGCTCGAGATCAGAACTTCAGATGCAGAGGGTGAC
The DNA here is from genome assembly GCF_017589495.1 of Alosa alosa. Classification (NCBI taxonomy): domain Eukaryota; kingdom Metazoa; phylum Chordata; class Actinopteri; order Clupeiformes; family Clupeidae; genus Alosa; species Alosa alosa. The sequence continues at coordinate 18,382,619 of NC_063204.1, forward strand.
ATTGCTGCTTCCTGACACTTATGAGTAGGCCTATGTGTTCTAGCCTACTCATGTTCTGGGAGGCTTTGAAGACCTACATGAGCATTACCAATGGACTTGAGCCGTAGTAGCCTACAGGCCAATAGGCTATTTGCTGTTGAAATTAATACATGGATAAACTGATAAATTAGGCTCACTGTTGTGTCTTCGTTTAGCCTAATGAAACCTAGTCTAGCGTAAAGCGTTAAATAAGCAAAAATTACGTCGATGGCAACGTAGTAATGGGGTAATGGGGAATTATTTGCTATGGCATGGCAATGGTATTCAAATATAGCCTACTGTAGATATGTTCAACATAGGCTGAAAGTTATGTTTAACGTGCCTTCTCCCAAAAAGTGTTAGTTATTAATCTCTAAAGTAATGAGTCAAAATCACAAACAACTTCAGGCGGCGCTCTCTTCCTAGATGGTAGAGGCTGATGGTAGAGATGCTAGATGGTGTTCTCCCCCCGGTGCTCGTGGTTCAGTCCAACCACAAGCGCAAAAAAGGAAAATTAGAAAATTGACGCATCATTTCAATTTTTAACTTCTGAACAGAAAACCATAACTGTGCTCAATTGAAAATCAAAATAAGCAACAATAATCCATTTACTGTGCCGTCCTATGGATAACGGATTTTTAAGCCTATTTTTATATTTTTTCATGTGAATTCTGCAAATAGAACATAGCACTACAAAGCATTACACTGACCCAAATTATATAATGTGTTTATTACAGGCTACTATAAGGAATTCATTCGTGTTTATATGAGAGATATTAAGGGATCTTCGGTTTTCTGATAGTATTCTTGTCGTCATTATGAGAAGTGCCCTTTAATTCTGACGTAGTTGGGTGCAAGTCTGTATATTGTAGCCTAATATCTTCACTACTCGTCCGATCATTCTACCCGTGCAAGCATTGCTGCACTTCTCCAACCCCTGGCTACTTTGATTGCATTCCTTTCTTTGTATTTAAACATCCGGGTTTTCCTACTGGCTGTGCTTACTCTCCTCTCAGAAGCCATTTTGGACTCAGTTCAGTTTCTTGTATGTCAAAATCCGACCCTGTCCCTAGCCATTCTCGGTTTCAGAGGAAAAGGTGAATGCGCACAACGAATAACGACTAACCGATACATAGTAAAATTGGTTTGTTTTTATTTTGTTCGTCGTAGATGGAATAGATCGATCTTTTCCAGATGGATTTGTGTACGTTCTAAAGTTGTTATAGCCCGTGCAATTTTGTTGCATCGGGGGCTGTACGCACAAAAGCAAGGCAAACTCTCGGTGCGGTGGACATCGAAGGCCGTGGGTCATTTGGCTCGTAGTGTTGAACCGATCATCTTTTTTAAATGTTCGCGAAGGAAACGAGATTACAAAGTGGAAAATCCGGCGCCACTCTTTTTCATTAAAGGAATATGTTTGCCTCCTGGGTGACTTTTGCACTTCTGGGAACTTTTTGTGCAGGTAAGACCACAATTTATGCGTTTATTAGTTACAGCGACTGCCCAAGGAAGTACATTTACCTATACTACCCTTTTAAAAATAATACTCTAAAGTAATAGACTTCATTATCCAGTGCATGTGTGTGTAGGCTTCACACTTAAGGAAGGCGCAGATACACTTCTTTGGACTAGTGTCAAATGTTTAAATTGAGCTATTTGATTAATCGTTGCCTAACTAATCGCAGACAGATCATTGATCTGAAAGCCAACCATTTCAGTTGAATATATCCAGATCATTTGTTAAGCAAAACACGAATGACTTTAAATTGAGATTTACATCGGCTGCATGGTGATTCAGATCAGTAGGCTACCAGACAACATTAATAAGATGGCAAATAAAACCACTTTGCTGCTTTACTAATATAGCATGCTTCAGCCCATTTCAATGCAAAATTAAGACGTTGGCAGTTTCTCCATACACCCAGGAGCACTTCTTTGGATAAGTGGATATTTTACATGTTATGAGCTGCAAGGAGTGATCTGGCTGATTTGATCGTGCATTTTATCCAAGCACCTCTCCCCAACCCCTAGTGCCTAGTAGGCTAGCTGAAATATGACCAGCGATTGTCTTTTACGGTGCTGGTCATGTGGCCTGTTACAGAAATGTATTGTGGTTTCAGGTTTTGATAGTATTGTTGGCCTGGTTGATTTTCATTGTGGTTACGTCTGTTTTTCGCATTTGCATGCATTGCACATTTTAATTAGCTGTAAATGATATTGCTGTGAAATCTGAATAGTCAGGCGAGTGAAGATTCACACCATCCCGCTACAGTGCAAGGAAATGTGTGATATTTGTGGTTTCAATTTAATTATTGGCTGTATTCAATTAGACATGGGCCTATCTGTCCAATGCAAGTATTTGTAATCAGGTTTGGCCAAGTAAATGGCAACTGATTTGCACGTTGGATGTAGTTTTTTGTTTTTGTTTCAAAAGTAATATTTACAACAGTCGCACAAAAAAATCAACTATCGAAAGATTTACATTTAGGCTATTTGTCCACCCCGACCCTTTTGTTGTGCAGTTCCCTCCTTGTTTTGACGACTTTGGGGGGAGGGGTACATAGGGGGTGGGGGTGTAGAAATGGTTCTTTTGTGTATGTGTTCACTTTGCCCAGGTTCTCAGCGCTGGGTTTTGATAAATTTGTGTTAACGCAAGGATGCTGTCTTACAGGGCAGACAACACTGCTGATGGTATAATGTCACATTATGTGTTCAGTTGGGGGAAGCTTTCCTTTCGAAGGTTTCCTTTCGATGCGGAACCTCACGATATTTGCACTGTTGCCACCAAAGGGAAATTCAGGACAAATGCATTTAGGCTCAACTGTTGTCTTTTTCATTTTATAACATTGATTGGACAATAACTTTATGAACTGTGTCACAATAAGCATAGTGTTTCCCGGGATTAGTAAAAATCGTTTTAAAAGAATGTTAGGCTACTACTTTTTCGCTTGAATGCGAGTTTTCATTATGAGAATCACGTAAAACCACCTGATTATGTGCTCATATGTTTCTTAGTTTAAGCATTTTATAATAATACAACGTCTGACTTCTGTAGAAAGTGCCAAAGAGAATGAAAATGTCCGAAAACAACCAATCCTATGCTAGATGATCTGAGTCTTTTATTAGATAATATTATTGTAGGCTAGCACATGGACCTGTTTCTGTCAGATGATTGTATCCCATGTTACTTTGTACGTTGACAACGTTGTTGTGTGTAGCAGTATTTGCATTTTGAAGGTACATTTGGGTTGTCCTTCCCAAAATTCCCAATTTTTTCCACTTTTTTGTATTCCATTCATTAGATCAGCATTTAATTGTTTGCCTTTTAAAATTAACTCAAACAATAATTTGGCTGCTTATATGCTGAACAGATTTTTAGATTATAGACATGTCCTTGTCTTACATTCAAGCTAACAAAATAGTCTTCAAAGAATATATCTCTTTTCTTCATTGCCACTGGTTTCAGTCTAGGTCACCCATCACCTCATAATCATAATGGATATGGCCTTGCTTGCTCAGTTACATTTGTGTCATGGCACTTTGTAGAATTAAGAATTTGACTTGTACTGAACAGGCTTTCAATTGTGGTGGCTGCACTAGCAATGAAACAAAACTGCTCCCAATACGCCACCCTCCCCAATACTCAGATCATTGATGCCAGAATTGTAAATGCTTTTGCAATGCTGTGAGGGGGCCCATAAACGTTGATGTTTTGGCTGCCGTCTGTATTGTGTAATGGTCTTCAGTGAGTGCATTCCATCCTCTGTGGCCTCCAACAGCCAGGGTTGTAAAAGGCAGACGAGGGTGGTTTGTCTTTCTGAACACAGACTCGGAAACAAAAGATTCCTATGCCCTGGTCTGCTTTGTCTTGCTTTCTGATTGCTGAGCTATGCTTCTTAGCTGTGTCAGTTATTTTTCTTAAGGCTCTGTTAGCAGGTATGAGAGAGAGTGTAGACTGGGTTTGTCCCCAAATTCCTTTTGACTGCATGGCATCAGGCAATGCGAGGGCTGCTTCTTCCTTATTCCTTCCTTATTCTCCGTGTGTGTGTGTGTGTGTGATTGTGGACTGACCATGCCAGACGATCCATGAATGTGTTGCATATTAATATGTGTATGAATGGCTATGTGTGAATGTGTGCGAGATTGGATCTGGGTTTGGAATGCTATGTTGCATTGGTGTCATCCAGCAAGGACTAAATCAGTTGCATTGTGTTAAGTGTGCGTGTGTGTGTGCGTGCCTGTGCCTGTGCCTATGTATGTGTGTGTGTGTGTGCGTGTGCACAGGGCTGGATTTTCAAAGGTTTGGCCACATGATGTAGTGGAAGTGGGGGAGGGGAGGAGCAGTAAGGATTGATTGCTCTCTGTGCAGAATCAGCCACCTTTTTAGAGTACCTCAACACAGTTAGAACCTCCATAGGCATTTAATCATATATATAATGCTACAATGGCATGCATATGTTTATTTGCATTGTGTTTCAGCTAAATGCTGTGCTGCATGGGCTGCATTGGGGAAGGGAAGGGAGCATGGAGAGGGGTACCACTGTGGGAGATGGGGGATGGGTTGCCTCTGGCAAGAACAGGAATTTAAAGAGACAGTGTCTATTTTTTCCCGGCCTGGGATCAAAGATGCAGTGTCTGAAAATTCATGACAGAGTTGCTTCAGTGTTACAAATTTTGTGTGTGTGTGGTACTGTCTTTGGACAGGGAAATCAAGGAAAAGCAAGCTCTTTCCTCCAAAACCTGATTGGGGTCTCTTGAAAAGCCCATAGTGATATCACACAGCAAGTCCTCCTTGAGAATGGCAATAGCCTATATAGGATGAAAGTTGTTTCTTTGATTTAAAATGACTGTCGTTGTATGTTTCTTCATTTGATTGCCTTTCTATTTGATTGCTGCTGGTAGGAACACTAGTGCTATTATTCCTGACCTGACTGGATCAAACATATTGGCCTTTGTGTAGTATGTAAAACAACAGCTTTGATGACTGTGCAAAGATGTAATCATATGGAATGTAGGCTACTTCATTGTGTCAGTTTTATTAACATTGGAGATGTGATACTGTATTGCTATTTATTAGCACATTTCAAAAGTCCATATTTGGTTTCCTATTTTGATTAGAGGTTGGAGTTATGTTAAAATTTTAGGCCTGAGTCTAATAAATGTAAGTATATGTTTCTCACAAATGTTCTCTGATTGACAGAAGACTGTTTGACAGACAGATTGACAGAAGGCCTATTATAGATGACAAGTCCTTATCCTGTTTCTATAATCAGTGTTTCGCAATGTATGACCATGATGGCTACATTTTGAATACACGGTGCCTTAGATGTTAAATGGTGGACTGGTGATTAGATGAATGGAAAATGTTCGGTTAGTATAGTAGTTTTTAATGTATCTTATGGTTTTGTCCTAATTCTCAATTATTAGGGCGGCCATTCCTCCATCCATACAGGAATGAAGGACCGATTAAATTACTCCTGCATGGCTTTGGTTAACAGTTTACCTGGTTTTGTATTGTGTCAACCAATTTTAAGAACCCTGTTTACATGTTTAAGTTGCAAAGTTTTGAATGAGTTCCGAAGCACTGAACGTATGTGCAGTAGTTTTGGTGGCTGGGATTTGAATGCAAGGGGCCACACAATCCGACTTTTAAACGGGCACTTGTTGGTTGGTAGGTTGTCAGAGAAGTTGATGTGTAAGGTCTGGCCAGTGCTCATCGCATGGTGGGTCAGAGAAGCCTCAGGGTTCTTGGAGTATAGTCCAAAAACACAGATGCGCACACTTATGTCTCCTTGTTACTCTAGTTTTGCTGCAATGTACACATATCTCAGTGCTAAGTGCAAGATGGAAGAAGGCACAAGTACTCAGTGCAAGATTGTTGTTTATCAATATCCATATATCTCTACTCCTTCATATCCGTTAACTAAGTAAATAGGCATAGCTACCTACCTAAAAATGTCGTTGCTGGTAATCTAATCAGCTTAGAAATAAAAGCTGAATGAATAATGTAAATGGAATTTGTTTTCTCCTGAGCCTGGGCCAGAGCTTTTAAACTTGCATGCTCTTGCACAGTTTGTGCAGGGTGGGAACACAGGGAAGCTTACATACAATGCTGTCATGATATGTTACCTACAATAACAGTGGTATCACAGTACAGCAGTGATCCATGATACTCTGTGCTGAGCAAGACAATTGTCTTCAACACAGAATATCACAGAATTTCTCAAAATGTGTATTTGTTGGATAGTGCCAACACAAACTGAACCCTCATTGAGCCATCTTTGCATCTTATGACTTACGAGTTTCACAAGCAGTCTGTTCTCACAGCACTGATCAGATCAATTGCATGGTCCAGAGATGAGTGACATCTAAAACAAGTGAAATAGCTGTATGGAGCTATGGATTCTTCATAGATACACTAGCTAAAATATGCTGTATATGCCCATATGAATGAAAAGGCTTCATTTTGGCCTGGGAATGGATACATGGGCATCATGTGACAGTAAAAAAAGGGCTAATGTGAAAAATTCTTAAAGGAGAATTCCGGTGTGATATTGACCTAAAGTGTATTGAAACATGATGCCGAGTGTGAACGTATGTCTCATAGCCCATCTCGGCTTGTCCCCTGCACTCCAAAATCTGGCGCTAGATAGCAGATGCTACCAACAGCTTTTTCAATAGTGGTGCTTCGGCATCGGGCTAGCCATGCAAATAAATCACTGTTTTACACCATTTACGAGGCTCAATGTATCTCCACACTTCATTGGTAGACTTCCGAGGGCCCTGACATTTAAAACGAGACATTGAGAACTTTGAAAAAGCACTGGTAGTTTACTTACAAGACGATTTATACAGACAGTATCTTCACGAAGTTTAGCGTTTGCAGCCATCTTGAATTTAGTCACGCTAAGTCGAGCATTGAGTAAGAATGAACAGGTATGATGAGGGATCAGATTCCAAAAATAATTCAGTGGAAATGGATGGATTCCAGTTGCTGCTACTAGAAGAAACTGGAATCCATGCATTTCCACTGAATCATTAACTGCTTACTATCTCAATGATGAATGACATCATTCCCTCTGATGTAAAAAGATATATCAGTAGATGATGCCCTGTTTGCTTTTCAGTTTTCCCCTTTTGTGTTTGTCATCTCATGCTGCTCAGGGTTTGCACTATATCGTGAAATGCTAGGCAAACACAGGAAGTAGTGTATTCATTGGAGCTGCTCATTGACCGTAATTGACTTCAGTCCTGAATGTGGACCAATGTGGAATCCATTAATCTGTCATTTACTCTTTGGCTTCCATCCTAACTTGTTGCAGATCCCTGAAACCCACATCTAACATATGAGCTAATATGATAAGTGGAGATCAAAACGGTCACATTCCAAAGTAATGTCCAAACATTCCAAATTGTGGTTTGCTCTAGAAAGCAAACACATGTGCTTGGTGCTTGTTTAAACTTTATAAATAGAATAAGTGAGTGAGCTCAAAGAAGAAATTCTTATTGGGAAAACATCAATTGACTTTAAAATGGTAGAGTAGTTGGGTCATTCTGTGTCCAATCAGACAGAATCCAGGGAAATGGTTGCTGTACCATCTCAAGAGTTTGTCTACAATGTTTAGGTCCCAGAAATAAGACTTTTTGTTTTGTTTTGTTAAATCCAATGTTTTCATACATGGTTTCACTTTTTTTTTTTATATATAAATACACTCAAAACTGCCTTATCTTGGAGCCAGGCCATGTTTGGGTAATAATATCTTAAAGTATTATTCCTAGCCTGCTCAAACTTTGTAGCCTGACGTTGTCATACTCAAATTCTAGTCAGAATACGAGTCTGATACTGCTCCATTGGGACGCAATTATGGGGCGTGTTTGAACCGATACAGGGGAGGAATGCCTCTGCACTAGAGGTCTGCGCGGGACTGATTTTTCATCCCGTCCACTCCCGCAATATTCTGTCCCACTCCCGCCCGCTCCCGCATTAATGTGTCATTTTTAGTCCCGCTCCCGGCCGCATCTGTAACATGATGTCCCGCTCCTGCCCGCTAAAGCCCGCATGCAGGAGGCATAGCCTATTCAGTTTTTCTTTCTGTCTCACGAAAGGAGCACACACACCTGAGAGACTCCAGATGTCAGTTTCTTGGTTCTGAATGTAGACAACTGAACAACTGAAGTAGGCCTAGTCTGGTGCCCTCTTCCTCTGTCATGCTTTCGATTTCGAGTTTTGACAATGAGCAGTAGGAACAAATTGAACCCACGTAAACGACAATATAGGGCCTATAGGCTATAGGCCTGCTATCCGTCAGTTATGCTTAAACCCCGTTTTTTAATGCTGCCTAACAGAACATCCAGCTGAACTATAGTTATGAACACTACTTTAATCATTTCCATATTAAATTTTACGCACATATTTAATTTGCGGGAGTGCAGTGAATCATCGTTTGTCCCGCACCCGCGAACGAACCGCTCTCAACCCGCCCGCTCCCGCAAAAAGCTTTCAAAAGTTGTCCCGCGCCGCACTCTTTTGCGTCGGGACCCGCAGGTCTACCGCGGGAGTGCAGACCTCTACTCTGCATTCAATTGGATAGACCTAACCAATCAGAGCAGCGAAATAGCTTACCGTGACATGTAGGAACACACAAATCATCCTTCTTCTTCACAAATACCTAACATTGTTTTCCGGTCTTTTGTAAAAGTTATTGTGCCGTCAATATCTCCTACAACACCCGTTAGCGAAATCTAAGAGATACGTAGCAGGGTAGGCTATTAGGAAAAAAATGATATTTTCCCTCCGTTTTTAAACAGAATTCTGTTGAACACCGAAACCAAAAACTGAACTTTTTCATTCTGCATTTATTGATTAGTTTTTAGGGTTTTTTTTTTTTTTATTTATTTATTTATTTATTTATTTATTTATTTATTTATTTCTATTTTACCTCCTATTCATTCAGTCTTATTTCCCCCTTGATCTATTTTATTGTATTAATTACTATTATTATTGCTGTTAATCTTTTATTTTTATTTTTGTTTCTTTTAAACACCTTGAATGACATTTTGTATGATAATGTGCTATATAAATAAACTTGAACTTGAAAACTTGAACCGATATGCTACAAATATGTTATAAACAGCTGGGAAAGGCTGTCGCAAATCCTCGAACAGGTGGTCAATTAGAGATTTCAAACGAACGAGGGAACAACATGTCACAATGCAACACGCGGTTTTCCCTTGATGAAAGTGAAACCATGAGTTTTCCCACATCTCAACTTTGGCCAAAGTTTTCAGAAATAATAGTTTTCAGTGATAAAATCTCATTGAAATAATATGCATTTTTCCATATAGGGTCTTAGAAGCCATCTGTCTCCTTCTAGCCACAGTGTTTTTGTTGCAAACTAAATCAACCTAAGCGTGCTCAGATGACGTGATAGATGAGGCGCTGTTGCTCACCTGTCCATCATCGTAAAGCCCAATTTGATTGGTCCGAACAGTTTAGGTTCGAGCATAGTTGCTCCACAACGGTAGCCTGACGAGCCAGACCCACATTAAAATGTAGGGTCTGGGCACTCACCGTTCGCAGTGCTCATTCCGAGGGGCGGGATAATCAGTTGTCTTTCAAATTCTCTCTGCACGCAATAGGACAGCGCTATGAGTCCCATGCGTTTCCCACCAGCGGAGCTAGTTGGCTAATTCAAACTTTTGCCAACTTAATAAAAGCTTAACTCGTGTCACACTGTTCGCCAACAGCAACATTATCTTATTTGTTTTCAAGTAGCAGGGAATTCAAGCCAAATCGTTGCAACTCTGCCATCAATCATTATGTTAAGCCCGCCTAACGACTCTATACACGATTTGATTGGCCTGATAGAAGTTTAATTTTTCGAGCTCACAAGCCAACGGAGAGTTGCTAGACTAGCCCTGGCAGCAAATTTAATTTGCTGCCGCTAGGGTGCGTCTAGATTTCTAGGCTACCACAACGGAGCAATGCCAGATCGAACTTCCCGACCTCAAATGTTGTGGGCGGGGCTAAGTTTGGCTGGCACCCAGGCTAAAAACTTTGTAGGATGGAAGACAAACATGTACTTATTATGACTGGATTATTCAAAGTTTGTACTGCATGCCCATTCATTTTAAGGTCCTAGATTTGGAACAAAGTGCAAAACGAGTGATACTGAGGGTTTTGTCAACTTTGTGTTTTTGTACCCACACATGACATCAATCAGCATGTTGTCTGCAAATGCAATACTTTATTAATGTTGTGCCAATATTCAATATCTCCACAATAAATGTGCATGAGGATATTAAGGATAAAGTGAAGTGTAGTTTTTGGTCATTTTCATAGGACTAAAATGGCATATGGGGAAGATGGGAATATGTACATTTATAGGAATGGCTTGATGTACACTACCAGTCAAAAGTTTGGAGACACTTTCCCATTCCACTCCGTTATAGACAGAATACCAGCTGAGATCATTTGCATTGTTTTTTACTAAGGGGAGCAGTTTTCAGAGTACATTATGTGCTTACATAGTTGCAAGGGTTCTCAGATTAGTAAACAGAATGTGCCTTTGCAACATTGGAGGAATGGTTGCTGATAATGGACAGTGTAGATATTGCATTAAAGATCAGCCATTTCTTTCTACAACAGTGGAGAACCCCTTTGCAATTATATAAGCACATAATGTAATCTGAAAACTGCTGCCCTGATTAAAAAAACAAGTAGTGTGTGAGGGGCACAGAAATTCTGATTGGTGAGCTTCATAGTCTGTCGGGGGTGCTGTGTTTCTTGTGCACCAGGTGTGCTCACCAACCAGGGGTAGCACAAATATTGAACTGAATCAATTCATTGACATTCAAAAATCATATCGCAATAATATCTGTCAGAACAATTGCAATTAGATATTTTCCCCAAATCGTGCAGCCCTACTGGACAATGGAGTGACTCTTGACCGAATTTCCTGAACTCAAATTTTGTCGGCGTGGTTGGCCTCGGGTTGGTTTCCAAACTACTTCTATGGTGTATTGTCAGGCCTAATGAGTGTACATTTGCACATTTGTACATTTGCAATAATAGGCAGTATTGAAAGATAAATGTTTCTTCACATGACTGCTTGAGGGATGAGAGCTATCCATTTTTCATGGGTCTCTTGTTACTGATTGTACAATTCTCGCCTGGCAATATGTCGAGTATTTATTAAAGTTTTACATGGGAACTATTCAGTATCCAAATTGATTTGGGTATAGATCACTTTTTCAAGAAAAGTATGACTGACAAATTATACTTGCTTCTTCTCAGTGGGTTGTTATTAAAGTCAATTGTTACGTTTCTAAAACCATTTTATCAGTCAGATCATAAAGTCATGAAAAGCTCACAATCTTTGGTTTCAAGTTCTCTGTGAATCTCTAAGTGATGAGAAATGGATCAGTCGCTCGCTCGGTTGCTTCCTTGATTCATTTCTTGTGTGCTTAGCTCCAGTTATTGTGTGGAGTGCGACCGCGGCGTTTGAAGTGCGCTGAATAATTGTGAACATTCCCGCTTGGTCGCGTGCTGTTCAGAAGGCACACTGTTCTCGTCCTCGCGTTTGTTTACCTCTGCCGATAGCGCTTATCAGGGCAAAGCTTCATGGGTGGAATGTGGTACATAAACAATGATATTCAGCAGGCCTTATCTTGCGTAGGCTGTATCGTACATCACACACAGCACTCAAAGCCCTTATGAATACGTGGAGGGATGGGATTAGTTGAGCATGTGTAAAGCTCATGAGGAACTTTTCCCTCAGCAGATGGCTAATGTGTGACACATTCTTGTGTTATGTTTTACAGTTGTAGCGGGAAGCTACTTTCATGCAGTGTTACACCGCTAATTAAAACCCCAACATGCCACAGTGGTACAGACACAGGCATGGAATCATACATGAACACATTCCACGATGGATAAATCATTTCGTATCATTTAGTTTTTTGTTAGGCCTACATTTTCTACCACAAATGTTGAGTAAGGGTCAAAGGCAATCTGCCATTATTTACAGTAGGCTACAACGTGGTGTTGGGGGGCTGTTTAGGTGTGTTGCCATTGGTGTTTTTAACAATGTCAGAAACGTGAGCAATGGGATTGTGTCTATTTTCTTGCCTGAGATTGTGTCCACTTTACTGTATGTGACACCAAATCAGTCTGATTCCCCTGTGTTCCTCTCGTTGACCTTGTCTACGTCAGTTACAACAGCATATTAGAGAGGGAGAGAGACAGAGAGAGAGAGAGAGAGAGAGAGAGAGGCAGAGCTTGGGGGTTGGGCAGGAACTGAGAGCGCTGTGTCTCCCTTTGGGGGCCATTTGTCTGTGAGGCTGGGGCCCCTGTCTGGTGAGGCAGGCCCTGCCCCTGTGGAGGCCCCCTTTTGCTTTTGTGTCCCTCCGTCTGTGCGGAGATATGTCAGGCAGCAAAGGTCTGTTTGTTGAGCCCTGGCCTCATGCTGTGGGCGGCAGGGGGGGGCAGGGTGTAGGTGGGAGGGCCGGTGGACACTTTTAGGGTATTGACACCAATCTGCCTGTGATCCACATGTTTTTTTCCTTGCGAGAGGGAACAAATGTACCACTGTTGCAAAGAATTAGAAGCCAAATGAAACAGCTGTAAACATAGATTTGTAGTGGGGTTGAGGTGGCATACAGGACCATTGCTAAGGATTAGTATTGAAAATATATTGATTGATTAATTGATGATAAATAAGAACCTATGACATTAAAAAGCTCATTATTAAATATGAAGATATTGTTTTATACTGAGTAACTCTTGTTAGTTTATAAATATAGTCTCAAGCCCATTAGTATATTTATTTTGCTCTGCATGGTACATGGGTATGCATATTTACCCATATTTGTAGTGTTCAAATATGAATGGGTTAGTTAGATTGTGGAGTAAAATATAAATTTTGCATATATTACAGAGGCTAGGTGGTTGAAAGGGTGATATTCTTCTTTTTTGCACACAGATATTGCTACATGTTGAGATTAAAATGTTAAAATCCTAATTCAATACAACAGTGTGAGTCCCTTTTGGGACATTCAATATCAGACCCGTGGTCCAGGTTGCCTCCTGAAAGAGACAGACCTTTGAGCAGGTTGCAGACTGGCCATGCCCCTTACGTCTGTGCCGAGCCCATTATTTATGCGGCCTTCCTTCTGGTCGGACTTGGGGGGTTTTGAGATGGAGATGTGGCAGATGCTTGTCTCGTTTCCTCATTCTCCCGTCTCCAGATGGAGGTATGCAGTGTTTAATCGTGACTCCCAGGCCCCTCTGGTGACCTCTCCGTCTCTGTCTCGATCCCCAGCTGTCGCAGTCCGTCACCGGGCCCTCCTTTTGACCACGCCAGTTTCTGCTCTGATCCACTTTGCCTTGAAATTCAGGGCAAAAGCGACAGACCCTCTGTCTTCAACAATTAATGGCATAACCGAGTTAGTATTAGCAAATCCCAGAAGGGTCATTCTCTCAGAAGCCTTGACATGTTTTTGATAGATTTGAAGACGGCTTATCATTAGTCAGTTTCCCAGCTGCTTGGAAAGTGCTTTATCACACCAAAAAAACTCCATGTAATAAACCTTGCTGCCTGCTAGGGGTGTGCATGCAAATTGATGTTATGAAGGAAAAGCAGATGTGTGAGGCACAATTAGAACTGCCTGCTCTGTTCAGAGACATGGTTGCTGCAACATAACATTAAGTGCTATATCAGATTGGGAGTCTCTAATGTAGTCGAATATTAATTGATTCTTCAGCCCACCTATGGTTGCCATTGTTTATTATTTTTCAGGATTTTCAGAATGCACCCTAGTTTTGATGTACACATGTTTATTAGGATTACACAATTAGGATTACTATGAGAGAATAATTTCCATGCATTTTCATTTCATCATTCATTTTCATGATGAATGTCTCCCTGTTTTTGAACCTGTGTCCTCTCTCCATGTATTCACAGAAAATGAATGTGAATTTAACTTTAAATGGACTTTGACAAGGATCTGTTTATATAATTGTCTCGTCACCATCAACAATATGGCAGTGACTTCTTGGCTCTTAAGAAGTTGTAGAGTAGATAAATGAAGAGTTTATCGCTGTGGTCATCAACAATATATTGCTATATTGTTGCTATATTGCGACTCGGCTATATTGGAAGCAATAAACATTCCAGATGGAATTGTAGTGAAAATATTCTAGTCATTTGGGGCTGTGTGCTCAGGGAGGTGGTCATCCATAGTAGATGTAGACATTGACAGAGGGAGAATGTCAGAAAGGGCATTCTTTTGTTATGGAAATGTCAGAGGTGACCACATGCTTAGAAATGAGGCCTGAACAACTACAACCAAGATCTGCATGGGAAAACTATCTTAAATTGCCGAAAACACAACTCATAGACATCTTCATTTTCTGTCAAAAGAAAATCTGCTCTTTATTATTGTATTTGAACTCTGTGGGTTGGACTCACAAGTTGCAGTCATGCACAAAATTACAATATTTTAAGTATATTAATAATAATTAACAAGGTGAATTAACAAGGGGGCATTACTGTCGATGCCACTGTGTGCGCTTCACAAACCATCATACGGCACGAGTATGTCAATTTAACTGTCACAGAATCGAATATGCGAGACTGATCAGCCACTCTGCTCATGGCTGATCAATCTTTGCATCTTTAGTGTTTACAACTTTTGTTCTCTAACAGGAGATGGACATGGCCAACATTGGAGGCTATATTATGGTGATGGCACACCACACCACCTACATTTTAAGTCCTGATTTAGCCTAGCAGAATGCCAGCATAGGTACATTTAGCCAATTGATGGAAAATACTTTAAAATGTCAGGGCTGTGTGTGTGTGTGTGTGTGTGTGTGCGTGGTGGTGTGTGGTGTAGGCCTTCACCTTGCTTGACTGTCTCAGTTAGTTGCTGCGGAGGAGGAGAGACTCTTCCAATGTCACATACATTAAGCCACAAAATGTACGTGCCTACAGAATGTGTCTGGGGTGGTCGTGACCCACTTTAAGAAATGCCTCACCGTCTCATGTGAAATCACTGTTGGAGGTGAAATGAGGTCTCTCGGGATCCACGTCATGTTCACCTTTTTGATGGCAAGAGAGAGCGATTTTTCTTTTCGTGTTTCTTTTTTTCTCTCCTTTGCCGCAGCACACCTTATTGCTTTAGCCTCCCAGAGCCCGGCTGACCTCAGATTCCCTCTCGTCTTCAGATCATGTGCCAGCACAGGCAGAGAGCAGCCAGGCTCCCAGATTTCCCAAACTTGTTTCGTCTTATTGTTTTTCCTTCTCAGCTGCCTCTCTTTTGTGTATCATTATAATGATTAGAATTATGATCCTATTCCTCCCCCCTCCATGCACCGTGGTTATGTGGTTTGAGTTGTGGTTGGTGTCGTGCCAGCGGCTATAAATAGAATTGTGTTAGAGTTAGCATCTGAATGAGGGGGAGCGGCAGAGAAGGAAAAACCCTTTTTGGCATCCAGCTGGCTGCCTGCCAGCCAGCCACTGACTGAGCCTTGTTGGAGGTGGGAGAGTAAAGAGCTTTTTGAGATTTTTCTTCCTTTTTGTGGCTCTTTCTCGACCCCCCCTCCCTCACTCACTCCCTTCTCCCCCCCACCCCCACGTCTGCTTCTTAAAATAAAGGGCCTTGTGTGAATGAGAGCTGTGGCTGCACGTTCTCAGGCCTCCTGGTCTCCGCTGAATGGGCTGATGTCAGTGTTGTCATTTATGTCATCCCCTGTTCTCTCCAAAATATAAACAGATGTTCGCTGCGCTTCAGCATAGGAGATGAGATCATGTCGAAATGCGAGTAGCAAATGAACATTTCGGCCATTCGGTATGAAGAGTTGTATGTTTGTGTTTGAAACATTCCGAAGCAGAAGTAATGCTCCACCTTTGTCAGAGTTGTTCTTCTTGTTTACATTGCAGTGTTTGACAGAGTCGAGTTTTTAAGATTCCTGTTGTTTTGAGTCATTCCAGTGGTCTGTGTTTCAGTGGGAAGACCTGCCATATGAGTGCTTTCCCTTGGACTCTGTGAACTCTGCCAGCATGCATTCGCACCACAATCAGCATATATTAACAGTTGTGTCGAGGAGGTGATTTGGCAGTTTGGCAGTGGCACAGTTTCACAACAATGAGTAGAAAGACTGGGACTACCCTTTCATGTAAGAAATTAGCGTGAACAATGAAACAGCCAGACCTACCAGACCACTTACCTAGCTTTCTCTAACAAGTCAGCTCTGTAATAAGTTGGAACCATTTAATTTAGCCGCACAACATATTTAGTTTATTACCTCAGGAAAATATTGAGCCTTTCGAATATTAATATGGGTGTTCTTTGTTGTCTTTGTGAGAAAAGCAGAGTAATTGGGTGAAGTACAGAAATTTTCAGATCCAGGTACATTTCTAGTATTTAATGTGACATTCATTAATGGCACATTTTAGACCACAACCTTAAACATCTGCTTGTCACGTTTCGTTCATGTTTAAAAAATAAAACACAATTGGTGGTGGCAGAAGATTGTGTTTATCAGAGAGGGAATTATTCATTTGGGATGGAAAGAGAAATTGATTGTGATCATTTTTTTGCCAACACATAACCATGGGTATGCATATTTGCCTGTGGAGGCAGATAGATGTGTGTGTGCTTATAAATATGTGCGCACAAGCACACACATACTTCCATACATATATGTATGTGTGTGCGTGTGTGTGTGCATTCTAATGCAAAAGGGGACTGGTCATAGTCTCTTTGTGGGTATGAGGCTCATAGGTCAGCCAGACACCTATACAAATGCAAATGAGCTTAGTGTGCGATCATATAGATTTTTTTAAATGCACACATGACAGTGGAGCTTCAAAGAACTGAAATGTGTGCACTCTCATGGCACCCTGTGCACTTTGAAGATGAGAGGACTTGGACTAGCATGATGCAGGCACACAGTCACATCCGTGGGCTTTGTGTAGGAGTTGGTTGGCTAGAAGATGCTCCCGTGAGGCATATGGCCATGTAATAATGGGCCATTCATCTGTAGGCTGCATTCACTAACATGACCAGGTGGCTGCTGGGAGGGATGATAGGCCAGTGCAAAACCTCCATAGTGAGACAAGAGATGGGAGAGTTAGCGAAGGCTGGGATCAGCTTTATACTGCACTTCAGTTGTGTGTGTAGCACTGATTTGTGGTGTAGCAGAGCACTGTGGCACGCCTATGTGTAGGAAAATGAGTGAGTCAGTTTACATACACGCATTTTTAACATTAACATGATTTAGAGAATAACTGGCAGTTACAGGGGAAATTATGAACATTAACAGGAATTCTCACTCATAAAATCACAGCTCATTCTGCTACATGTGACCAAAATAGATTTAATCCAAATGAAATGTGTAGACACATACGTAATGCAGCCACAGAGTATGACTTTATGTTAATGTATGACAAATGGATGAAAATATGTTGAATTTACATGTTGACCATATTTTTATTCCATGTAGGAGTAGTTGATTGCAGAAGGCAACTTCAGTTGTGTGTTGCCATTTCTCCGGTGTTGCTTCTCATGGACGGAAAACATTGAACATGCCTTCAAGGAAATGCACCTGTGGATTTTCAGTGTTACAGAAGAGACAGGGCTACAGAGATGAACTCTCAGTTTCATTCTGGTTTTGATTGACACATGGTCAGGACCTACTTCTATGGTGGGCTGATATTTGAGCTAGTCTTTATCGGCTTCTCGGTTGCTTTACTGCATAGTCCATCTTCAGCTTTACAAGTAATGCAGGGCATCCCCATAATCACACTCATTTAGTGTTAAACTGCCATGATCACTTACAGTCTAAACGAGTGAGTGTAATGAAATTATGAAATAACTGTGTTGTGTGTTAAAAGTTATTTAATTATGTTAATTGATTCATGGCTGTTGAAATTTCAAATTAAAATCGGGTTAACTGGCTGAAGTAGCTTAATTCATTTCTGAGATAGAAAATGGTATCCGTCTTCCTTCAGGGCAGAGTGGAATGGGATCGAGAGAAAGGTGGTGAAGGTTGGCATGGCATCAGATGTTATCCTAATTCTTTAAAGTAAAAAAAATATATATATATTTTTTTAAATTGGCACAGCCCTTGCTCTGACCATTTATTACATAAGCTTGTGGCCCTAACATTGCACTTTACAAATGTCCAAGGCTCAAAGCCACAAACCCAGGACAAAGTCCATGGTCTCATATTACGGCCTTTGTTCTATGTTTACAGGACCCACTCACACCATTTAGCCTATAGCCTCTGTTAGGAAGTGTTTAGCTGACTTGAGTGCCTCTGAAAAAATATTTATTTTAAGTCAGCTTTACAGTAATAGCTGTGTCAAGCCAGAGAGCAGTTAGTGAAATGATGTTGCCCCAAGTAGGTGTACACTGCTCGTCTCTTTTCTTACTTCAGCATTGAACCTGTTGTGTGACTTTCTGCCTGAGACCACTAATGGACTGCGTACTAGGGTGACAATGGTATCTCTCTCTGACCCTGCAGTAACAATGCGGCCTAGTGTACACGGCCTCATGCGGCTCTCTGGCCTCCAGCATCCATTACACAATCATGTCTCTCATTCATGTCTCTCATTCATGCCCTGTGTAATCCTTCCAAGAAGTGCTTAAAAGACAGATGTTGGTAATTAACTTCTCATACGTTGTTAGATAATGGACAGCTGTGATGAATGAATTTATTGTTTCACATTACATAGTAATTGTACGAACCAGGCCAAGAGGGACATTGCTCATCAATGAAAAAAAAAAAAAGAAAATATTGGATAGTTCAATTCAAACACCTTTTAACCAGTGATTCTGATTCAGAAAAGTGCTTTGATCTATGAATAATTCCTGTTGGGAGGGTTTTAGTTGGGTTATCTTGCTAAAGCCTGCACCGTGTCTCCTGTTCAGATGTTTTCCCCAATTCACAGAAGCCGCCTTGCTCTGAATTCAGTACAATATTTCAGATGTGTAGAGAGGGCTGCCTTGTAGGTAAGCAATAAATATTACTTCCGTGTCAATATGAGGACAAAGAACAATTCTGATAAAGCAAGGTGCTAGATCATATTGCTGGTTTTCTAGTGTGTATATGTGTGGTAGTCTTTCCTGGCAAATTCACGCTGGAGTATTAGTAATCAGAGGGCCTATGCTGTGGCTTGGCCCGAGCTGATGGAAGTGGATTCTGGAGGCGGCTCAGGCTCCACCACTCAGGTGAGGGCATCTGCCAAGACCAACACTGGAGCGTCCTGCTTGGTGACGGGGCCCAGCTTGTGAGAGGGAGCCCAGTGCCAGAAGAGTGAGGAAGCGCTGGCCAGGACTCCAGCAAAACAACAAGAACAACAACAAATAACTGTGTGTGAGCGAGAGAGAGAGGATTGGCACAGTCGGCCCTTGACAGGCTGCCTTGGCTTTATGGGGAGTGTTTTATTTACAATCCTGGACAGACACGGGGTATCCCTGCTTTTAGTGGAAAACTATTTTTGGAGTCAATTTTAACAGTGATTTGTCCTGTGAATGCTCCCATTCTATGCCTGTGTGGAAGCTTACTACTGGTCGGACAGGAGCAAACATGACGTTTGAACAGTGCCCGTTGTGTCCATCAGCTTGTAGTACCAACAGAAATATTATCTGTTTTTAAAACCAGTTCAGGGTGTTGTAGAATGCACTCTAGTAGGTTGAAGAAGTTAGTGTCTGGTGTGAGATCAGAGCTGCATTTGTTTAACAAAATAGCCTGCCAGTGAAACGTTCAATTTAACAGAGCACTGCACTGCATGGGAGGCTTTGATGCTTTGAGGTCTACCAGATAGAAGGTTCCTTCAGAGTGTCTGTGCTCAGCCTCAATATCGCTGACTTCGTAGTGTCCTTTTAAGGTGGGACAGTTTAACAAAGTCTCCATGGCTGCCTGCCAGGTGTCTCCATGTGTGCTTTTCACAGGTAGGGACAGCCAGTTCATCTTAGCCGTGTGTCATTTCTTAGCCTGCGGCCATTTCATCGTAAGGAATGCGGCAGCCAGTGTGACTCCCCTCACTGGGTCTTGGCTCCCTCTTACCTAATGCAGCTGTTTGTGTATGTGTGTGTGCGTGTGTGCACCTTGGCTCCCTGGGGATCAGTAGAATGGTGAAAACCCATTCGAATGCTGCTGGGAGCAAGCTGTACCCCTGCTGCTATCAAAAGTTCTCCAGTTTAAAACGCAAATATTTAGGATGGGCAGCACTAATTAAGCAGCATGTGAACCAAGAGCATGGGCATGTTTAAAATGGGGGTTTGCACAGAAAAGCACTAAAGAGCCATATATACCGTAATGGTGTCTCCATCGGGAAATACTCACTGTCTGAATCTCTCTGTAGGTGTGCTACTTCTACTGTAAGTAATGTTCTTTCCTAACTAGGCTTTTAAAGTAATGCATTGCTCAATCTACATTTGTTATAATTACATTATAATGGCTTCTGTGCAGACTCTTAAATTAAGCTCTGGGTGCTTGAAGCCAGTAAGTGAAGTAAAAAGCCTATATGATGAGCACACAGGCTTCAAGTGTTCCATGGATGTGCATTTTTAAAATGGGAAAACATGCTTTGAGACTCCCGCCCATAAAACACACTGAGATGTGAGCAGATCTGGGTCTGATCAGACAAGTGATTGATGTTGCATCTCTCTCTGACTTGAAAGGGACTGGCCAGCTATTTTGGATAAGAAAGAGTAGCGTTTGAAGGAAATTACTGGGAGAGAGAGAGAATTTAATTCCACTCCACTCCACAGTTTCTGTACAAATGTAACCATTAAGTATAGCAGCAAATATGTTTTTATATACCAGGCTTTGCTTTTGACGATGATTTTTAAAGTTGAAGCAGTGCAGATTAAGACACTAGTTTCCTCTATCATTCTAAATCATATTAGACCTGCGAGAATGAAATAAGATCAATGAAGTAGTCTCATTTGTTTATCGAAGTTGACTTCTGCAGGTGAACAGGGAAATGCATCCTCTAATCTGATACTTCAGTAGTTATAGATTATTTTCCCGTGAACTGCCTTGAGGGGGTTTATTTAAATTCCTCATCAAAGAAGAGAAATGATTGCTCTGTAGACACAGGACGCCATGGTGCAATAGAGTGTAGCCTGAAATTGTCTTGCAGAGGGTCTGTGTTGGGGCGGTGAGGGAAGACAATGGTAACAATGAGCTCTGGGCTCAGGTCCTGTAGCTGAATCACAACCATATTGGTGAATCCCAGGCCCTTTTCATATGCTTAGCTGAGCCTCATCCAACGCCACTGAGGGGGACCGACAACAGCTTGTGCATCTCTCTCTATCTCTCTCTCTATCTCTCTCTCTCCCTCTTTTATTCTAAAATAAAGATTACATACATAGTTTGCAATTAGCTAGGGGGAAGGCAGTTAGCTTCCTTCAACATTCTAATTGATGTCAATGGCTGAAGCCTTTTTATATAAAAATATAAGGGGTCTGCAGAGGATTACCACCAGGAAATGGTTTGCCGTTGCACTAAAAAAAATATATAGCTTGTTCATATGTATGAATAAACCAGTAACAGGGTTTATGGGCGCTTGCAGGCAGGAGTCAGTCAGGATTTATGATCTATGGATTCCACGTTTTCATTCTAATAGTTTTTCTTATTATTTTCTTGTTATTATTGCAGTCATTGGGTCAATCATTTAGACTGAAGTCAATTTAGGTTTGACTAATCATACCTCTTATGCAGACAAGCACCACCATAAATCAAGCAGCAGCTGTTATTTCAGAGAGTGTGATTTGTAAACACAAGACATAACAAAACAACTCTCTCAGTTATTGAAATAATCTGTTGTTTATTAACCTGACCGTCTCTTAGGTCAGAAGGCCTCTGGAGACCATAGTTTGTTTAGCGTGATAGAGAAACTGTGGTTGACCAGTTCTGTTTGTAATTACAGATCGCGGTCTTGTAAGGAATGTGAGAGTGGTGCTCGAGGTTTTTGGGCTTGCGTGTTCTTGTGGCCTGTGTATATATACAGTAGTGCTATCTAGCAGTCTTTAAAGAACCACACTAGATCAGTTCCAGACGTCTCCCCTTTTGCTTTTTATTTTTTGCTTTTCCCCTTCTTCCCTTTTACATTCACGTTATTGTGCGGTTCCTTTGCCTTAAGACTGGTCAATTCGTACCAAATTCTGCAGCCTTGCAGAATGTGCACAAAGTCAAGGTTACATGATGTTTGGTTTGTCACAGAAATTCACCATATTCCCTGTGTGAAATTACTCACCATTTGGATTGCAGTTTGTGAAAGCCAAACTGATGGATAACTGAGATACAGGTGTTTCCAGAGAATTACAGCATCCTTTATTTGCCAATGTTCCTGTCGCGTAACAGGGGCCAGTGGGTCAGTACTGTACAGAATAAACTGCACTCTAGTACACCCCATGTAGTCACAAGACTTGCTGCCATGGCTTTTAGTCATGTGGTCACCGAACCTCATGCGAATGGCCCCAGGGTCGAGTCCCTCAAGCCAAACTACAGTTGTTATGACTTCATTCAGGAACAAGTCTTCACATCCAAATACTATTGATGGCTACAGTTACCCTCGTCATTTTAATACAACCTCAATCATTGCAACTGAATGTTTGGATCTCGTCTCATTGCGTTGATGACTCAATTCTCATCAGGGGCCGCATGCACAGGATACAGACGCAGGACTAAACCAGGGCTGTCACTGGTTGGATACAGTAGGAGATCAGTCCCACTGCCACTAGCTGGGAAATAATCAACTTTTGTTTTTAATTATGTCATTCTGCCAGAAACCTCACAGAAGGCACAAGAGACTAAGGCTTGTGGGCTTATTTCATACTAAAAGCACTGTTAATATTTGGTGCTGTCCAGTCCCGAGTGGAGACAAATATGGCCTTTGTGAAAATCAACACTTGAGTCAGTAGCTCTGGGTTCTCTGACAGGATAGGGGACCTCTGTATGCAAAAGGGAACAATATTTCAATGCTGTGTGAATCTTCAGAAACAGGACACATCCCCTCTGGACATAGTAAATTACTGACGTTATATGAAATATCACATTCATGTCACAAAAACAGTCCACTCATACCACAATGTATGGATTTTCAGACTGGATATCCATGTGGCTGTGATTCACTTAATGATCCACACATGTTTGATGCACAGGCAATAGGCAGCACCATGCTATTGCTGAGACTGTTGATGCCGTTTTTCTCTGTAGTTGTGTGAATTGATATCCAATCAGAATATGTAACAATAAGTCACTATAAACTCTGTGACAGCATAGCAAACACTTTTAGTCTTTTTCATGTTTTATTTTGTCAAGTGATGCTTGTTGTCTGTTCTATAATTGACCTTTAAAGTCTATCTGTGAGTAGCCTAAATAGTGTTTGTATCACTCTCTCCTATCATCAGAGTGGGTTTTATGTTATCACATCCACTAAGGAAAAAATATTGGGTTCTCAGACTTTCAGACTCAGCAGTTTCTGACCGTGTACATCCATTTCAGCTTGTTAAGACATTCTGAAAGAACACTCTTTTCTTTCTGTAAGGTTGTGGATTTGACAGTGATTGGTGGCAGCCATAGGAATTGGTTTCTGTTCTGGGCCAAATCTCCAAGGGATCTGGAGTTATCAGCTGCTGCGCTGGGACTGGCTTGGGCCCCGAGTGGTGTGAGCTGTTCCGAAGTGAGATTTTGGAGAGTGCAAAGCCTCACAAGTTCCAGAAACAGATGTTCGCTCGCTCTCCCGCTGGTCTGTGTAGCTGTCTGTGAGTTGGCAGTCTTTCCCAAGGAAGGAAGTGGACATGCTGACTTAAGTGTACCAGTGGCTTGTGTGCTCTTTTCCCTTTTGGTTGCTTGCCGTCTCCCCTTCCCCTCCGTATGTTTGTGCCTTGAAAGAGCCAGGCCTGTTCCTTCTCCAAAGTGGAGTAGTACAGTACCTCTTAGTCTATGGGACTATGGTAGGGCATATTCCTGCCCTCATGAACATATACATTGTACATCAATGGTAACTAATGCTATAAACCTACTACCCCCACATTTAATCTTCAAGTGTTGGGTGTGGGGGTTACACTTAAAGGGGTCAGACCCTCTGAAAGGAAGAAACCACAAAAGACCTGTTGCCATCAAAATAGGCTATAAACTAGAAAACATTGTTGGTTTTATTGAAATTATATGGGCTGTATAATGTATTGGGCAGGGGATTCTATTTCTGGGCAGCTCAAAGGACCAGGTTTCTAAAGTCATGTTTTGATGGCATACTTCCTTTTGTGTTGCTGACATCTGCTATTGCCATTAGCCTTAATATCCCCATGGAAGCCTGTAAATAAAGCTGCTGAATGCAGATGAGGGCCCTTCACAGTGCCGGCAGGGTTTTAGTATGCGGCCGTAGTACAGCAACGTGAACACACACACCGGCTCCATATAGTACGTTGATTTGTGTGTGTGTGTGTGTGTCTGTATGTCTGCCTTTTGTGTTTGTTTGTACATGTACATATGCATATCTCTTTGTTTGTTTGTTTGTGTGTGTGTGTGTGTGTGTGTGTGTGTGTGTGTGTGTGTGTGTGTGTGTTAATGTGCATGCTTGTTTAGACCAGTAACTGAAAAGGGCTTTGTCTGGGGGACGAGCCTATGATTCTACTCCCACATTTGCGGTTGCCTAGCAACCGTAATGCACAGATTGGCAAGAACATCTGCCGTATCCAGCTCTGCCAAATTTTTGTTGTATAGTAAACATGGCTCCATGCTCTCGCACTCCAGCAGAGAGGAGTGGCTGAAAGAGAGAAAGAGAGAGAGAGAGGGGGAGTGAAGGAGGAGGAAAGAAAAAGATCTAGTCCTCCCCACTGTTCCCTTTGGCTGCTCTTGTTTGGAGGGAGAGGGCCTTCCACTCTGTGGGCAGACCTCAGGGTGTAATCTCCACAGTGACCCTCATATCTGCGTTCACAAGGATACGCTGCCCTTGTCACAGTGCTATTCTGATATCTCAAAGGAAAAACAGTGAAGCGCTTTGCTGTTTCCTGGTATTTACTGTATATTTCAAAACTTAGTTTACACTCTCACATCTACCAGTATATACTAGTCCCACAAATTACCCCCTCAGACACCCTGAAGGAGTTTGTTCTAAGTTAAGACTGTCCTTGACAAAGACTTGTATAGATGGTAGCACTAATTGATGTTGGTGTATTGGAATAAAACTATGAATTTCACTAGTTCTTATTAGGAGCTCTCTCTGCCTCTCACTGATCTTCACTGATGTGAGCCACCTTGCTCTTTGTGGAGTCTGGATTGCTGTAATGACCTCATTTTGTACAGGCTGATTTGGAGGAGTTCAAAAGTCCTCGGTAAATGAAAAGCCGCAAAGAGCCTCAAATGCTCTTTCCCCAGTGCTGCCCTTGAGCCTTGCCAAACGATAAATGTTCCCTCCCATCAGCGGCTGATGCAAGGAGCCTCGCTTAGTCTGAAAACGCCGAGGGACATGAATGGCCGAATAATGTTTTTGGTGCTACGGTCTCTCCGCGGCCACTGGTGTAGTTTGTTAAATTTCATTTTTCCTTTTTATACTTTAGAGTTATGCCATGTTGAGGCATCTGCTTTTGCCATGCACATTATGTAGACAAAATCCCTGTGTGTGTGTGTGTGTGTGTGTGTGTGTGTGTGTGTGTGTGTGTGTGTGTGTGTTTGTATGTGTTTGTGTTTGTGTTGATTAAGTGTTAATGTGTAAGACTACTTTGGCTTCTTGCACAACACATCACAGGTTGTTTAGTTGCCACTTTTGAAATACTTGTGTGGACTGGAGGTTTATAATATTTGCCCATTCCGTCTCCCAAACCTATGTTTTGGCGATCAGGAAAGGCTGACACGGTTTGCTTCTTGTTGTGTGTTCTCAGGGCCCAGCCATGGAGAGGTGGACACCCATGTGTGCTTGTACTACAACATCAACTGGGAGATGGAGAAGACGAACCAGAGCGGCGTGGAGCACTGTGAGGGGGAGAAGGACAAGCGATCGCACTGCTACGCCTCATGGCGGAACAACTCAGGCACCATCGAGTTGGTGAAGAAAGGCTGCTGGTTGGATGACTTCAACTGCTACAACAAGTAAGCCCTTGATCCTTTTCCTTACAGTTCTTTTTCCACAAGCAGCTGTGTTGAAAATGAGAGTATTATACCATCATAATACCCTGAGTGCTTTCCCCCCATCATTTCAAAATCAAACGTTTTTACACAAATAGGTCTAGCCTAGGAAAATAACTCACATTCACAAACAACGGTGGGTCAATGGGTGAATACTACAGTGTTCCTTTTGTCCACAATTGTCCCTGCTCTGTGAAAATATGGGAGGTATATTTTACCAGAGAAAATAACTTGAACACTTGAAGGTCAGTACAGGATCTGTTTTAATGTCAGCCTATGTAATCTCCGTATGATATTTACTTCCCTTAGGCCTATAGAGAGAATGAAGATGGGTCTGCACACTTAATAGCTCAGTACAGATATTCCCCTTGGGTCATACAACAGATGGTGTGTCTTCCCATGTACATACATAATATCTAGAGTTTGGGAGCAATCTTGGCTCTTAATGAGACCCTTAACCGGCTGGCATGGTAACTATTTATTTTAGAGTTCATGTGTCGACCACTAAAAATAAACGAGACAGATCTATATTCTGTCAACATCTTATCAGCTGGTTGTTTCTTATTTTTAGGAAATTTAAGTCTAACACATGTGTCTGAAGCAAGGATGGAGCAGAAAATTGATACCATTCATGTAATAACAATGCAGAGTATTGGGTTATGGTCATTACATGGCTCTCATCAGAAATTAAAAGATTAATTGAATCAACTGTTAAATCTGTTAAAATTTACATTTATTCATATAGAAGATGGTGGGTTTAGTGTAGATTATTTATCCCTTTCTGTAGACCAAGCATTTTCATTCCCTTTCATAATGATATATTTAATGGTATAGATTTTGTCTCTTTGTCTCTAGATTTTGACCTGCTGTTTGAGCTACCTGTGCACTGGCCTTCTAAACTCTTGTGCAACTGCCTGTAATAAGTAACTGTATTTATTGCTATGCTAAATGCATTTGCAATGACATTTAAATGTCTCTTGAATATCCAATTGACAACCCCCCTGCTGGGCTATAAAGGTGGCAAATAGCCAAGCTCTCTCTATGGTGAGCAAGATGAGCTCTGAGTTCCGGGTATGTTGCAGTAGTTTTTTACACGGCTTCCCCCTATGGAAAGCTATTTCCAGAGCCATTCTGAGGGCTGAGATAAATTGTAGAATAAATGGATTGAAATGGGAAGATGAGGGCATCCTAGCATGCGCAAAACAGATGAGGTATTGGAAGTTTCATTAGGGAAAAAACAATTATTAATATTGTTGTGTATTGGGAAGGAAAACTGCGTCGTAGATTGCTGTGTGCTTAAATTGATTTCTGTTAAAGTTGGATCTTATTGACAGCCTGAAGAAAAAAAATAAATATCAGCCTTAACAGGGGGAAAGCAACTGAATGCAAAACAATCAGCCCTAATCACCACCTCCTGTGAGAGGAGTATTGGTTAAATGATCCCACCACTCCCTGTTGGACTGGTATCAAAGCAAAAGTGGGACAGTCACAAATGGCTGCTCCTTAAGAAACAATCTCTGGCAGTCCCAGGTTGCCTAATCTAAAGGGTATTGCTCTGGAAATAGCTCTCCCATAAGCCCCAGGTGTGGCCTTCAAATTCTAAACATTCCTGACTAAACGACAAGCTGAAGAAAGAGAATTCCAATTAATAATGCCTTTTAAAGTTTGCTGGAAAAGATTCCATATTGTGTGTTGGTGATAAAGACTGACTTGTAGTAATGCACCAACTCAGTATAACTAGCTCAGTACTTGTGAAAATGTGCCGATTGGTTCATGCCTTTGTGATGAAGATAATAAAGACCCCAAAATGGACAGTGGTCAGTGTGTTTAACCCCCTGCTGTTGAGGGAGTTGATACCATCTCCCTCACTGAGTAACATTTGACCCTACTAATGATGAGACTGGGTCTCTGTGGCCCATCTGTCAGGGCTCTGGTTTTGCCCTCTGCTTTGGCCTTACAAAGAGTACTCGGCCGCTGAATGAGTGGCCCGCGTGCCGCTGGATCGCTGATGGAGCCAAATGCGAGCGAGGAGTGCTCCATCAGCACTATCGTCACGCCATGGCCCAGACCCTTTTTCCCAGCAGTCCCCAAGAAAGGTCAATAAGTCGTTTTCATTTGCCCAGTTTTGCGAAGTGGGGGCCCAATGGCGCGAAAAGTCATCTGCGTGGCGAAAAGCGGGGGGAAAAAAACGGACCGAAACGGGATGAGCAAGGACTCCCATGGCGTTAAGATAGGATAGTTTTCATACACGTCACAGTCTCCCATGTGCACTCCTTCATGAATGTGGAATAATGTAATAAGAGTTCTCATTTGGGTGCACACATGTGTGAAAGGAGCTCTGCGGATCACGAATGTCATAGATCATAAGAGCCATAAAGAATCCTATTTTCTTTAAATGTTCTCAAAAGCGGTGGTTTATTATCGCCGGGAATATAGTGCTCATTCTGTGGATATAATGAAATATCAACGGCAAGGCTATGAGGGGCCCCCAGGGCCAAAGCAGGGCTAAATCTGTTATACCTGGTAAGATAACACTCAACTATAGATGAGAGGTCAGGTACAGTATATTGTTGAATTCAGGCTGACATACCAATATACTTACGACCCTAACCCAGATTTTCCCTCTTAGAAATGCCCACAAGATGAGTTTGTGCTGAAGCTGTGTTTTTTATGTCTGGGACCGTGCGTAGTAATCCGTCTCCTCTCCTCTCCATGGCAACAGGCAGGAGTGCGTGGCCACGGAGGAGAACCCCCAGGTGTTCTTCTGCTGCTGTGAGGGCAACTCCTGCAACGAGCGCTTCACCCATCTGCCTGAAGTCATCCATGGACCAGGTGGGAAACTGCTTTCAACCGGCACGCACGCACACACACACGCACACACACGCACACACACGCACACACACACCCTCACTGCTGCTCAACACCCTCTGTGAGTCTCCCTCAGCAGCCTTTCACCTGATCAGGCCCGGCTCTGCGAGGCCTCGTGTGAAACAAAGACCCAGCATAAACCAAAGCAATCCCATCAGTTAACGCACTCTCTCATACACCATTTACAAAATGCAGTTACCACGCAAAATGTATCTCTCCTTTGCATTGATTGCATTAGTCACATCAGTTGGTGCCCAGATCTCATTTTTCTTCTTTATTCCGTAATGTATTCAGTGATTACACAAGAAACAAATACCTTGAATTTCCACAGCTGATGGCTTAACCCAGTTTCAGGCATTTACATTCACTGTTTAACATCAACTGGAATTGCTCTCCCTACCATGGTTGTTAGAGATAAACATGGGAGACGTCCCACGCAGCACCTGTCGAGGACTTCCTCCTTTACTGACTCTGTCCGGTGGTACTGTGTGTGACATATCTCTGTCAGGAGAGCTGTGCATCTCCCTTTTCACAGTCTCTGTCCTAACCTTCAAAACCGCACTGTGCCAAGCTCTGTATTCTAGTTCAGAGGGCTTTTGTCTGTATGACTGTATGTCTTATCTTTATTGAAATAACATAACCAAGGAAAATTGAATTGACATGAAGCATTCTTTTGTCCATCAGTCTCTCCCCTCTGAGTGTCTGTGGTCAGTAATAGTTGTGTGTTTTATCAGATATCAAGCCCTCCACGCCCTCTCTGCTCAACGTGCTGGTCTACTCCCTCCTCCCTGTCACCATGCTGTCCATGGCGCTGCTTCTGGCCTTCTGGATGTACCGCCACCGCAAGCCCCCCTATGGCCATGTGGACATCAATGAGGTAGGGGCTGTGATGTGGCCATTCTTCCTGCTCTCACCCTTTTCTTTGTTCTCTGAGCTGATCACTCTGTTCCTCCGCATCTACCCGATTTCTGTTGCGCTTATGCTCCCTCGTCATTTTTGAGCTGCCTTCTAAATTCTTCACGACCCTTTAAATTTTATTCTTTTTGTTTAAATGGCATTCATTGAATAGCTCACAGGTAGCCAGGAGGATCGCTCTGTTTTCCCATCTTACAGCAATGGTGCCACCTTGTGGTGGTTCAGCATTATTCCTCTGCACAACTGAAATTCAGTGGTTAGCTGTCTCCACAGCATAGGTCTTGTATGGCTACTGTTTTTCACTCTAAAAAGAAGATGCAACACACTAGATGACCCAGCAATCATTTGATTATTGAATTAATCATTCATGCTCCTGTGTGTCTGTCAACAAACCATTCATCCATGCTGTGCCTTTCTAGATAACCAACAGATTTTTTTCTTTACCTTTACTGCCAGTCGCTTTCCTCCCAGAGTGTTCCTGTTTTTGCATGCATTGCACATAAATGTTTTATGTATTGCACATGAAAACAAATTCATGTGTGCTGTCTTCAGAAAAGGAAGATGTAAAATCACTGTCAAATCAGGGCTGGCTAAATCTCTGAAGACACATTATTTACAGTGTCAGCGCTCAAGCATTTAGCACAGTTCAGTCCAGTTTAACAGTCTTGTAGATTCATACAGTTTAGTAGTCGACTGGATGTCCGACGTCTGAAAAGAGAACTGACTGCACATTTGCTACCCATATGTTCTAATAACGCTGGCCTAACTCATCTGCTCCAACTCTTTCACTTCTAATTCCTTGTTGTTCTTCATGTTCTCCAGGATCCTGGCCCACCTCCACCCTCTCCACTGGTTGGACTCAAACCCCTGCAGCTGCTGGAAATCAAAGCCAGGGGGCGCTTTGGGTGTGTGTGGAAGGCCCAGATGATGAATGATTATGTAGCTGTGAAGGTCTTCCCTATTCAGGTGGGTACAGTTGCATGAAACGCTATTTGAAACCTATCTTTTAGATTTGGTCAATTGCACAGCCTCTGTTATCCCACTTCCTGTCCTGTCCTCTCCCCGTCTTCTTCTGATTCCTGTTCTTCAGTTAGGCTAGTGCACCATTAACGTTTTTTGCTCTAAGGGGTTGTTACTGGCCGCTGTTGTTATTGCGTCGCTTTTAGGTGTTTTAGCCTCAGTTTCTTCATTTATGGTCATCATTAATGGTGCTTAATGGAAACAGACTGTCTGTAATATAATAAGGCATGATGCAGATTATAGCAGTACAGTACAGATTAGATAAGTAAATGCATTTGTAATGCTGGTATAACCATGTAAGTGGTCCAACTAAGCATAATTAAAAACTGCAATCCCTGTAACACATCTGCCGATGTTGACCTCTCTACATTTATGTCTCACACTTGTGTTCATTTAAATCTTGGTTAAGTTGTTTTTACGATTCTTCTCCCACTGTTCTCTGTACAGGATAAGTTGTCGTGGCAGAATGAGCGGGACATCTTCATTATGCCAGGGATGAAGCATGAGAACCTCCTGCGTTACATTGCTGCAGAGAAGCGTGGGTCCAACTTGGAGACAGAGTTCTGGCTAATCACAGAGTTTCATGAAAGGGTAAGGATACAAGGATACAAGGAAGTTTATTGTTACATGCATATAGTTACTGGATGTAAGAAATGCAGTGAAATTATGTCTGGTGTCAGCCTATTTGTGCATTTATGGGGGGGGTGCAGTAGAAGAGGGGTTTAGTAGATTAAGTGGCAAGGGCTGCATAAGAAAGGTGGGGGAGGATTCCTGTTCTTCAGTTAGGCTAGTGCACCATTAACGTTTTTGCTCTAAGGGGTTGTTACTGGCTGCTGTTGTTATTGCGTCGCTTTTAGGTGTTTTGGCCTCAGTTTCTTTATTTACGGTCATCATTAATGGTGCTTAATGGAAACAGACTGTCTGTAACATAATAAGGCTTGATGTACTCCAAGTAACTGCCTTAATGACAAATATAGCAAAAAAGAAAGAAAAGAGAAACACTCTCCCTAACTCACAGGGATGGTAAACCCAAGAACTCATTTTAGTCTGATAACTTCCTCTGTGTGTACTCTGATGAGGGAGCAAAGATCTAATTGCTGTGTTACAGTGAAAAGCTCTTGCTTTAAGCTTGTGTGCTGCAAAACAGCCCATCTTTGAGCCAGTTTATTCATCACCAGCTACATAAAGCTTAATAGACCAAGCAGCCATAGTCACCAATTGTGCTACAAGGAGGTCTTCTTGAACTTTGACAAGCCCTGAGAGAGTTAAAAAGGATTTGGTTTTACTCATTATTGTTTTTCTGTTAAACTTGGGGTGGTGATACGCTTATGTAAAGCTACAAATGTAGTCCTTTAAGAAGTTACAAATTATTATTGTGTTTTGTCATAAGAGTTCTACACACAGCCAGTCAGTAACACTACATGTGCTGAGATGTACGTGTCTTTCCCTTTCTATAGGGTTCCCTGACGGATTACCTGAAAGGGAATGCGGTGAGCTGGAATGACCTTTGTCACATTGCGGAGACTATGGCCTGTGGCCTGGCCTATCTGCATGAGGACGTGCCACGTTATAAAGGAGAGGGGCCCAAGCCAGCCATCGCTCACAGGTACAGAAAATGTTTCCGTTTATAACTGGAACCTTTCTTAACTCCTTCTGATGGTTTTATAGTTGTAGTATGTTTACACAACAGACAGTCTGTCGGTGGACGCAATTTAAAATGCAGAAGTTGAAATGCTGTTTAAATGTTGTTCAATGATTAATAGTTTATTGTGGCATTTAGTCTGTGAAGTATGTTTTTGGTCATTGTCTAGACTTGTCAGCTCAGCCATGTCATTTTTGTGTAATTTTAGGGACTTCAAAAGTAAAAATGTCATGCTGAAAAATGACCTCACCGCGGTCATTGGTGACTTTGGTCTGGCAGTGCGGTTTGAGCCAGGGAAGCCACCCGGAGACACCCACGGCCAGGTGAGTCCCCCTCTCCACCCAGATGGCCCTGCTATAATCTCTGATGAGTGGGTCATGACATTACTGTTGCCTGTTCTTGTTCTTGCAGGTGGGAACCAGAAGGTATATGGCACCCGAGGTGCTGGAAGGAGCCATTAACTTCCAGAGGGATGCCTTCTTGAGGATAGACATGTATGCCATGGGCCTGGTGCTCTGGGAGCTGGTGTCACGCTGTAAAGCAGCCGATGGTAAGGACTTGAGCGTACAATTGACACTGCAACAGTTACATTTCTTGCATACATCACATTCTTATGTTTGTAGTGTTGTACCTGCTTTGAAGTCTTGTTTGTGCTTGGTATATGTTGTACCTGCTGTATAGTCTTTGTGTGTGTTTGCAATATGTTGTACCTGCTGTGTAGTCTTTGTTTGTGTCTGCTTTATGTTGTACCTGTTGTGTAGTCTTGCTTGTGTGTGTTACATGTGTGTTTCCAAAGTAGTGGACAATAAAGACTTCTATTCTATTCTATTCTATTCTATTCTATTCTAGTGCTGGAATTGACTAATCTCATGGCATTTTGTTGTAACCAAGGCTACCTAACAGTTGTCATCACATGTTGAAACATCATGTCTTTGGATTAAATAGTATGATTTATTAAATGCATTTGCACTGCTAGAGGCGGGACAAGATATGATAAGGAGACTGTTGAAAGCTAGACCCCAGCATCATGTTAGTGATATTTACAGTGTCATGTATATTTGGGCTTGAAGGAATATATTATTTACACTGTGGCAGGATTAATGCTTCACCAGCTGAACTCTGCTCCTCTACCCCCAGGCCCTGTAGATGAGTACATGTTGCCCTTCGAGGAGGAGATCGGGCAGCACCCGTCCCTGGAGGACCTTCAGGAGGTTGTGGTCCACAAAAAAATGCGGCCGGTATTCAAGGACTGCTGGCTTAAGCACGCTGTGAGTAGACTCCTGCTTCAGGAGTTCATTTTGTACAGTTTAAGATATCACATTATGACCCTGTGATTTATTTGGTGCTTTCACAAGCAAGCAATCTTTAGCATATAATAGTGTGTGAGCGGGCTTAATGCTAAACCTACCTCAGATACACATACAAGTGTGTTATAGGCTGGTAATGAATCAAAGCAGACATGGTGCTAATTGTCTGGTTTCTGTTCAAACAGAGTCTGGGGCAATCTGAAAGACTGCATTTTCTGTGAATTTAGAAACTTTCCGTTACTACATTCTGTTTTTTTTTTAATAAATAGAAGTTAAATATGTTGTTTGAAAGAAAGATATACATTATATTCTCAAATGTTATCGTGTTTGATGATAGAAAGCCTGGAGTCTCACAGTTACCTCATTATTATGCACGCCTCCAGCACCTTGATGGTCGGGGATTGACATCTACCACAACTGTTGACTTATAGTCTAGTGGAGGTTTGCAAACCACATAAATTGTAGAAGCTTTAAAAACGAAAGTTTAAGCCCTCTCAGTCACATTGCAGAGTATTTCTCCAGGTGTCTGATTCATATTGTGTTTTGACATTGTCTCGGCCTAAGCAGGGCCTGGAGGCGTTGTGTGAGACGATAGAGGAGTGCTGGGACCACGACGCCGAGGCCCGACTCTCAGCCGGCTGTGTGGAAGAGCGGATCTCCCAGATCCGCCGGCTCAATAGTGCCACTACCTCGGACTGCCTGGTTTCTATGGTGACTTCGGTCACCAACGTGGACTTGCCACCCAAAGAGTCCAGTATCTGAGTCCTACCCTCCTTTCATTTTTCCTCTATGATACAGAAATCAAAACAACATCAACAAATGGAAAAAGACATACCATGAAACATTGTGAAACAAGCAAGCAAAATGAAACAACCTTCATCTTTCCAGACTCAGCGGATCTCAGACGACAACAACATGAATGCAGCTGCTATTTTATTCAACATTTTTTAATTATTATTATTATTTTTTTCCTGATCGGATCAATATTACCAGCACACGTCTCTACTGTATTTTTATGAAGAGAGGAAAAAAAGAATAAAAAAAACAGCAAATGGACATCTCAAAGCGCATTCAGGTGCCGACTTATGAATGCTGACAAGGTGCAGGTACCTCAACCTCTTCATTTCAGTTCATTTTTCTCTTTTTTAGGTTTTATCTATTCCTATTTTTCTGTCTTCTGGACAAGATTGCCTGTGACAACCAACAAACCAAGCAACCATCTACCATGTTGGACAATAAAATAATGCTGCAAACCTTGGAGGAACATTTAAGACTGTTACACACAACTTTCCTCAAGGGATTTTTTGTTTGTTTCTGAACAGTTCTTTTTTTTTCTGACAGCATGTGCTATACAAAACTACGGTAAACGTGTCTTTTTACGGAACTAACGGGTGTCTCTAGAACACAGAAAAAGTTGGAAGACAAACTAATTTCTTTTTTTATTGTTTTGGTTTTGTGGTGTGAAGACTGGGCTCGGATTAGTGAGGGGTTGGATGAACGTAATTTCTTTTTTATGACAAGGTGTAAAAGAAAAGGTGTTTTTTTCTTTTTTTTTTAAAATGGAGATGGCTTGCAACTAGAGTTTGGTTAGTGCATTGTCAGTGACGGTGCATCTTATTTGGTACGGAACTACTTCTCAGGTAACCAGTCTCAAAGGGTTGGGGGGGTTACGTCTTTTACGTCTTTCCGTGTAGCGAAAAAAAGGCAGACCCATCAGGAAGTTAGGCAGATAGGGGTCTACCTGACCACTTCCGTGGCTCAGTTAGCCCCATGGGTTGATGAGCCAGACTGGAAGTTGGAAGGTAACCAGTAAATTAAAACACTAAAAAAACTAAAACAATATGTGCAAGACCATGGTGAAGATGTATGGCTGTGAGCGGATGAATGAATGAATGAATGAATGAGTGAATGAGTGAATTAATTAATGAATGAATGTATGTGCAAAAGAGTCTGAACAAGGAAGTGGGAAGTCGACCACAAAACAAGTGTTGGCCTAGATGGCCGTCAGTAGATAAATGTGTTATGTTGGCTTTTTATTTAGTTTTTTTTTCCTTTGTTTTATTTTTTGTCCGCGTTATTTTTTTCTCTGTCTTTAATCTAGAATACATTTTGGATGTCGGGAGTTAATGACTTAGATTCTGACAACAGAGGCCAGCCTCATTCTCATTAAAGCCTGTATCTTCAACTAGTGTTGGACATGAAGATGGATTCCAGTACATGCATCTTGGCCGGGTCCTTTCGTATTTTACCTCTTTCTCACAGGGACCAAAATTTGAGTTATGACCTCAGCGGTCCTGAATTGTAGAGACATTTCCACAGGGCAATGGACAAGACAGAAAAAAAGAGTTCAAACTTCACTTCATGACTGAACGGCCACATTCTATTTGAATAGAGGGGAGAAAAAAGAAAAGAAAAAAAAAAAAAGGATCATTATTGTTCTTTGTCTTAAACGTGGCACGTGAGAAACCTTATTTCTGTATGCCATAATGTAACAGTGAATGTCCACAATGCTGCTGTTTCAACTCAAAGATGAATATATTTCTATATATATTCCTTTCTTCTGTGCATTACACATACAACTCTCGGTAGAAACTGCATACAAATGCATATATTCATCAACAGAAATGTCAAGGCTTCCGAGGTGAACCAGAATAACATAAAACAATAAAGTCTAGAGCGAAAATGCTAAAAAACAGATAATTGTTCATGAACCACAGACCACCTCAAACCAGAAATACCTCAGATTTTTCTATGTGTATGACTTCTGTTATATATTTTGTTAGTTGTGTTGACTTGTAGTAAGTATATTTTAATGTAAATTGGCTTTTATGATTAGGGAGTTTTGGAAAATTAAAAAAGTCCAAAATCTTTTAAGAAGTGCTAGTTATGTTGCATAATGTGAGAGAAATCATGTAAATAGCTGTATACAACTAGAATTCTGCCTATTCATGACACCTGGGCATTATTCATTGTTTGTGCTGGCTGTTTCCTCTAATGTTCTTTTCCTGTCTGTTACTACATGGGACATTGAACCTTTATCTATTTGGCTAAAATCAACTATAACAAAAAAATCTTCAGATTCGCCTACCCCTTTCTCTCTTTAACTGTATTATACTATATTTTATTTGCACATCCCCAAAATGCTGTTCCTTTTTATTGTCATTTGTTTACTATAATAACTTTCTTTAAAAGCATTATGAATTAGCATGGAGATAGACGGGCAATGCAGATTGACCCTCTTCCATTTTTTTTAACTCACACAAAGTGACCTCACCAAATTTACCATTGTAAATTATTTTGTGAAATCCCAGTTCTTTAAAATAGATGTATTTTTACACAGAAAAAAAAATCGACTGATCAGTGATTCGTGGATAGAGCTTGTGGTTCCAAAAGGGAGGGCAGTGAAAGGTTTGGTGTCCCACCTGCTGTGTCCTTGGCGCATAGGCTTCATGAGGCTCTGCAGCGGCTGCTTTAGACCCCCATGAATACACTTCACCCCAAACGAAGAGCTTTAATTTATTCCTCATGGTGCCATGTGTTAGCTCTGGGTTCTGCACTTCCACTTGTCACACTTAGCACTCAGATTTGGGAGTATATGCTCTGTGACCGTAACCGATTGATAAAGTCAGAACCCCTTGGACCTATCTCGGTCATCATGGACTCTGTTTTGGTTACTTACTTCCAGATGGATGTGGTTCGTTAGCATGGTTAGCCAACCGCTTTGGCTTAATTTGCTGTGAGTATGCTTTAGCAGGTCTTCATTTCAACTCATGAAATATAGTGTATGAAGCCCTTCCCCAATGAAGCTTATTGCCAATATTAAAAGAAAAGGAATTGTCCCACTACCAAAGTAGTTTAAATGGTAAAGTATGTGCTTTGCATTTCATTATAATACAGTGTAGAATACAGTTAATTGTATGAGTTTCGGAAATCATCAAACCCATTTGTTTTGGTCATTGGCATCATTTGCTCTGCCAGTGCCCTCAGATTTGTAAGATAAGAGTACATCAGCTCTTGGCCTGTTTTCTGCTGACTGGTGCTTTGAATAGTTGCCAACTGGGACAGACTACATAGCAAGCAATATCCTCTGCAATAGATTTCTGTTGTTTCTAAACTGAGTGTACTCATAGGGATTGTAAGATCTTTGAGCAATCAACCAAATCCACCGTACTTTAGGTGCTGTGTTTTGATTACGCCTGGATTATTCTGATGTTTGTCGATCCTTGTCAATGCTTTGGTATTTGTTGATGGTTTGTTTCCATTTAATGAATTATTGACCTCCTTTTGTACAACATTTGAGATGTAGCCAAATTCCTTGCATTTTGAACTCTGCAAGAGGATAACCAAAGTCTGTCTGTCTTCGCTTCTAAAGGGGGCTTTGAAGTTCTTCATGAATTTGCAACATGATTCAATTAGCATCAAAGCATTCATGAAAGTCACGTGAAACCTCTTTCAATATGATGTAAGATTGTAAGACGATGATCAGCTAGTCAGTATTCAAATCCCCATGTTCCATTAGTTGCTTTGAAGCACTTTGTTTAAATGTTTATATTAAGAAAGTAAAAAAGTTAGATGTGATTGGCTGTATAAACAAGTTATCACATAATAAATTACTGCTACATATGGTCAGAAAACATCTAAACTATCTTACTGTGTATTAGCAATACTCTTGGAGGTTTTATGAGGCAATGGAAGAGACTAGTATTTCTCTGGTGTTTCATCATATTTCAGTTTCCCCCGTTATGCCAAAAGGAAGAGTCCTCTATGTGAATTGAAAAATGCTGAGGTTAGGGATTTGGGATAATGTATTTTTTTCAACATGCCAGAGTCGTTCCAAAAATAATTTTAGTTTAAGTGCTGCAAATGTAGATGTGCACGTAGAGAACAGGCACCCCGTGTGTCAGGGTCCATGTTGACTAAGATGGCCTCTCCGGAAGATGAAATGCATGAAATATCAGCAACAGTCCAAACCTCTAGTCAGAGGTGTTCTGATGTTGTGCCTTTGTTTTCCACATCACATTACCCAAGCAGCCTCTGCAAAAGCCTCTCCCTTGTTTTTTGCTTCCTCTCTTGTTGTTTCTGTCATAGTATCACAAAAAGTGAAAAAGACAAAAAAAAGCACCATATATAATATAAATCTCTAAAAAGTGACCAGCTGTAATTCTGGATGCAGTCTTAGATCCAGGTTTTCAGGAACCAATTACCTCAGACCTCATGTGAAAACAGTGTTGCTAGCTGGATAGTCGTAGATACTATGATTAAGTGATGTACACTTTCGTCTTACGAACAGGAAAACCTCTTTTGTACTGGTGTAACATATGATCATACAACCATGCACCCCTTGACAATGTGAAAACCTCTTCCTCGCTGAGCTTGTGACTTCTGTTTGAGATGAAAGAAATGGTACTGTATGGGAAGCCTCTATGGATCTCCTGTGAGTCTGTTTCACCATAGAAGTGAATACAGAGGGAGGCCTAGAAGCAAATGCAACATGCACAGGCTCTCAGAGATTATCAGTTGGCACAACTACAATAACAAAATGACATGCAAACAAACAACTGCATTGGAATTGGTATCTGGTAATTGATGAATTTATTAAGGAACAGGTAAAAAAAAATCTACAGACAAAAGCATTATTCATGTTAACTTTGGCAACAAGCTTCTCTTTAATTTTGTATATTTGTTGGTCTCATTTGTGCTGTCTAAACCAATGTATCCTTATCAAAGTATTTTCCAATGTAAGCTATTGTTTTGTATGACTGCACTATAGAAATCTGAAGCAAACATACATGGAGAAGTGGATGATTTAATACATTACCTCAGTTGAATTAAAATTCAGGTCAAGTATCAAAAACTGTTCTTATCTTAGCAGTTGCTATACAGTACTACTTACATGGCCTCATACGACTTCTGCAATGTCTGCAGTGATACCTGTAATTATATTTTCTTTTTTCTTTTCCAATGCCATCAGTACCATGTTTTTGTCCAAACGGGTCAGGGTCACCATAGAAGGATACTGGAAGAAATCAGCGGCTTCCTCGAATGATACCAGTGACTTTGCAACCACTCTGAGTACAAAATGCTGTATTCCTCTATTCACTGATACAGTCTTTGTTTTTCTATTAGTCTTCAGGTCTCATGTCACCACAGTCCATACTGTGAATTGACCAAGGCGGTTCCAAAGGAGGTTTTCTTTCTTGTCTTGTCAAGGGGTCATATTTAAAGTGCTGTTTCTATACCAGATTATGTGAAATGTAAATGTTTTAGGTTATGTTTCACTGTAGCTAAATTGTAGAACAGAGATGGCTTGTACTACTGATTTTAACATAAATATACTAAAAAATCTGTATGAGACAGAAGTGTATACAGAGTTGAGCTTGTTGCTGTAACCCCTCTTTCAATTGAAGAGTATGTTAAAAGAAAAAAGGTTTTATATATATGAAATGCCCAGGAAAAATCCAACATCCATTGTATTGCCGTAATGAACTGAGGACTTTTTGAACGATCATTGTAACATAGTTCTTTAATTTGCAGTGGATCATTGTTCCTTTTTACTGTGGTAATTTAGAGCTCAGTATCCAGAGTTTGAGATAGATTTGCCTAGATTTCGGGATGTGGTTGTTTCAGCTCTGCATTGGTGCCAGAATAAACCAGTATGAATGTAGTATTTGCCCAGTGTGAAACAACTACAACCTGACTGTTAGAGAAAAAAATACTAGAAAGGATTATTTCAATTTTATCTTTTTGTATATGAAAGTAAACAATAAAATACTGATAAAGCATTTCATTACTGTTTGTTTCCTTTTGATACATGAAAATATACTGTATATTAATTTATTCAAGGAATGAATGAATTGAAATTAAATGGCCAATTCTATTTCAGTGTTTAGGCCTATGTTACAATTAGCCCATTTTTTCACTGAGTAACTTCTGAAATGTCCAAGCCATCGCTACTTGCCAGCTGTCTGCTGTCACCAAACAGAATCAATTTAAAATGCAACACTTTTTCAAAACTTCTTTGTCAAGTTTGCTGAAGTTTAGGTTCTAAGATGTAAACAGAGTCGTAAAAAGTGACAGGAACAGAATAGGCCCTTTCCACTTCATGAAGCGCTGTGCAGATCTGGCTGAGTGTGATGCATGCTGAACTTTAGCACAATGCAAATATGCATTGTTTTCATTCAGCCAGATCTGCGCAGAACTGCATGAAGTTGAATGAGCCTAACATCACTAAATGTTAAGTCACGGTATAACAGCCAGTGTCTTTTTAATTTAGCCTGGAAATTTACCAAAGAAAGAGAAGACTTATGTTCCAGATACCCAACACACAGCATGGAATTCCTGGGAGGTCTTTGGTCTTTAAAATTGCACAAAGCGTTGAAACTATTGCTGCCCATGTCTCTGTCAAGTCTTCCATGACTTGTAAAATTCTGGCAGAATAAGGTCTCTTTTCTCGCAAATGCAATGTGGGACTGGCCAAGAAAATTTACATCCAGGATGTTCTAAGTACATTGCCTTGTAACGAGGACATTCCTGAATGGTCACTTTGGATTTATTTTAAGGGCAGGGGATCTTATCTGTTCAGAATGTCCTGAGAACATTTCCTGTTAAGGACGTTCTCTATAGTTTGTTTTTGTTTTTTCACAACGTTTTCAACGTTTTCACAACGTTGATATAACCTCGCAACGTTGATATGCCCTCGCAATGTTGTAAAACGACTCCAATCCAGTGTCACTGAACATTTGATAATGCGTTATGAGGCCTTTATCTCCCCAGCTCTTGAAAACATTGTCTAATTTGTTTGGAGTAAAGCTGTGTATGGGCTCAATTGATGTCCCCTCCTCCACCACCTCATTGAAACAACTTCTGGTTTATCTTCTTTGTTTTTTCATTATAAATAATAATTTACTATATTGGTGCAGAATTGCATTGTTCATTTCAGTGCAATCCTCCTCAGCAGGTCTAGGGCTCATGAACCTCAATACCATGGGAGAAAGAGCATTAGTCACACTATCCTAGCTCTGGAATTCCCTTTTGATCAGGCACTGTGAATCCATCTTTTTAGGCTAGCATATTCACTATATGTTTTTTTTTTGTAGGCCTATTGGTTGCATGACACTACCATTATATTAAAGTTTTATGAATTATATTTTTACATTT
The DNA here is from genome assembly GCF_017589495.1 of Alosa alosa. NCBI lineage: Eukaryota > Metazoa > Chordata > Actinopteri > Clupeiformes > Clupeidae > Alosa > Alosa alosa. The sequence continues at coordinate 18,424,692 of NC_063204.1, forward strand.
AATTTCCTTTGAGTGACATGATTAATTAAATATCATTAGTAGTAGCTAGCTATTTCACATATGCATAAAATACTAAAATTTAATATAGCCTACAAGTTGTAGGCATGGTATTGGAGACTATGACCATGGAGCTTTAATGTTGTTGTTTTAATGTTGCTGGTTGGCATTATTCTAACCAGCTGTAGGCTAATGATTTTCAAATAGGGGAGACCGCTTAAAGACAATACAATCTCTGCAAGTATAAAATGGTTGCATGATAGGCCTAATTAACAGCCTATTTAAAGTGCATACTAATTGTAGCTTATTGTAACTTGGCAGTAGGCCTAGGCAATATGGCTATGCCTAGCCTAATGTGTTCTCTTCACTGGCAATCTATCTGGCTTCCAAACCGACTTTATTTCTGGGAAAGAACAAAAAGAAGAAGAAAAGACAAAGAAACAAAGATGTCATTTTTTGCCACCATGCATAGGCCTACTTTGCTTGCTGACTTTGAAGGACACGTGTCTTCATACAAGGCTCCTAGTAGGCTCCTCTCTGGCGACCTGTATGACGTATCGGAATGCATTAGGCTACAAGATGGCGGCAATCAGGACTCCACATGTTGACTAGCTTGGATTCCTTGTTCCTAGTCTGGCAGCGTTTCTGTAAAATCGAAACGTGGAAAGCCAGATAGCTAACTACTAGCAGTTTACGTCTGTCGTTGATGACTTAAAACATAACTGGCATAAAATGAGTTCAAAATTAAAATCTTTGAAATTTTTGGGTGGGTTTGTATGTGGGGCGGTTGTAAGCACAGGCTCATGTGTCGCTGGGATTCAACTTTATCTACAGAGGAACCAAGAACCCAGTGATAGACCCGCTGATGCAGACCCCAAAGGTAACGTTACCTTGGTTTGCCTGCTAGCTAAACAATTGCAAAAGTATAGCCTACCTCTTGCCACTCCGTTACAGCCGAATAACCGGATGGGACTAGCTAGTGACCACCACAGACTGGTTAAACAATGCTTTAGCATTATGCCTGTTCAAAATTGTCATACCACCTCCGTGACACACGGTTCTCGCGGTCGGATTTCACAATTTCCCTTCCATAAAGTCTCTGACATGGCAAGTTCGCTCAGTGAGAGACCGCCGTATTTGAATTGTGAGGATCATATCATTGCCAATCCGCAGTTGGCTAACATAGTTGTTTACGAAATTGCAATGTGATAATATAGCCGCAAGCGGCAATGGCGGGCCCGAGCACCTCCGGTCCGCAACCCGTGACATTTCGAAATCCAACAAAGCACTGACGCGGTGCGTTTGTGAAACGTACATATTTGATGCGTGTGCTATTTGTTTTTGTATTTCATTTTCTGGCACATATACTTGCTTGGCCAGGTAGGGGCGCAATGCAAGGCAGGCCCATGGGGTGTCATCAAAATATATATATATTATATATTATGATTATGATGACACCCCATGGGCCTGCCTTGCATAACCTGAGAAATTTCCGACTATTCATTTTAAGCAAAGAACACTTCTGATGCACTTTTTGGTTGGCCAGATGGTGGCGCTGTGTTAGGCATGGAAATTACACATGTGAATATCATCAAAATAATGATATTTAATTAACATTTTGTAAATAAATGCCCAAAACTATTCTGACTTTGGCCAGCTGTTGGCGCTATGCCAGACAGGCATATTGGGTGTTTGGATGTCATATACACCTAATCTGATTAATGATGCATCTGATTGTGATACCCAACAGACTTTCCTTCACACCAAAACACATTCCTTCTCTTGCCAATTGGTAGTGCTATGCAAGGCATGTTAATAAGACATATGAATATCATTATCATGATATCCAATATTTTGTAAACTTTCAGATCAATCCATCAAAGCCTTGAACATTTTCGGCACATTTCATGCTTGGCCAGATGGTGGCACTATGCTAGGCATGTGAATTACACATGTGACATCACAATAATGATATCCAATATTTTGTAAAGTTTCAGATCAATTAATAAAGGCATTGCCAATTTCTGGCACATGTTCCTGCTTGGCCAGATGGTGGCGCTATGCTAGGCATGTGAATTACATGTGAATATCATAAAATGGTATCCAGTATTTTTATAAAGTTTCAGATTAATCAGTTAAGGCATCATCCATTTCTGGCACATGTTCCTTCTTACGGCCAGGTGGTGGCTCTATACCAAGGCAGGCCCATTGGGTGTCTGGATATCATCATAATCATGATATCTATTAACCTGAGAAGTTTCAGACCATTCATTCAAATCATAGAGCATTTCTGGCATATTTCCTGTTTGGCCAGATGGTGGCGTATGCTTGGCATGTAATTTCATCACAATAATGATATCAATATTTTATAAAGTTTCTGACCAATCCTTAAGGAATTGTCCATTTCTGGCACATATACTTGCTTGGCCAGGTGGTGGGCGAATGCCAGGCAGGCCCAGTCATCAAAATATATATATATTATATATTATGATTATGATGACACCCCATGGGTTCCTGCCTTGCATAACCTGGAGAAATTAATTATTCATTTTAAGCAAAGAACACTTGATGCACTTTTGGTTGGCCAGATGGTGGCGCCGTTTAGGCATGGAATTACACATGTGAATATCATCAAAATAATGGATATTTTAATTAACATTTTGTAAATAAAATGCCCAAAACTATTCTGACTTTGGCCAGTTGTTGGCTTATGCCAGACAGGCATATTGGGTGTTTGATGTCATATACACCTAATCTGGATTAATGATGCATCTGATTGTGATACCCAAATAGACTTTCCTTCACACCAAAACATTCCTTCTCTTGCCAATTGGTAGTGCTATGCAAGGCATGTTATTAAGATATGAATATGATATCAATATTTTGTAAACTTTCAGATCAATCCATCAAAGCCTTGAACATTTTCGGCACATTTCATGCTTGGCCAGATGGTGGCACTATGCTAGGCATGTGAATTACACATGTGACATCACAATAATGATATCCAATATTTTGTAAAGTTTCAGATCAATTAATAAAGGCATTGCCAATTTCTGGCACATGTTCCTGCTTGGCCAGATGGTGGCGCTATGCTAGGCATGTGAATTACACATGTGAATATCATAAAAATAGTATCCAATATTTTATAAAGTTTCAGATTAATCAGTTAAGGCATCATCCATTTCTGGCACATGTTCCTTCTTGGCCAGGTGGTGGCTCTATGCCAGGCAGGCCCATTGGGTGTCTGGATATCATCATAATCATGATATCTATTAACCTGAGAAGTTTCAGACCATTCATTCAAATCATAGAGCATTTCTGGCATATTTCCTGTTTGGCCAGATGGTGGCGCTATGCTTGGCATGTGAATTTCATCACAATAATGATATCCAATATTTTATAAAGTTTCTGACCAATCACTTAAGGAATTGTCCATTTCTGGCAGATTTCCTGCTTGCCCAGGTGGTGGCGCTATGCCAGGCAGGCCCATTGGGTGTCTGGATATCATCATAATCATGATATCTATTAACCTGAGAAGTTTCAGACCATTTATTCAATGCACTGTGATTTTTGACACATTTCCTGTTTATGTGGTGAGATATAAAATCATATCAAATATATTATAACATTTCAAAAATCCCTTCACAATTTAACATCAGCGACATCTTGGCATAATGTTTGCCAAATTTCAAATGAATCTGACCGTCTAGGAGGAGTATGTTCAAACTGATCATGTGAAATCAGTATTTGCCATTCTGTCTGTTGCCAGTTGGTGGCGCAATGCCAAACATGCATTACGGGCATGTGAATATTATCATTAACATGGTCTTCAATGACCTGTGAAATTTAAAATATTTCAAGCCATGCATGGTGAATTATGACACATTTTTTGTTTATGTGGAAGGGTATTAAAATTAATAATTTTGCCATTTCGTCAAATTACAACATGTAAAAAAAAAGCTTCACAATTTATAATCAGGAACATCTCAGCATCATGTATACCAACTTTGACATGAATCGGATCAACCGTCTAGGAGGAGTATGTTAAAATTGATGATGTCCACAACGCACAAAATCTCAATTACCTCACTTCCTGTGGGCGTGGCTAATGGCATGTTAATACAAAAGTTGTTTGTTTTTGGGAGTTACATACACCCACCAAATTTGGTGTGTGTATCTAAAACTATATGCCAACCACAAGTCACAGTGACATAAGGGGGCGCTACGGAGTTCCTGGGCAACGCCCGGTGCCAAGCTTTTATTCCTGTCTATTCTATGTACCACTTGATGTGTGTGCCAAATTTCATGCATTTTCACCCATGGGAAGCACCTCTTTTGGCAGCATGATTCAACACATATTTCATCACATATTAGTCTGCACAAAATCCCAAATATCTCACTTTCTGTTGGGCGTGGCTAATGCATTGTACATACGAAAGTTGTTTATCTTGGGGAGATACAGACACCTACCAAATTTGATGTGTGTAGCTGAAAGTATATGCCCACCACCGGATCAGTTACCTAAGGAGGCGTAAGGGGGCGCTAGCGAGTCCCGGGGCCAAGCTTTTGTACCTAGTTGCTTTGTGTGACTCCTGATGTGTGTGTCAAATTTCAAGACTTTTCGACCATGTTAACCACCTCAAAATATATGCCAACCACAGAATCAGTCACCTAAGAGGGCGCTAGCGCGTTCCTGGGCCATGCCCGGGGTCAAGCTCTTGTACCTAACTGCGATGCGTGACACCTGACGTGTGTGCCAAATTTCAAGAGTTTTCGACCATGTTAACCACCTCAAAAACAGGAAAGCAAAAAAGTGGAATAACAATAATAATAGTGAAAAATAATAATAATAATAATCCTTACAAAAACAATAGGGCCTTGCGCCCTTCGGTGCTCGGGCCCTAATAATAATCCTTACAAAAACAATAGGGCCTTGCGCCCTTCGGTGCTCGGGCCCTAATAATCCTTAGAAAAACAATAGGGCCTTGCGCCCTTCGGTGCTCGGGCCCTAAATATTGTGGTGATTTCCTGAAGGAGTCAGAGAGGTTTCTAACTGGCCCCTAAGGCTTCACCTGACCCCAAGAGACTGCTACATTGTTAACAACATAGAGAGACACAGAGTATGAGAATTGAACAGACGCAGAAACCTTGTGGTATGATGTCTGGCCTCTGAGGGGCGATGAGGTTGCAGTGCTCTTGAGCCATCAAAATGGACCTCCAGCAGGCTTCATCCTACTTCTCCACTTCTGGTAGCCTATCTCTCTCTAAATAAATGACCAGTCCCACTTCTATCACCAGTGTGGTGTTTGACACACTGCAGAAAACATTACTGAATTTTAGAAATCAACACGTCTGTGAATTTGAAATGACTGCATGAGAATGAGATGTGAAATTACAATTGTGACCAACACTATGGTGGGTAGCTCTATTGGGTATTGCCATTCATGTTGAACCCCTCTGGTTACCCTACCTTCATATTCAAATGTCAAATTCTGTTTATTCCAGTCCCCTCCAGATAACTATCATTCATTCTGGCTATGCAACCCATGGGATGGTTGATTTAACTTTAAAAAGTAAGGTGACAGTATTTTTATTAAATCGGCAAACATTAAGGTTAATGTAGGCTAAACTTTCCTTGCAACATTTCTTTAAGCATTAAATTAAAATAATATTGTGGAAATGCCCCCCCACCCCCGTAATTTATTCCAAAAAAGTGAATTCAAAGTCCACTCCTTGTGAGGTTCCCCATGATAGGCTATTCTAATTTTTTGAGATGCACCTGTATATCAAAAATGTGATTTCATGGGTCCCATTTTGACATCCCTGTTTAGAGAGCCCTGCCCAGCAAGTTATAGGGCATTACGGTTTACCTCTGACTGGAGCTGAGACTAGGTACTACACCAACCACACTCTGTCCTATGATCAAGTAAACAGAACACCAAGATGGGTAGCTGAACATCTCTCAAACACAAAACTGCGAGGTAAGTCAGCTGGCTCAGTAGTTTGTCCTTACATCATTCATTTACATACATAATCTATGACTTGTAATAATAACGGTACCTCATGTGCTGCTTTGTAGGACAAGCTGATCGGAAGCATTGCAGATTCAAGCCAGACCCCACCATCGCAGAGGCCTTCACAGCACACAATAATGATTACTTGGGCAGTGGGTGGTCAAGGGGACATATGGCACCAGCGGGGGATAACAAAGCCAGCACAGTAATGGCTTTTTGACCTCCTTATGTGCTTATATTAAGAATACTAACTAAGTCTAGATACTTATCAGAGTTCATAATTAAAATACATTTTAAAAAGACTTATCTTGCATCATAACTAAAGTGGGAAATGTAACTGGATTACACACCACTCAGCATTGTCAGTGAGGTATATAGGTTTACATATAGCCTCAATAGTAATGGCTAAATGGATGTTTTTTTTCTGTTAACACAGCAATCCATGGCTGAAACCTTTTACCTCTCCAACATTGTGCCTCAGAACTATGAAAACAATGCTGGCTTTTGGAATAGGTACCCCTATTATTATTATTATTATTAGTAGTACTAGTAGTAGTTGTAGTACTATTAATATTATTAACTATGATACGCAATGTGTGTGTTTTGTGCCATTCTTAGATTGGAGATGTACTGCAGAGACCTGACCAAAAAGTTTGAAGATGTCTGGGTGGTGTCAGGGCCTCTTGTGCTTCCTGAAGTAGGAGAAAATGGCAAAAAGACTGTATCTTACCAGGTAATAAAAATTACATTGCCAATGGACTGAATGTGCATTTCTGAATCTGAAGGAAGTGCTGGCATTTGCCAATATATTTGGCATAAATCTGGAATTTTACATTATTTAGAATTAAACATTTCACATCGCCATCGGTTATTTTGCCAGTACAGTATCACTACAAGTCACTGAATTTCATTAACATTCCATGCTCTCTCATTGCTGGCAGTCACTCCTTGGGCCCTATCTTGGCCATCTGAAACGCCTGATCAGAGGTGCAAAGTTTAAAGACATTTAAGGCATGTTCAGTCCACATTCGCTAGTTTAATGGCGCTGGATGCAAAAGGGTTGTTCTTTTTGATGTTTTGATGTTTCTTAATCAGTCATTGGGTGTGTTTTGGGCGTAATGATTGACACCTATCATTCCCTTTTAAGAGCCAACAGCACAACATCAAACAGCCCGTCAGTATTTTGACAGTCAACGCTGTCTGAAGGAATCCACTTGCACAATTCCACTAGTAGGCTACTTGCTTTACTAAAACCTGAGTGTGACTAGCAGAGTATAGCCTACATGCATTCTGCACTCGCCTATTATTTGAACTCATAGGCAAAGTGAAACTAAATTCACTGGTCTCATAGTGAAAGGCAAAACAGTTCTACACCGTTATATTTACTTTCACTATTGGCTGACAAGCAAGACTTACCCCAATAATGTTAAAATGACTGAATAAAAATCCTAAGGATATTTATCCTGCAGAGGAGTTGTTTGGGACTGGTTGCTAAGGACTGCTGACATCTTGTGACGGTGCGTCTTTAGCTGTGCTTTATATGCACCTTTTCTTTTCCGCCGGGTTTTTCTTGATCAGTGGTGTAATGACTTTTAGAGGGTGTAAGATAACGATTTTTGGATCATGCGCCAAACCACACCTTATGTTGTTACTGCCACACACCTGGGCGCAAGGTTTAATAAAAATGGAGCGCATGGCGACATGTGCATCCATGTATGTGCGTGCACGATAGGGCCCCTAGTCTCTTCTTGCCTGAATGTGGCTTTAGACATGAGATTAGAGTGTCACTAAAAGGACAAATGTCAATTATGGTAATCCATGTGAAAAGAAGAAATAATTCAGCTGGGTTCATGTGTGTAGTGTTGTACATTTTCAGAATTTGTACATCAAGAAATTATTGAAATAATTACTTTATTTATTATTATTTCAAATAAATGTAATACAAATGTAATACTATAAGTTATGTGGTGTAGTGACTAATTTCCTGTAGGTTTAGAAGCCAGGCTTTTCAGCATAGCAGCCACAGTTAGTTTCTAGGTAAACGGTTTGGTTTCCCTGGTGAGGCTAAATGGACAAAGACAGTCGCCCTCGGGCCAGCACCTACTGCAAATCAGCTGCGACAGGAGCCATGTTCCTCCCATTGCAATACACTCTAGCCTCAGGCTCAGATGGCTCCCTCTGCCTCATCTCTCTAGGATGGTAGAGCCCTCAATCAATGGTTCTCTGTACTGGTTTAGAATTTAGGTTATCAGAAATTCAAAGATTACTTATCAGGAACTTCTACTTAAGCTTTGCTCATCACATTTTGCTTCATCAGTCTGGAACAAATTTTTTTTTTTTTCTCTGTATCCAAGCACTTCAAACTGTAAAATCTTCACTGCATTGTTATTTTGTAGGCTATACGTCACTGGTCTGTTTCAGCATGTGTGAGCCTGTGTGATCAAGGCATCAAGATTACTGTTGCACCAGTTTCAATTGTATTTCTGTAACCAACCTTAATGTGATCTCTTCTGTAAGAAGTTGCATCAAAGGTGTATTTTTTTTTTTTCTTATATCAACTTTTGGCTAATTATAGCCAATAGCTAAGTAATTGTTATTTAAAATGTCCTCTCCGAAGAAACTGATGAAGTTTGCATAAAGCTTTGCTTTGGAAGTGGCGTATAAACATCATTTTGCTGTTGCCATGTAGTCTACTATTAGATCCTATTGTGATTTAAAATGACAAACTTTTTTTGTTGTTTTTGTCTGGCCAGGTCATTGGTAAAGGCAACGTTGCTGTTCCTACACATCTCTTCAAAGTCATCCTTGCCCGAAAGGGCCCATCATCAGACACTTTGGCACTGGGTGCTTTTGTGGTGCCTAATCAACCAATTGGGTTTGATCATTCTTTGATGGAGTATCAGGTCAGCCTGTCTGACCTGGAGAGGATGTCCGGGCTCTCCTTCTTCCCCAAAGTGGACCCTGCCATGACTCTTGGGAACCTCTGTGAGCTGGACTCGTGTCACCTGATGGACTTCAAAGAGTTCACCCTCTACCTCACAGGCCGCAAGGTGGGCAGTTCTAGAAGTTTAGAAAAGCTGGAGAAATTCATGGCGGAGCTGAAGGAAATGGGGATCCCTCCAGATGACTACCTCCTGAAACTTTACCAACAGAAGAAGGACGAGCTTGCGCAAAAAGAGCGACCAGATGGGAAAATGGAAAAATGATCACTTGATCAACTGAGCCTTGTTATCATGTTTTCAGGTGACTGTATTTTTACCCATTTTTGGCCATCAAATTAAGATACTTATCAGATAAGACTGATTTTTGATCACTTTGGTTGTAATATTTCATTGCATTTTCCAAGTCCAATGATACGTCCAATTATGAGTTCTAATTGTACAAGTGTACAATTTTAGTTGCCTATTTAGTTGCCTTTTGATTGTACAAGTGTACAATTTGAAGTTGCCATGCTGGTTGAAGGTTACAATTTAATTTTTCAGTTAATGGGAACCATCACAAACAATACTCCCCACTTTAAGTGTTCTTCATAAATGGTTAAAAGGTCATATGCACATCACAGTTAGTGCATACTGAAAACCAGAGCCAAATGGCCACCTACTGAAAAGTCTGCCCTCTTTAGTGACATGCAGACTGCAGCCTTGAAAAAGCTTCTGGAGTTGTGTGTTGCATAGTACATATTCATATGCAAGTAGTCATACAACACAGAGATGTATTTTTATTTATTTTTTTAACTGACCATCTGTAATCCTTGTCTTCCGAATGTCACTAAAAAGGAGCATGGACCAAATGTTTTTACGTCTGTTAATGTTATTCTTGAGTACAGTTTTATAAACATGTTGTGTTGCACTAAGCATATACATTTACAAAATAAATTAAATTGACTGTTTTTTTTTTTTTTGGCATCATCTGATAATCATCCCTTGTCTTAAGTAGACCTGCTGGTTTAATGAAAGAAACTTGCAATTTTGTTCTCTTAAGCATGAAATGATGTTTTAAACATTCTGAACTCAAGGGGTCTCTGTTTCCCATATTGAGTTCTATAACACTACCAGAAGACTTCCCTTGAATCTAGAATAATTTCTAATAATTGAAATCCATCACAGAGCTATCTACTTTTTTGTGCCTTGCTGAACTCATGGAAACTTACTGATGGATTAGAAGTATAGATATATAGACAATAATTAAGATACAAAAGGTTAAATTTGCGGTAACAAATTTACAGTTAAATAAATAATATTCTGTGTATGTTTTATGCATTCTATATTTCTCACCTGAACTTGAGCATTCTCACCTGAACTTGAGAGTTCACTACTGCATGTTCCCTCTGGCCAGACCATGTCCTTGTGTGTAGTTGCTTGGAAGTTGAATCATGCTTGGTATCGCTTGTGTCTGAACTTGTATGGCTCACCATGTCTGATGAAGGCTCATCTTACAGCTCAATCGTTTTATCTAGGGGGGGCTTTTATGCAGGACGAGGCTAATGGAGAACAGGGACAATTTGCTCCCTGGCAGAAATCGTGCATAATTGCATTTGACTTCTAAACTGCACAGAAGGAAAGCAGACATCTGAGGTAACCTGACTTGTCAGATTGGAGCACATGCACTAACAAGACGGATTGATTGTTTATTATCCTTTCAACATAGCACAGTGCATTTACTACTAATGCACTCTGTTGATGTATGATGGAGTCCCTACCGGTCATCATCCTTAACCCAATCTCTTAAGGTATGCATGGGATTATTTCCTGTATATCCCTGTTCTTATCTGATGTGTGTGTTGGATGGAGTGCTGTAGTAGCCCAAGGGAGGGCTAGCTCAGGACCTCGGAATGCCTTAACACAGCGCTGGCCTTAAGCATGTGTGGTCACGCCACTGCTGTGTTCACTTGTTATGTTTTCCATTAGCTGTGGCTGATGATGGAGTGCCATGCTGAGGTCAGTAGCATTAATAAGTCAGGGGTGAAGTGACTGCACCGCTGGAGGGTATTAAACCAAAGCGTGAACGCTACAAGTGAGCTGTGTGCAGTCTGACCAAGCCGCGTTGTCCTCATACAAATCTATGGCATCAGTCAAGATGGCTGACAGTTACAGCTTGAAACCCAGTGTAATTATCTCTTTAGTTTTTGGTAGTACGTTGAAACATAGAACCGACTCTATGAGAGTGCCTCTAATTTATCCCATAAGGTGTTTTCTTAACCAACAGGACTTATTTAAATCCCATGATCCCATTTCTGTTTGTTTTTTTGTCCTAAAGCATCATAATTAGCTTCAGGCATAATGGACAATAGCATTTGAGTGGCATAAACATGTTTAAGTGTTAATACGGCAGCTTAGGTGGTTACACAGCTGTAGAACTATTTAATTATCCCTGTTGCCTTAATATAACATGTCACACTAACACTAGTTGTGAGTAATAGCTCAGCTTACAGAGGAGTTCACCAAAGATCAGATGTGCCAAGCCATTATTTGATTGAGAGGTGACAAATATAGCCTAGCATGTACAAAGCATTAAGCTTTTTAAACACTAAAATCCTCTTGGTCATCATGTTTCATGAAGGAAAGCTGTCCTAAGGGAAATATGTGGTCCCCATAATCAAGCATAAGTTCTGTTGTGGTAATCCTGTTTACCTTTTTGAAGAGGTTAGGGCTCCCTGGGTCACCTTTAAACTGATCATCTTTAAATATCTAAGCATACAAAGGTCACAGCTTAGTGTAACTGATCACCTCCTCTGCTAATTCTAACAGGAGCACTTGTATTGTATTCTTACTCGTGTGCCTTTCATTTTTGTTAGTGTGGTGAAATGGAATTTATGCTTATTGCGTTGTCTCGTATTTTAATGTGACTATAGTCAAAAAGATTTGATCCTTTAGAGGACATTATGAAATACTTACCTGAATGAGGAAATGATTAATGGTGAAATGAAACTTACTTTTTGGTATTGTTTCAGAAGCCCCTTCCCCCAACACATACTCCATCCTCTCTTCTCAGACTTATGTGCACAAACACACAGACACACCCCATCCTCTCTTCTCAGTCCTACACATACACACACACCATCCTCATCCTTGCTTCTCAGACTTGCAATGTTTAGAAGCAGGTGCCTTGCCAAACCCCAGGCTGCAATTAGCAGTCACAGTCTGCTGTCTTGTTCTGGAACATTCCTCCTTTAAACAACCAGCTATGTACAGAACACACTTGGCCCATGTTTCCAGCCATGCCGTGGCCCGCTATACCTCCCTGCCCACACCTCCCCTCTCGGTGGATGTCTGATTTGATTTGCGCCGCTTTGTTTCATAATTATCCGTAGTAATTGGAAACCAGTGATCCATCAACAGCAGTCTGATGAAGTCCTAAACAGATGTGGTTAACGTACACAGGACTATTTTGCAGTATTCATTTGTTTTTGCTACATGGAGAAGCATAGAGAGGTGGTTTTTCAAAGATGTCTACTGACTTTAGCTGCAGGGGAGTGTTCAAACGGAGCGTCGGTTGGGAGGTTTCCCCGACACACGTTTCCTGTCCCTCCGCTCAAGCAAAATGACGTGATTATGTGTTCATTGGCTTGTTTTGGAAAGTGGCTCTCTGAGGCCTTCCCATTAGGTTTCTCACCTTCACTCACGTCAGGAGCGGACGTCAGGCAGGCTTGGCACTCTCGCCTCAGTTTGGGGGTTCCTTAGCAACCAAGCACTGTGTAGCTTTTCCCCAAAGGAGAGGCTTTTCTCAGCCCTAATCAGCACCATGCTGTACAATGGCAGTTTACGCAGCTATAATAATAATGTTATGTTGTTTGGAAACAAACCTCCAAAAGAATAAAAAATGCATGTTTCAGACAGTAAAGTTTTGAATATTTGGTTAACAATAAATAATGATAATTGTAAATAAACAATTATGTTTACCAACTGAGGATGCTATGAGGATCTATTTTACAGTTTCTTAAAAAAAAACAGGTTGGTTAAAGGAACGTGAACAATGAAGTGGTTGTAATTAAATGGCTGATCAACTATGATTTCACTCCATATTGTCTGTGTGGAGAGGACTGTCTCTAGATGAGTGTCTCTTCATCCTTCCTGCCAATATCATGTAGGCCAGCAGGTGGAGATGTGTGGCTATCACATCCTTTCCAAACCAACAAATACTGACAGTCAGGGCTTCTCCTGTTGATACTCCCATATGATTTTCAGATGCTGCCTGCCTAACATTTTTGGCTGTGTATAGGTATTTTTTTTATTCCAATTGTACTGTGGGAGGTTGCAGGTTTTATGAGGTCGTATCAACAATCTATTCATATATGCTGCCAAGTGAGAGTTTTGTCTGTGGCCGTACATCTAGCAGATAATATTTACATTTGTCTTCAATTTTAATATGCTCGAGAGCTTATTTCCAGGCAGTAGTCATTCCTCTGTCAAATAAATTTACTTAATGTTTACCCAATAATGACTTGTACCATTCAAAACTTGAAAACTTTTCTTATGATATATTACAGCTTAGGTATTTGTTTGTTTTGGCCTTTTATCAAACTGAAAGTTTGTTTTGCTCATCCATGCAAAGCTGTCGTACTAATGAACTTAGCACACTGAGCAAACAATGACTTGAAGATTGATCTTCAGGAGCCCGCCATTGTTCAATCCTAATGTTGTATTTTTTGTTCTTTAGTCTGTGCTTGGTAGCCAGTGCCATCAAATGACCTGAAATGGATACGAGTGCACTGTACCTCTCATGCATTAGAATTAGATTTGGCCAGTCTGTAAACACTATGGGTCCTCAGAGAAATTGCTGAGTCGCTGTCCTAAGGAGATGCTTTAGCTGGCAACACTCGGAGACAAATTGGGAATAAAACCCCAGAGATTGGTTGTCCCTTGGGAGAGTGCAGCATCCTTCGAAGGTCCCCTGCTGGGTAATGTGACTAAAATGAAAAGGTAGTAAGAGAATGCAGGAGAGCCCACCCCTGTCCCTCCCCACTCACCCTGGGTAACCCATGGTTACATCCCAGGATTCCTCTGTGTACACTGTAATGAGTGGTCCATGAAATCTTACGAGGTCATGGCGTTTCCTTATTGTGTGACTGCATCAGATGCTTTAATTGGTTTAATATCTCTAAATGCTCAAATTTGAAGCTTAAGTCTTCTTTGGACATGTTATATATTTGTGTGCTTAAATGTGTTTACTTCAATACAAGTCAATACAAGTTTTATTGATTTAAAATGTTTCTCTGTGAATTTCGTGCGTATGTTGCTTTAGCCAGTTTATATTTCTTCCTAACCTTTGGCAGACGTCGACACCACAGGGGCCGGCCCCCTGCCAGCAAGGTGTGTTAAACAAACAAAACATTTGACAGGCACAGACGCCCGTCTCCTAATTGGTCAACGCAGTCTGATCGTATTGTAAAATTGAGTTGCTGAGCCCAAGAGAGTTGCAGATAATTCTATTTTCTCTTCCTGGTGGCTGTCAGATGCCAGCTAGCATAAGAGTGCCAAAAAATATATTGCTTAGAGCAGCAGTACACTAGGAAGCCGCTACAACATATTTTTCTTGGGCTTGCTTTGCTGTCTTATTCGGTATAGAGAAGACACTGAGGAATTACCCCTCACCTGGTTGAGCTGATTCACTGAGATTAGTCCAGATCTGCAATGTGCAGTTATATCTTTAATGTGGAGAGAGAATTGATTCTTCTTATGATTTTATCCAGTATGCTACCACCATGTTGCATTAATGTATCATTACTATTTAATGAATTAGCCCATCTATGTAAATAATTACAAATTCTATTTCCTTGTGCATTCACTTTAAGAAGAATAGATGTGGACCCTATTTGTGTTTGTAAACGTTATGTATGTATAAGGATGCCCTCACTGGTTAAAGCATAGTCGCACACTGATGATAGGTATGTGCAGAGACACACTAGGCCAACAGTGGGTTTGTGCTTGACAAACTCATTCAGGCTGCCAAGGTGCAGCCTTACTTCCCCCCCATGTGCGTGCTGTACAGTGGCGGCCCATGGGTGCATGTGCCAGTGCCCGCCATGTGCCCGCGCACGCGCACGTGTGTCCCTTGTGTGGTGCGTGCGGGACTGTGCCGAGCAAGCGCGGAGCCGGCTTCTCCAGTCGCAGACAAACAGGAGGATTAACCTCTGGAGAGCTCAGGTCAGCGCTTGCCAGCGGGAGAACACACTCTTCTTCCTGCTCCACCGAGACACCTCATCAGGGCCGCGCTGCCATGGCAACCCCATACAGCAAACACCACTCTCGTGGGTCCTCACTTATCTCTACGCGCATGGAGAGGCACAGAGAGAGAACGAGAGAGAGAACAAGGGAGAGGAGAGGATGGGGAGAAGAAAAAACACAGACAAAGAGAAGGTAGGAACCGAGCTGCCCAAGTGGAATTTGGACAGACAGAGGGAAGAAAAAAGTGGATGGAACTTTTTACTCCAACACCCCCAACAGCACCACCTCCCCCACCACTACTTTTATTGTAACTACACTGCTGATTGGGACAATGAACCCGCAATATTCTGTTCTGCCACTGATTTTGCATTTTCATCATTCATTGGTTCTGGGGAAACCACAAAACCCCGTTGTGTGCTCCTGGGATGCCGGAGCCTGTAGGTAATTTGTTGCCTCGCTATTGCTAAATGGCTTCGGATTTGTTCCCCACAAGACACAGCTACCCAGCAGCCCGCATGTTTTGGAATAAGGGCTTCAAACAAGAGATGAGATCAGTAAATGAGATGGCAAGGCGAGGGATGAGAGCAGAAAAAAACAAAGTGTGTGTTCTGACCATAAAACTTCCCGCGGTTCCTTGTCATTCCCTGTGTTCTGTCTTGCCAGTGACGGCGTGAGGGGGAGTCTTCATAACATTTTGATGTTCCAATGCCATAAACAACGCAAGGCCTGGCTTTTGGGTTGGGAGGAAGGGAGGGGTGGTTGCAGAAAGGGCCTTGCGAGTCCACAGCCTGCTCCTGTCTCTCTCGGGCTCATTTAATCACCAGGCTGGCACCCCGCCCGCGTCCCTGTCTGCCGGGAAGTCTTCACTCACAGAGGTGCTGATGGGAAGGGCGACGGACACCGTCCTCTCACAAAGCCAGACTCTGTCGCCCCCGGGATGCCCCCATGTCCCCTCTCCCGGCCCGGATTAACCAAACCAAGCAAGCGAGCAAGCGGACGCCAAAGTCTTTAGATCACTTGGGATGTCTGGAGGATGAGAGTGTGATTGAGATGTCCACCCGGCTTGCCTCTTTGTGTACCCTTACGGCGACATTTTTGCTATTTGAGTTCACATGGGTTTGTATGAGTCTTTGTTTGGGTGCGGGTGCTTGTGTTTTAGAGAGAGAGAGAGAAAAGAGAGAGAGAGAGAGTATAATTTCAGTTTTGATTGTGTTGACGCGCTGGATTTCTTATTTTTGTGCAGTTTGGCCCAAATGCCAGAGTTCCCCTTTAGTGTGAGGTGGCAGGTTCAACCCTCAAGTCAAGGCTTCCAAACCAGCATGGCTCACAAGATGCCCCCCTACAGTGATTAAGTTGCACTCTGTGGTCTGTCACTGTCACCCGCTTTGAACATTCTAGAAAATGTGTCTGAGGCTCTTTTGAGAGGTGATTTTGGAAGAGATAGAATTTGCTCATTCTTGACAGAAGTGATGGATGTGTCCATGTGTGAGGTATCTGATGGTTTGCCAACTATTTACTTATGTTTTTCATCTCGCCAGTGTTTTTTTATACCAGACATTCATGCTTGTGTCAGCTTTTTCAGTGCCATGAATGCATTGAATTCACGGTGCAGGGTCTTTTGTTTATTTTGTCTTTCTGAAGGTGATCCCGTTTATAATTTCAGCATCATACAATGGTTCCTTACTATCTCCAAAGTGACTTGATTTGGCAGTGGTAAAAGATATGACTGTTGAAGTTATGTTATAAGAGTAGCTAAATGGAACCTGAACCGCTGTTGCTGAAATTGGCAACATATCACAAACAAACCTAATTATGGGAAGTATAAAAATGTGACCTAGATATCACCCATATAAGCCCCAAATGAAATGTACCTGAGGACATGAAATCTAATTAAATCAAACTGAAAAATCTCTAATACTGGATTATGTATGGCCTATATGATACTAAGGAGTTAAATAAATATTACAAAAGTCTTTATTTTCACAGCAGATTTTATATTTATTAAATGACCTCTGCTGCCATATGTGATTCATCTCTGGTGTGTAGCATAATGCTAGTAGCATTCATGACTTTCTCCTTATTGGAACATGATGGTCCTACTTTTGCTACTTTTGGCAGTCATGCAACATTATAGGTTGTTAGTAATATCCAGTGTCACTATGTTTACAATTTCAAAGCTCTCTCATCATAAATTGGTGATTGAAGGCAGTACAATTGTAGAACCAGTTCCAAATGCATCTGTTAAAGCTTTTGAGTCTCCTAGGCTTTGTGCACACAGTGCAATTAGGTATTTGCTAGGCCATGTGTATGTCATTGCCCTGCTGAGATTGCACTATCACTGCAATGAAAAGTATCTGCATTTTTTATGCCAGAAAACTTGTCCCACTTGAGCCTCTTGAGCGACCGTCGGGCCAAGTCCCCAGGGCCACTGGTCTGAGGCATGCGTAGTGTGTGCTACACGCCGATGGGCGCCTGCAGTCTGGGTGCCGAGAGTGTCTGCAGAGCTTGTGGCATTACCGTGATTGGTGGTTGTGCAGTATCAGCGGACGGGAAGTATGGCGGGTGAGTGGGCCCGACAGATTGACCATGATGCAGTAGGGCAGGTAAGGCAATTGGCACCCAGTCCGGAGCAAACATGAGCAGTCTGCACTGACATGCTGTGACAACTGTCACTGCCTTTAATGGTTGACGGAACCAGAGGGCCCCAGAAAGCTGCAGGTGATCCAGATGGGGACATCTTCACTGCCCCTTTACACTCATACTAACAAGGACGTGCTGCTATTTCCTCATATTTGAGGGTACAACGTGTCAATGTTTTTAGAAATAGCAACAGAAAGTGAAGACATCACTGTTTTAAACTAATGTAAAAATGTTCGGTTACACTTTACTTGACAGTATCGACATAAGAGTGACATGACACTGTCATGAACGTGTCATTAGCAAGTCATAAACGTTTATGACATAACGCTTCTGTCATTAAGTGTCTTTCGGTTTTTGTCATAACAAGATATAGCCTGACAAGCCAGACCCACATAACCCACATTGGGCACTCACCGTTCGCAGTGCTCAGTCCGAGGGGCGGGATAATCGGTTGTCTTTCAAATTCCCTCTGCACGCAATAGGACAGCGCTATGAGTCCCATGCGTTCCAAGCGGAGCTAGTTGGCTAGTTCAAACTTTTGCCAACTTAATAAAAGCTTAACTAGTGTCACACTGTTCGCCAACAGCAACATTATCTTATTTGTTTTCAAGTAGCAGGGAATTCAAGCCAAACCGTTGCAACTCTGCCATCAATTATTATGTTAAGCCCGCCTAACGACTCTATACACGATTTGATTGACCTGATAGAAGTTTAATTTTTCGAGCTCACAAGCCAACAGACAGTTGCTAGACTAGCCCTGGAAGCAAATGTAATTTGCTGCCGCTAGGGTGCGTCTAGATTTCTAGGCTAAACAAGATAGGGTTAGGGTTAGGATTAGGGGTTGAGGTTAGAGTTAGGGTTAGAGGTTAGGGTTAGGGTTCATGTGTCATGACAGTGTCATGTCACTCTTATGTCGATACTGTCAAGTAAAGTGTTACCAAATGTTCATACTGTGATGTCCAGATCTGCACTAAAGTTAGCATGCTAACCAGCTAGTTTTAGACGCTACTCTCATGTAATACCACTTTGTGCCTTAAGAGGCGCTGTATTAAATACATGCAAGGCAATTGAAGAGTGCCGCCATAGAGGAAATAGCGCATTCAAGACAAATCATTGAAACCCATAACATGTATGGAAAGGAAAATGGTTATGAGTTCAGGATGATGTGTAATTTGTCATTACACACATACCTACGACAAAACCTCAGGTCTCAAAATCTGCTACTAGCTTAATGATTACAGTTGGGGTTTTTTCTGTCATCAAAAACCTGTAATTGATAATAGCATCAATTAAATGGGAATCAATAAAGTATCTATCTATCTATCTATCTATCTATCTATCTATCTATCAAAGCATGAGTCATTCATTTGTCTGAGGAGCAGCTCCAGTGAGCTTTGGGATTGAAGGTAATCCCATGTTTCCACCCAGACCTTGGCAAGTTGAAATATGACCTCTCATTAGTGTGGTAATTTCTAAAAGTAGGTGTCATTTGCTGGGAGCCCATTGTACTCTCTCTCTCTCTCTCTGTGATTGATGCCTCTCCATTTGCAGTAATATTGGAAACATTGTCCTCTTTTCATTCAGTTTGGAATCCTCTGTGTAGCTCTGTGTATTATTTCCTTTGAGTTGTTGTACATTTCCTGGGTTTCTAATGTTCACTATAGTTTCAGGTTATTTGCTGTTTGCTCAGGGTTGGGTTGGAGCACATTCCGTTCAGATAGGCTATAGCCCATATTCTTTTGAAAGAGACACCGTTCCCACTGAACCATACCAACCAACCCCCCACACACACACACACACACACACACACACACATACCCAACCATCACCACCACCCCAACCCCACCCCCTCCAAAAGCTTGTTTTGTTTTGCTTTGTCTTTGATAGCGTGCAACGCTCTCGTTGTCTTTTTACAGCCCTGAGTGGTTAGCAGAGCAACACCTCCAGGCTCGGCCTGAGATGGCCTGCGTGTTACATGCACGATCCACCCTAATTTGTCATCTCAGCACCACAGTTGAAGGCAAGTACTGACATGACGTAAACGTAGCCTAAGTGCTTTTTGGATTCATAATTTACATTCTTAAATGTGTTAGATGTCACACACAAATCTGGTGAATATGGCCCTCCAGATGTTGAGCCACTAAACATGTAGTCAACTATCAAAAATACACAATACATATAAATACAAAATAAATATTTTTAATTGAATATAGGCCAAGAAACACAAAGCACCAGAAACTACACGTCCCTGATATTCAGTGAGCATTGGCCAAATAACTTCAACCTTCAGGTTCAGCTCCTACCTCTGACATGGGATGCTCTGGAAATGAAGCAGCTCCCTTCCTCCTGGTTCTCACGTGTCACAAACATCTGTTGTTGCTTTATGTCTGCTTGTTGGGTTTTCCACCTCACTTGGGATGGGCATAGAGAGCAGCTCTCGTGCTACAAACTTAAGGAAGTGTTACACATGATAAAAGAGCATAAGACAACAGTAAAATGGGTAATTTGCCAAATAAAAAACCTCTATATTGTTATCAATTCACTTTAATGCTACTATTAAGGAAAAATATTACAATTTTGTCTTCGTCTGCTGTTTTTGCTGTGAAGACATAATACATTAGTATACTAAAATAGTACAGCTTAGCCCAGATTCTGAGATCTGCGAGGGTAACAATCACTGGTTCAACAATTAATTTGCAGCAGCATAATGGTTCTATCACATTGATTGCACCTTTTTTGGAAAATGGTCCGAATGTACTTGAAGTATGTATATCAGTATACAATTTTGCATAGAACACTGTGACTCAGTGTGTAGCTTCTAGGCCCTAGCATTTACCTTGTGGCCCTTTACAGTAATTAAATGGCAGAAGTGGAATGCCAGTGAGCTCTATAGGGGGCTTGAGTAGGTGTGTGATCACAGTGGCATATTGGCACAAGGTAGACTAATTGTACACCTAACTGTGTATATATCAATCATATTTTTCTATAACACAATGTCTTTTGTTTTTTTCTGAACTACCACTTTCTCTCTGTAGCCAGCTGTAATGTTTAAATTACACCGAGATTCCAAGAACAATCTATAATGTACATACGCCATAGCAGAGATACCCATCAGACATACTGGCGGTGTCAGTTGTTCTTCATGAATGTTTCCCAAACAGCTAGTTAGAAATGTTGGTCAGCAGCAACATGCAATGGTCAGAAACCTGTATCCTGTACCTGCATGCATGGCATATTTTGTTGTAATATACCATGAAAACATAAAAAGTAGGCTACCATAATATTGATGCTCTGTGTTGCTGGTACCAGAGAAGAAGTTTACACTATGTATCTTCTTGGTTTGTTGGAACCATGTTCATATAATGGATATATCACCTTATACGCATAAGTTAGTGACAACAGGTAGGAGTGGGTGTCCTCTGTGAAATACAGTGAGATCTGCAACCAGTATGCTGGCAAACCTGATCAGTTGTACTGTGCATGAATTTATTTAATTTATACCAACAACTGAATGGATGACACCTCTAACTGACAGTGTTACATTTGTGTGAATATTTTAGAATGAGTCGGAACAGCTTACTGTAGACTACAACCACTGACATGTTAAGGCGTCCAAGTCTATACTAATTTCCTCCATGGGCCTGAGGTTTCCAAGGGAGTTATCCAGTTTTGCTGAATCCCTCTCCATTTTCAAAAGTCAGCTGGAGGCCCGACTCTTCCATTTTCACCTACACACCTGATGCGCTTTCATCTTCTAACCTTCTAAACAATCCTTTTATGTCCCTTCCAGCTCTTCTGCCTCTCTTCAGGTCTCTCGTCTCCCAAGTGCTTTCCTTCAGTCAGCTCACTGTACCTGCCATTTGGCTGAAGTGAAAATGAATGCGTTTATCAGCTGCTTGTCTCTATTGTACCTCTCTTGGAATGAATAAAAGCATCTGACAAAAATAAAAATAAAAAGGTTAATGTATAGCATGTGGCTGTAAAATATAAGTCCTCTTCTCATTAGTCAAATTGCTCCTGTAGCCGGATGCACATATGTTTTGTTGTAGAGTCAGGAATCCCCAGAGGATCTGTACGATGTTACACATCTAATGAATGTACACACTGGGACATGCTCTAGAAAGCCCCGGAACATTCAGTGCCCTCTGCCCAGAGAGCATGGAGGGCATGCCAGACAAAACTTTTTCAGCTGACTTTTGAAGTGAATTGGAGTGTGCAGTGTCGTTCTTTCGTGCAGTCGTTCTTTGTCATTAAATTCGTGCCGCACCTGTCTTCCTCTGAGTCAGGAAATGGTTGACGCCTGCAGGGGCATGTTTCATTGTGCGGGAATTTTTTTCAGAGCACTTCACAAATAATTTCACAGAACAGCATACAACAGATACAGCAAAGACTGATTTATTCAACTTACAGATCCATTTAAACATTTCATTCCCAACACAGGTCAGTTGATGTTTGTTTTCCATGAAATCTCATCCACGGCCAGTTCAGATAGAGAGAGAGAGAGAGAGAGAGAGAGAAATAATACATAGCTGACATTTTGTAGTGTTCAACGTAGGGACAAAAGCCACAGTCTCTTTGAACAAATATAAATCCATCATTTTTATAGTCACTGTCTTTTTACCAAAATGAAAGCGCAAAATGTTTCCTCACATTCACATAGATGACTGTCACCATCATTCGCTGTCCGTATTGAAATGACCCAACACCCCTGGTGACTACAAACAAATTCCGCTTGTTATTATTTATTAGCATGTTCACACAGGCCTTGCTGGATCTTCTCTTTTGTGAAGAGTAATTGAATTGCAGGCCGTTTGCTTTGCGAAATGAGGAGAGTGGAAATGGAGGGCAGTGTGCTGCAAAGCGCCCAACAGAAGGGGCGGGGGTGAGGGCTTCGGGGGGCACACACACACCACACACAGACAGACACACACACCCTGCCCGCTGACTGTCAAACCAAATCTGTTCAGCTTCCACAGCACAGTACCCATCTGAAACCATTAGATCAGGGAGCTAACAGCAACATGCTTCAGCCTCATCCCCCAGCACAGAGGCAGCGCTATATGGCATGGTGGAGTTATCACACACACACACACACACACATACAAAATTACAAACTGGCAGATATACAGACACAAATAAAATAAAATGAGACACTCACACAGAAGACACACACTCTCTCTCACACACACACATACACACACTTGCATGCACAGATGTTGGCAGAAACACTCACCGAACACATACACACACACATTTACAAAGCTAAAGCTCAAGTCTTTTGGGGGTATGGCTCCTCTCCTATGCAAAAGTAATTTAACTGAAGGCAGTTCCAGCTGAACAGACTTCTGTGTGATGGAAATTGCTCATAATAACATTGCCTTTGTAATTATTTTACAAGTTGCTCTCGGTGCAGTGTTAGAAATCAGTGTTAAAATTGTTGTGTATGGGCAGATTGCAGATTGTGGAAATTAATTGTATATAGAAAGGACAAGAAGAGAAAGAGAGATTGAGAGTAATAGACCAAAGTCTCCTGTGCATCCACTGTTGCACTGTTATTCTTAACCTAAGCACACTGCTTGCTTCAGATACATGTGTAATCCTTAACCATAGCAATATTTAGCCATATTTGTGAAAAATATATTGCGGATCATTACATAGTGATCAGCAGCTACTTCTGTCTGGACATATTTGTATGTGATACATACTCTACGGAATTATTCTCACTGCAATCTTCATAATTTCACCATTTTAGTTACAATATGTACTCATCTAAGTGGTGAGATTTCAGTGAAATGCAGTTGATCATTATTTGTACTACTAAATTGCATTAGCATTTATTATTCCTCTAGTAGGTAATCTCTATGACTTGCATCACCTTTTGAAATGTCGGTTCTCCTGTGGAGTGAAAGACTACAAAACAAATCAATTTATTTCAGGTGTACATCAGTTGCAGAGAGTTTGAATGTCTTTCTTCCGTGAAATAATTGGGAGCAGAAACTATGTTTCAATGTTATTTTTTTTACACTGAGTGATTTTTGTCATGTTGGATTTCTTGTACAGGTTATATGCATGTTACTTTGAGTACAGTACTTTCATAAAACAGACTGAATTCTGTACAAGGAACCACAGGTAAACTTGGATTATATTAATTATTCTAAGGGTGGTTTGGGTGAGGTCTTTTTCTCCATTTTATTGAGTGGATTCTCAATCATTCTATCTCAATTATCTTATAATGTATATGGAAGCCAATAATAATGGTCACAACAGCAACATAAACAAAACATTAGAAACAGCTTGTCTTGGATGATGATCTTTTATGGTGAGAAAGCTGAGCTTGCCATTATGAACAGAGATGGATACAGAGGAAAGACTTCTACCAGGCACACACTGGATCTATTGCTACAGAAAACAGCCCTTCAACAAACCTACAATCCTGACCTGAAAGATGCATCCAAGATCAGATCCTTAAGTTGACTCTGAGATATAAAAACAGATGTGCTATAACCAGTTAGAGTGTAGCCTTAGCGGCCACAAAAGTTTTCTTTATAGAGACGAGGCCGATACAATACAAACTTTGACACTTATTTTTAAAATTGTATTTAAAACTAAAAGTAGCAAATTATTGCTGAACTCGGTGTGTGCAAAATAGAACAAATCATATTCAGCTTAAAAAATAAAACTGTGTTCTTGAGTGTTACATCTGTGTAGGATGCAGTCAAAACGTGCAAAAAAAAATATTTCATAGGATAAATAATTTTGCTAAAGCAAAAGGTGTAGGCTTTCTGAAATAAATGTTTTGTAACAATGCCTACACACACCCCAAGGTAAATAAAGGTGTTCATTTGAATCAAGAGACTATTATTGAAGTAGCTTGATTGTCATTTACTGATCATACTTACTACTCAGATCAGGTTATTGATAAGCAACTGATGTAAAGGGGAAAATATTATGTGTAAACTCAAATTGCACTGATGCAAATTTTCAAAAGCAGCTTGATTCATATAGTTGTTTTTATTACCTGTCCTCCCGTTTTATTACAGTCTAGTAGTTTTCAAGGTTTTTTGTTGACTACTCAAAAAGAGCAGAGGCAATATAGTACTTTAAAAAATATCAAAAATAGCATGAACCATAATCATTCTATGAAAGACTGATAATTAGACATTGATATACTACCATAATCATACTCCCTTATCTTTTGCTTAATTTTAAAGCTGTTATTTGGAGGAATCACACCAATATAAGTAAGACCTTTATGTACTCATTCAGGCATACTTTGCAGTATATTGATAAACTGTATGTCTCAGTCTAATAAATGAGTATTACATCAGTGATATAATTGCAATGACCCTGCAGAAGTCTTTCATGCATATAAACTTAGAACTGATGTGAGCAGGGTCAAAGGGTCTTCTATGTGATGTATAGTTTCCCTTTGAGTATTCCAACAAAATCTATTACCCACAAGAAAAAAAAAAAAAAAAAACTAAAACTCAAATTTCCTTTGAGAACCCTGCAGTTTTGATTCACAACCACATGTATATCAAGACTGAAGTTGGTGTCATATGAACTATGTTACATTCGGTAAACAAAAAACAAAACAAAACATGAATTAACCATGTCCTTCTCCAGCGTTACAGAAAAGTTTCGCGGTCTCTGTCGGGGGAAGGATAATGTTCGCTCAGGTCAGTGTCCCTGGCCTCGGGTAATAAAGCTTGAAAAAGCTCACTAGTGGCCCTCGTCACACTGTCATAAGATGGTGGCGAGGAGGTGGAGGACAGCGTTTCTATCAGCTCCATTTCAGGTCCATAGTTCTCCTTCATCATGGAGGCTATGAGGCCCTCCTTCTCAGGGGCAATGCAGCTGTCCTCCTTGCACGCCCCCTCTGTTGTGGTGGTGTTGATCTGGCGGTAGAGGAAGGAGGCGTGCTTCATCTGCCTTCTCACCAGGTGCCTCCGGTAGCACCTCTGGATGATGGCGGCAGACACCTCCTCCTGCTTGCGTCTCAGCGTGGTGGTGATGGGCTCATAGGAGATCTTGGATGGGTTGGCCATCATGAACTTCTCCTCCATCTGCTGCTTGAGGGCGTCCATCTCGCCCGACTCGCCAAGCACGCGCTTGGTGAAGGCAAACAGGATGTCCAGGCAGTGGATCTTGTCGCCACTGACCATGGGCAAGTCCATGGAGATGAGCTTGATCTTGTTGGGCTTGGCAATGCGCAGTGGCTCCGACAGCGTGTCGGCAAAGTCAGAGAGCTTGGAGTACTCAATGAACTGCGTGGCCTCGGGGTCGAACTTCTCCCACACCTCGTAGAACATCTCAAAGTCGTCCTCGCTCAGAGGCTCTGTGCTTTCCTCGGTGGCGACACTAAAGTTCTCTAAGATTATGGCTATGTACATGTTGACCACGATGAGGAAGGAGATGATGATGTAGGTGACGAAGAAGGTGATGCCCACAGAGGGATTACCACAGTTGCCCCGGGCGTTGGTGCCCGTGTGTGGAATGTTGGGGTTGCACTCCTCTGGTGAGTTGTTCAGGATGGGGCTCAGTAGAGCGTCCCAGCCGGCTGACGTCGTGATCTGGAACAGGCAGATCATGCTGTTTCCGAACGTTTCAAAGTTGAACATGTCGTCGATGCCGGCCTGCTTTTTGACGTAGGCAAAGTTGGCCATGCCAAATATGGCGTAGATGAACATGACCAGGAAGAGGAGGAGCCCAATGTTGAACAATGCTGGTAGGGACATCATTAAGGCAAAGAGTAAAGTCCTTATTCCTTTAGCTCCTCGAATCAGACGCAAGACCCGTCCAATCCTGGCCAATCGGATGACTCGGAAAAGGGTGGGAGAAACAAAGTACTTCTCGATGATGTCGGCAAGAACAATACCTGCAAAAGCAAGCAAAAATACAGCAGATGTAATTAAAATACGTAATCTTTGCACTAACCTGTGTAAAGGTAAGCCCACTCCTGCCTTGTATAAGTATGTAAATGATTGTATGTGGAAAAGCCATTACTAGATACAAGTCAATTCAAGACAAATATATTCTCACTGTAAATGTGAATCAGGTTTCTAGGCCAAGTATACTGGCATATACAAGGAATTTGGTCTCTGCATTTATCCCATCCGTGAATTAGTGAACACACAGAGCACACTGTGAAGTGAAGCACACACTAACCCAGAGCAGTGAGCTGCCTTGCTACAGCGGCGCTCGGGCAGGAGTGAGGGGTTAGGTGCCTTGTTCAAGGGCACTTCACCCATTCCTACTGGTCAGGGATCGAACTGGCAACCCTTCGGTTACAAGCCCGAAGCCCTAACCAGTAGGCCATGGCTGACCCCTGTAATATCTGCACAGTCAACACAAGACACAACGATGGGTAATATATAACAGCTCCCTGATGTTTCCATAATTGTCTTAAT
Organism: Alosa alosa; assembly: GCF_017589495.1. Taxonomy (NCBI): domain Eukaryota; kingdom Metazoa; phylum Chordata; class Actinopteri; order Clupeiformes; family Clupeidae; genus Alosa; species Alosa alosa. Next base: position 18,451,917 of record NC_063204.1, read on the forward strand.
TGTAGGGCAATAATTAAGGTATGTCTTGGTATCCTTGGAGCCCAAACACTCTGTCAGAAAGCCATATCAGTACATAAAAGCTGTGCATGGCATATTTACAAACAAAATAAGGGTAAAAAGAAATTATGCTGAATTCTGAATGAATGGATGCTGGTCAAGAAAAGCTAAAGAAACATAACCATGTTGGCAGGGGCCCTATGCATAAGCAGTCCTGATGGGCCCCCCTCCTCTCTTGATCCATGTTCCTCACATACTTTTTTTCCCCGAAAAAAGAATTGAGCCACTGTACACATAAATCTATGTCTCTCTGTTCATTAATTCATTTATCTTACCAGTCCTGGATCCTATGGCAAAAAAACTGTTCTGCATTGCCCTGACTATTCCCATTTACTCTTCTGTCCTCTCACTGTGCTCAGAGCAACCTTCATATTCCCTGCTCTCTTCACTTCCATTATCCCCTATCACATCTTCTCTATCTACAAGGACAGACCCCTCTACAAGCATGAAGCATATGATTGATATTAGCCTCATACAAACATAATGAAACACACTGGTGTTAGTGTTGCTAAACACCTTTCAGTCAAAATTGCTAAACATGGTTTGCTTTAATTTTGAACTGTACAAGCTCACCATCTCTCACATCCACAGTATAATCAGAGGATGATGAGGGGTCCACTGAAACAGGGATTTCTGAAACTGAGGGTCATGAGGGTCAAGATTTGCTACTAGGTAAATCTGATATAGCTATTAGAGCCTGACCGATACATAAGTGTGCCGATATTAGGCCAATTTGTCATTTGTTTAGACACAACTTGTCTAGTTGGTGGTCACCCTATTTCTGCTACTTTATAGCACACACATTATAGCACGCTTTATAGCACACACCTTTTCAACTCAGATTATGACTATTAACTGGTCTTTTCCATGTATTTCTTATTTTTTGGTAAAACATGGTTAATTCATGTTTTGTATTTTTTTTGTGCCTTTTAATGTGACATTACAGTAGAGAAAGTGACAGGAAGCGAGTGGGAGATGGGGTGGGATCAGGAAATGACCCGGGCTGGACTCGAACTGTAACCAGTTGCGCCCCCAATGTATTTCTGCACAGAACGCTCGCTTGAAGTGGAAATAATAGGCGTCCCTTCTATTATCTAGCTGGGTTGCGGTTGCAGCACAGTTGGAGCCGTGCCTGAGACAAATCAATACGCAACTGAGCAGTTTCGCAGACGTAACGCAGGCAATGTGTTCAAGCCATATGAGAGGACGTTACATTATGCAATTTTCCTTTCCAATCACACAATGGATCACACTGTTTAATGCTGTTCACGGTGTGTAAAAGCACAAAAATATCATTTTATGAATGAACGTTATGAATCCCTGAATAATGTGATTGGTTAGGCTGGACCAATGATTTCAAAGTTAGCGCTCGTCGTATTGTGTTGGAAAGGAATCCCAATCGTGAGGGACCAGACTCTTTTCACTTTGTGAATGAGTTTTGTTTACCAGACTAGATAGTTAGGCCTATTAAAACACAATATGTGCTACCTTGATCAGAAATTTCCAATATGCTAAATATTAGAGTACATTTTTACATTGTGTTTGTTAAAAAGGAATATTGGCTGATTTATCGTTTATCGTTTTTTGAAATCCTCAAATATCGAAATTGGTATCGGTCTTTAAAATACAATATCGGTCGGGCTCTAATAATGTTAAATGACATGTAGCCTATGCAGCTTATGTTTAACTCATTATTATTAATTATATATTACAAGATATATACTGCTAGATAGATACTGCTAATGATAGATACTGCTAAACATTTTTCAAATTAGTCTTATAATGGTGTGGTATACAAACAGTGATGTTAGAGTACAGTTTATTTAGCCTTACGATTACATGTATACATGGGCGGATTATGAACTTTCGGGCCCCTGGGCCCAGATGTATTGAGGGCCCCCCACTAATTGTCGTATATGTGGGGGGGGGTTGTGGGGGTGGGTTGGGGGTCCTCCCCCAGAAAATGTTTAATTTGTTTGATGTGATTTCCTGTATTCTGGTGCATTTTGGGGATGGCCAATACTAAATTCAATTCATGAATTCATAGCCTACATCCTGATTTGTTGATATTGAGGCAATGGTTCCATGCAAAGGCTTGGGCTTCAGGGCCCCCTGACCCCTTGGGCCCCTGGGCCTGGGCCCGGTAGGCCCGTGCAGTAATCCATCCCTGCATGTATAGCCAAGGTATCATTTGAAAGTGTATTTTTCCGTTCTTTCAATTTCGTTAGTTCGTTCTATTCAAGCAGTTCAGAACCATGGGATTTCATGTCTCATCTTTTTTTTATTATGTTTGTGCTCACCTTTCTTTGGAAATAAGTTGTTTTTGGAAAGAAGTCGATTTAGCTTTCTTAGAGAAAGATATATTGCACTAGCAGCACTATAATTTGAGCTCCAGCACTAGTAATGCTCAACTACCATAAACAAAAGCGTTTAGTTATAAATCCTGGCCCCCAGTCTTCACTATTTTTAGGATGCAAAATTCAGTCAGTCAATCAACCAAGTTATTCAGCCAATACACTAACTTTACATTTCTTCTGACAGTCATAATGACATTTAATTTGGAAATTAGAATATTCAAATGAAAGAAAGAATATCCAAGAATTGTCAAGGACCCTCTCCCCACTTTCCCTCCCAATACGATGCTCATGCTTGTTGGTGAACATAAAAATGTATTACCCATTAAGACAAGCATGAATAAACGTTTATTACATTTAATTACATTTAAAAAGCAGCTAAAACAAACATTCTGGTCAGCTTTACATATACACTGAACCTGATTTGTGCACCTCATAACCTGGGAGCATTTTGACCCAAATGGTCTGAAACATGAATTATGAATGGTAGAGGGGTTCAGAGTCACCTCCCTGAACCATACATCAACTCCTCCAGAAGCCATTCATCAACCTTCCAGCCCCCAAGCTCAAAAATCGTCAGCTGATTCAAACCTCAATCACTGCCCAATCACCTGGGCTGACAGACCTGATTGCTTCAATTACCTTCACCTTAACTGAGGCATCCTTGGTCAGGGAAGGCTACGCCATCAGAGCAGTAACCCTTTGGCCTGCTCCATTTTCTGATCAGGGCCATAAGGAACATATATGTTCCAAAGTGCCTCAAAGTGGGGAGAGCCCATGTATGCATGGGGAAAGCCAGGCTAACTAGACTTGGGCACAGAGACCTTGATCATTCAAGTCAAGGGTATGTGGACTTGTGTATGTGGACACTCATGCTATAACATATGAGCAGTAAGATGGATGGGTGATGATATTGGCATTTGAACACCATCAGTGTATCCTTTAGTCAGGACCTTACAGGCTTTGGATATTTCATAACAATATTTAGTAGCTGTTGAGTGCACCTTTGACATACTGTAGAAATGACATGTTTTATGAACACAATTTTTACTTTAAATATTTCAATGTTTTTTCATGTAATATATATATTGAAACACACTCACCCACAATGGAGAGGATGACCACAACAAAGTCAAAGATGTTCCAGCCAATTTTGAAAAAGTAGCAACGAAGGGCAATGATTTTGATGATGCACTCTGTAGTGAAGATTATAATGAAGGCTAGATTGATGTTGTAGAGGATGTCCTCCATTTTGGAGGACTGTTCATCTGTCTCCACCATCATGGTCAGCATGTTTAGGATAATGAGGAGCATGATCAGGATGTCAAAGGCTTGTTTTGACACAAGGTCAAAGAAGAAGCGTTGGACTGCATTCTGTGGAGAGTTTGGGGACAAATACAGTTGAGTATGTTATCTCCTTCAATATAGGCAAGGCAAGACAAGGGAATTGTATTCATATAGCACATGTCATACACAGGGGTAGTTCAATGTGATTTACATAAACAAGAGCAAAGAGTACATAACACATAAAAGGGCAGTAGTTTTAACATTTTAAAAAAAGTACAGTACAAAAATGGCTCCCTATAGTGGCCAGAATTAAATTTAAATCTCTCACTTTGGCCTATAAGACACTGGATCTGCTCTCTGCTATCTTAATTCAGTGATCAAGATATATATTCCCAACCGCCCTCTGAGGTCTCCTGATGAGCATCTGTTGTGTCAACCAGCCATAAACGCTAGGTCAAATTCAAGATTATTTTCCTTAGTGGTTCCTTGTTGGTAGAATGTGTTGCCCAATGCTCTCTGTTTCTGTTATAGTTTTGGGTCTTTTAAGAGGGTCTAAAGGCATATCTGTTCAACATGCACTTAGTTTATTAAGCGTTTCTTATGCGTTATGGTTTGAATATTATAGTATTTATTTATTTTCATTAGGCTATTGATTGAATTGACATTGTTGTTTATTATTGCTATTCTCCTTAGTCTTACTAACTTTTAAATTGTTTATTGTTAAATTGAACTTATTGTTGTTATGTCGCTTTGGACAAAAGTGTCTGCTAAATACCATAACCATAACAAAAATAGAATAGTTAAAATATACCATAATTTATCATATAAAAAAGTAATAAAAAGGTCAACATTTCAAAATATTTTGTCAGGTCTTGATGAGTCCAATGTATGTTTTGAAAATTATCATGACACACATATAGCAAATTTCATCATCAAATCAATACACAAAAAGAAACTATTCAACATGTGACATATGTAAAGAAAACAGGTATATTTGTTTTAAAAACAAACTGATGTTAATGGCCCCCAGTACAGTGACATAAAGGCTCTCTAATAGCAGTAATTAATCAGAATGTGGTCTTGTGAGGATGCTCACCACAGGGCGTGGAATCGGCTTCTGTGGCTTTTTGGATCCAAGTTTCTTCATGGCATTGTAGTACTTCTTCTGTTCTTCAGTCATGAAGATGTCCTCCCCACCTAAGTAAAAAGAGCACCACCTTCACTGTTATTTTCTCATGAGTGTTATAAAGAGTATCTTCACAGATAGTTGTGTGAGTATCTCAGTGTTGATACTTATCTTTCGCTTCTGTTGGTTGAAGTTGTCAATGATGACACCAATGAAGAGATTGAGTGTAAAGAAAGAGCCAAATATGATGAATATCACAAAGTACAAGTACATGTACAAGTTGGTCTCCTTAATTGGCTGTTCCTCTACCTGAATCAGCAAAAGGGGAGATAAGATAAATGACATCAGTTCCCATTAGTGAAATTCCAAATTATATATATATATATATATATATATATATATATATATATATATATATATCAGCATTATCTGATGTGTATGTATTAAACAAACACCAGGGATAGACTGTATACTAACCGCACGTGAATCCACTGCTGCATACATGATGTCCATCCAGCCTTTGAAAGTAGCCTGAGAATAAATTAAATAGTCTTCATGATTATATTAAGTTTTTTATACATGTAAAGTACAGTTTAAAACATTTTTCAATAATATGCTGCACATGTTACAAAGATAAGATATCTCAAACCAAAAGAACGGGAAAGTGGGGAAAGAGGGGGAAAGGACAAATATGGGCTTCCTTCTGGTGGGGTATTTTTAAAGCTGAAAGACAGAAACTGAATGGAATATGGGGTGTCCTACTTCAAAACAAGTCGGGGCTTATCAGCAAGAAATCACTACGGTAGGGCTTTTTACCTTAGTTACCCGTAATTGCAGCCTTTTGTGAATGGCTAAGGGCTGACTATTTCTAGATGCAAATGAAAGGTTTGTATTGAGTGAAGTCAGAAGAAGGTGATGGAAAACGCTAAGTGACTTGTTGCTAGGCGACTGTACCAACTAAGTTAAAGTGAAGAATGACATGTGTGCACTCTCGCTGAGTACAAAACTCAGTATAATGGTCCCGGTGACTGCTAAAAATAAGTTCCACCAACTTGATTGATTCGGTTGTTCTTGGGGAGACAAGGTGGGCAGCAACAGCAAAAGTAAAGAAGAGGAAAAAGGAAAGTTTCAAGCAGAGAGGGAGTGGGAGGGCATCAAACTCACCACTTGAAGCAGCGCAAGATAACCGGCACCCACATTATCGAAGTTGACTTTCACTTTGGTCCAGTAATACTGTGTGTCGTTCATGCCCAGGCACTGGGTCAAGTTGTTGATTTCGGTTACATTGTAAATGTAGCCTGTGCGGTTGACACAGCGGCCAAACTTGCCCGCAAACAGGTTGACCCCCATGATGCTGAAGATTAGCCAGAAGATGAGACAGACGAGCAGCACGTTCATGATGGATGGGATAGCCCCAATCAGAGCATTCACCACCACCTGGGTACCGTGGACAAAGGGAACCAAAGTCACTAGGGTGCACCCTTCATTAGTATAACAGGGACAATTCTGACTAATATGCCACTTAAATGTCAAAATCATTATGAAAAACATGTTATTAACTAAATGCTATGTGACCTTGTTACTAATACAGTTACCCTGGGGACTTTTATTCAGTTAAGTTTTCCCTTTCACATAAACACATTTATGGTGTACATTGGACCATGTATTACATCCAATGATGTAACAAACAAAATAATTCGTTCAAAGCCCACTTGTATTTTACTAAAATAGCAACAAAAAAAAAATTGTAGTTTATTTCTTTAACTGTAATTACCACTACCACTTAATTTGACAACCTCCAAATATTAAGATGTATATGTTAAAGTGAGGTGGTAAATTTTGCAGATTTGTTAAGATTCAAATCCTATTCAGTCAGAAATTCAACTTTTTCAGCGTTTCAGCTGATGATAAGTCTGGATTTCTGATAATCCTCATAGAACTAAGTTTAAGTCAAAGCTCTGGGGTTTAACAAAGTGCTGAGATGGACTTGTGTATTAGTTGATTTAATGGAGCTTGCAGATAGCCATGAGGCTCATCAGACTGAAGTGGCTGTCAGAAAGAAATCTGCCACACAGTCGCCACCCTAAGAATGACACAGCACTTTCCCTCCCATGTGAGTCCACTGCATGTGGTGGACAGAGGAGAGAGGCCACTCCTAAAGCGGCGCGACGCATAATCGCATTTGCCAGATTTATGGCCTCAGAGGGGGAAGTCGGTGCACCTCAGCCTCAAATTTACAGAGCATGCAAATCTAATGGGAAGAACTCCGCTGCACTCTTTTGGCTGCTGAGGGACATGGCTGAAAGATTACAGAGGGTTTTTATTCCCCCATCTAATTTAACAAGTGCTTTTGTTGTATGGAATTTAGAAATGTCTTTGTCATGACAGTGAGATGTGGTTGTTATGTACCGTAACACTGGTTGAAGGTAAATAAGAAAAATCACTGAAAAGATCAGATGATTATCATTAAATGTGTCTTAAAGTGATAACATTTTCTGTTAATACTGAAAGGAAATATTACATGTTATTAGTTTTTAGTTGAAGAATTTGAAATAAAATACATGACATACAAAATATTTACTTAGCAAATGTAGTGTACTTGTACTTGAGGTGTATATAATACTGCTAATGACATGCATGATATTCCGCACTGTAATAAAAAACATTCAGATTGAAAGGTATAGTGTCATTGGTGCTTTGACGGCTAGAAAGTTGGAAATCTTATACTGCAGCATCTAGGCTGAAAGCACTTCCTAGAATGTAGAGTATGCGGTATGTCCAATCAAGACTTGGGTGAGGATTAAATGGATCAAATTTCATTAAATTATGACAGGACAGAGAGAATGTCACAGTGCGGAGAGAATTAAGCTATGTGAGACACATGTGGCTTTTGTGTGCTTATCTTGTTGCCATCAAATCCAAAAGAATGTTTGGCGAAGAATTAGTGAGAAAATTAGCATATGAATTACAGTTTTTCACAATTGCTGAAACACATTCCACCCTTTTCTCAAAACTGTAAACGCAAACCTCAATTTTCAAACAACATTCGAAAAAATCTAGCCTGAAGTAGCCATACTCAATTCTATACAGAATTTGAGTCTGATAGTGCATGATTGGGATGTGATTATATGGGGCGTGTTTGAAAAATGCCTCTGCGTTCAAATTGGATAGATCTAACCAATCAGAACAATGAAATAGCCTACCGTGAATCCTGTCAAGCCAAAACATCCTTCTTCTCTACAAATGCCTTAGTCGCTGTTTTCCTACAATTATTTACAGCTACTGCACTGTAAATATCTTGTACAATGTAACGTGTCGAGTAATTACACATGCAGCTTGTGTGAGTGTAGACACTAGACTGGTTTATTCACGTTACCCGCTTCACCATACAGGGGTCACCACCTAGTGACGTTAACATCAACACTGATATTTAAAGTGATAGTGCCACAACTCTACATCCCCTTTCTTCCAGATGAGATGTAAATAAACTTAACACAGCCCACACAACACATTTCATAACCTGGGGCCCATTGCACAAAACTAGGATAAGAGATTAAGCCGGGATATCTTGGTTATCCTGGCTCAATTTATCTGTGATCCGGTTGCACAAAAGCGGATAGGGGGCAGCAGGATATGTTATGGATAAGTCACCATGACGATTTACTCTGTGGAGCTAGCCTGCTCCAGACCAGGCTAAGTTCCAGGATCTATTTCTTTTTTCTATTTCATCCCTTATCTCAGTCAGCAGTCACCACAAACGGAAACCAATAGTTATTCCACTGCCCACTACACATTGTTATCCCATATAACTAGACCCACTGTCATTATTTAAACGTTTGTGATCATTAATTAACTTTTACATACTCGCCATTCCCGACCTGTCATGTGACAATGTGACGTCACGGGAGCACCGTAACTATTTCACGCGTGGTGGTCGCGACACTAGTTGCAATATTCTCCTAAACAGAGGTGTTGCTGTTTGTTGCTGTTGTGAAAAGGCTATCACTACCTACTTTACACCGTAGAAGAAGCAATGAAGCTGCTCTAGTTGCCATGGTGAATCAGTGAATCTGTGATCGGTGGCGGGGTCTACTTGAGGGAGCAGTGAGCGCGCAGTTATCCAGGATAGGTTTCACCTGGCTTGATGAATCCGTGTCTGCTCATCCTGGCTTGGTCTTTGTGCAACCACTTAAACCTGTACGCTCTTGTTTTGGATTCATTGAGCGCAGCTCAGTAACTTATCCCGGATGTCTTAATTCTGCTTTTGTGCAACAGGCCCCTGAGCTGTAGGCATCGCATAACAAAACCGGAACAAAAACACATACTGAAATGATCTGTCCAGGACACCTACCACAGAACAAAAGGTGACACACAACATTAATAGTAGGGTGCATTATGAGCAAACAAAGTTAGTTCAGTTAACAAAGAAACACATAGTTATCATTTCCACATTTTGATTTTAGTTTAGTTTTTCAGCCTAGTACTGACATAGTCCTGATAACGCTGATTGGGTTGGCTAACTGCCTGCTCGAGTCACCACCAAATGTCTCTCAGATGAGTCAGCAGTATTGACCACTGGTGTGATACTAGGAGGTGTAGGTGGTGGGTTGGCGTTTTGGGCAGTCTCTCTATCAGGTACTGGTGAGGTGGACCTCAGTGGCACGTCTTCCTCAGAGCTTGCCGTTGGGTTTTCATCAACCCAAAGGAGATGTCGCCTGTTTCTGATATATCTCTTTCCTTGTGATGTTATTACGTAGCTATTAGGCTGCTGAGCTGGGCCTTCCACTCTTGCCTCTTGATCAAAACCACGTTCAGTCTGCACTCTGACTGTTTGACCTGGTCTTAGTGCAGAGAGGCGGTGAGCACTGCGGTCTTGATACACTTTCCCCCTCATTCTGTGTTTGGAGATGGTAGCAGCCACGTTGACTTGGATAGCAGGCCTGAGCATGTCTGTGGTTGCTGGCAGGAAGGTCCTGGTCTGCCTGGATATGAGGCACTGAGCAGAGGAAGGGAGTCCATCACGGAGAATGTTGCGAGTGTGGAGAATGGCTGCTTGGATGTCTGTACCATCACGGTGGCACTTCTCCAGCAGGTGCTTAGCGGATCTTACTGCACGCTCAGCAAGACCATTAGATTGTGGGTAATAAAGACTGCTGCGGATGTGTTTAAAGTCCCATGCTTGTGAAAAGTCTGCAAAGTCCCTTCCAGTGAACTGGGTCCCATTGTCAGTCATGAGGGTGTGGGGCACACCATGTGTAGCAAAGTGTCGCTTCAGCTTCGTAATGACCGTGTTGCTGATCATTTTGGGGAGGTAGTCCAGCTCGAACCACCCTGAGTAAAAGTCCACCAGGACTAGATGCATTTTGGCACGCCACTCAAATATATCGGCTGCAGTAAATGACCATGGTAGTTCAGGGATGTCATGGAGGTGCATTGGTTCCTTTGTGTGGTGTGCTGTCAAAGCGTTGCATGCAGCACAACGAGACACCTCTTCGATATCTTCGACACCAAGGGCAGTCATTCGGTCCAGCTCCGCCTTAACCTTATCTTTCATGGCAATAGGGATCCTGCGGGGACCACATATTGTGGGGGCAACAGTGTCAACTAGTCTCATATGATATATCACAGGCAATTTACCTATGACACCGGTGTCAAAAAGGTCTTTGTACTCCAGTATTTCTGGAGCTTTTTGTTGCAGTATGTGGATGTCAGGTCCGAGATGTATGAGACCAATAGCAATATTGTCTTGTAGTCCCAGTATGGGTTTTACATCCCTATTGACCACATGAAACTTTAACTGTCCCTGTGTACAATGCAGTGTTACAGTGCCATCAGTTTTGATTGACCTCCATAAGCCACTAGATTGACCTTTTCATTTGGATCCACATGCACTGTGTGGTCAACTGCATGCAGCAGTTTTCTGGGCAGTACATTACATTTGGCACCAGTGTCCACTTTTACCTTCAGTTGTCCATTTCCGTTCTTCATTGTGAACGTGGCGAAGATTTCCCCCTCCTGTGCGGGTGTGAGTATTGTGTCACAGTAAAAATTATCAACCACCTGATTGTCTGGTTCAATGGTCAATTTGTTTACTCTACCCATTTTTCTACTTCTGTATGGAGTGGGGGCTTTGGGGCGAGCTGTGGCCTGCGCTGGTGCAGAGCGACAACACCTAGCAAAGTTTTCCACAGTTATTGCATATCTTATCAGGTGAGTGTCAGAGTGTGGCCATTACAATTGCCACAGCGAGCCTTCTGAATTGAGCACACTTCAGCTTCCTTATGAAGTTCCTTAGAGCTTTTCTCTGACTGTTCATGGAGCATGCTAATGCTAACTGCCAGTTCAAGGGTGAGATTCTTTTCACGTAATGGTTGTTTGCGGAGGGTGTCGCTCTGTATCCCACAGACGATACGGTCCCTGATCAATTCATCACGGAGCGCGCCAAAATCACATTTCTTCGCCAGTGCCACACATACTGTAGGGCTAGGGCTTCGCCAGGAGCCACACATACTGTAGGGCTAGGCTACTGTTATGTTGTTGACTGCCGTACTACTGCCGAGGACTATTATGAGTTCTGTCCATCATTTGGTGGTAGGTAAAATTACTGCAATAAAATTATGCTTATTTAATGCTTTCCCCAAATCACTTTTCACAATTTTTTTTCAAGAGTAATATTATCGGTTATCGTATCGGTATCGGCCACAACAAACCAGTAAATATCGGTTATCGTTATCGGCCCTAAAATTCCATATCGGTGCATCTCTACTTAAAACGCTTCAGCTGTAACGTTATTTGATGTCAAAGTGGCGCCAAATTGAATGGGGTTCAATGGAATGGCTAGGTGGAACTGGTCTACTATTTAGCCTCAGATCTGCCATAGTGTCTACGCTCTCCGAACGTTCGCCTGCCCTCTTGGTTTATTCATGTTACTCGCTTCCCCATACAGGGGTCTAAATGTCTAGCTTGTCTAGTGACTAGGCACAGTTGCTCATCTTTCCATCATTATATAAGCCCCCCAATGAATTTGGTGGTCACAGACAACTTGGTGGTGAGTCCCTGATTTTACACTTTTTAAAGTTGGTAAAATAGGGAAGGCCTGTCCTACCCATGAGAGGGGTATTGGTTGTGTATACACAGATTTCCTACCTGATCGTGATAGAGGTAGAGGGTTTTCCTACCTGTAGTAGAGGTAGAGGGTTTTTATACCTGTGATGGAGGTAGAGGGTTTTCCTGCCTAAGGCTGAGGCGGAAGAGTGCACTATTTCCTGCCAGTGATAGTGGTAGTGGCTTTACTGCCTATGCTTAGGTAGTAGTTTTGGTTATGCGCAAAATAGGCCTGAGAACATTGGGTATCTGGGCTCATTGGGCTCTGAATGCAACAGCACAGCCTACTCAGCCAACTCTCTTTTTATTATTTTATAGTTTTTTTTTAATGATACATAAGACAATGAAAAGTGCAAGAAAAGTGCATGGTGCAGGAGTATCAGATCAGTTCATTTCAGAGAGAGTTTCTAACCCATGGGTAGAGGACATCATGGACTATGTGAAGAGCCATCTAGTTGCTTGGAGTACGGCAGCTCTAAAGGAACTGAACAATACGCTGAAAACTATGAAAGGCTTGAAGGAAGAACATGGATGTGGCCGTGGGGCTAACCAGAGGAGAAGGTCACTTAGCACGTCACTGTGACAAGGAAAATCAGAAACAGTATTGGGATCACCCTTCACAGCAGCGCTCTCAAACTCTTGTCTGGTCTCAAAGTTGAATAGGACATGGAGGTCTAAACAGGGGACCTTGTGGTGATACTTCTGATGTACCACTTGAACTGTTTTCCTCAACTCGCTCTGAATGCAACAGCACAGCCTACACAGCCAACTCTCTTTTTATTATTTTATATATTTTTTTAAAAATTATTTTATATTTATATTTTTCTTTTTTGAACGATACAGAAGCAGATGTTAGTATGAAAGGAAAGGAGGATAGTTGTAAGTTTACGACAATGAAAAGTGCAAGAAAAGTGCATGGTGCAGGAGTATCAGATCAGTTCATATCAGAGAGAGTTTCTAACCCATGGGTAGTTAAATATAAAGAACATGTAGTAAAACACCATTTCTCCTCAGCAGTGAACTGGACTAGGACTTAAAGGTTGTTTCAATGATGGCGGGGTAATGTCACTTCTGTTGACATTCAAACAAAACAGAGAGCTAGTTCGCTAAACCCTCCCCCTCCCTCCCGTGCAATTGAAACTCTCCTGAACGCGCATCTTGGCGGTTATTGGGTTGGAACACTTTATTTTGCCTTTGAGTGGTTGGCAACACTTGTTGTTAGCAATTGTTTTTTTGGGCAGATCTCAGAGCCTAGGCTGCCTACAGAGACGATTTTTTTGACGACCTGCTAATGGGGCGGGCCGCTAGTGGATCATTAGGAAAGATTAGATGAATGTGATAATTTATGTTTGGGCCTTTTTTTTTTTAAGTATATATTTTTGATCTTTTTATGTCTTTAATGATAGGACAGTGGAGAGTGACAGGAAGCAAATGGGAGAGAGAGCAGGGGTGGGATCCGGAAAGGACCACGGGGCGGGAATCGAACCCAGGTCGCCGGTGTATGGTGCAGGTGCCCCAGTAGCGCCACAGCTGGGGCCATGTTTGGACCTTTTTTGGGCCTGCAGTTGCTGATACAACCTTTAATGTGTAAATTATATCTTATAATTTCACTCACACATAGTAGATAGTTGGTTTAAAGGGACCATTAGCTTTGTTTTGCCAGATAACATATTAGACCAGCATGGATACAAATGCAAACAACCTAGTATAGTATTAACTTCTCCATTCTCAGTCCAGGAAGATAAGGAAACTCCAGAGTGCTTGCATTTTGTGATGAAATCTTTTCATGAGACCCTGGATCCGGAATACTTGGAAAAATGGTACCAAGTAGGACATACAGTTAAGACTGTTGAAATAGCCAGTGTAATTACAAGTAAAGCTACTCTGCAGATAGTAGACCTGTCACCAGGTGTGTTTTGCATTTTCAATAGAAGTGTTTTCCCAATGATTATGAGATTTCATTTTTGAACAAAGTGTCTAATGTAAGAAACAGTATGGTGTGTTCTGCAATAAGTGTGTTATAGAAATACAAACAAAGGGCAAAGCAGAAAATGTGTTTAAGGTGTGGTTACTCTGTGTTTAAGGTGTGGTTACTCTGTTTTTAAGGTGTGGTTACTCTGTTTTTAAGGTGTGGTTACTCTGTGTTTAAGGTGTGGTTACTCTGTTTTTAAGGTGTGCTTACTCTGTGTTTAAGGTGTGGTTACAAGAAGTTTAGGTTGTGAGGCCATTTTTAGTGTGTAAGCAATGGGCAAAAATTGTAACTTATGACATCTGTGCTTTTTTGTGTTTATTTTTTGCCACTTGTGGTTACCATTATACATCACAAGTGCATCACAGGGCAAAATGTGTTTTATTGCATGAAAATGTGTTTAGAGATTTGCAAAAAGAGTCAATGAGATCTGCAAATGGTGTTTTACTAGTTGAAAACTGTTTATGGTTTTGACAAAAAAGTGATTGATTCAATAAATGTGTTCAGGCAACTGAGCATTTGGTTCATAGAATGGGGTTTAGTGGTTTAGCAATTGTGAAAAACTGTAAGTGGTAATGATCTTAACATGGGATTCAAAATCAGCTTGGTCCAATCCCTGTGAGATCCGAGAAATTTAAAGCTGCTTCTAAAATGTTAATGTTTAAATTCTTATATTTTTTTTTTTTGGCGAAATATAGCAAGCAACATTAAACAGACATAGAGATCAAGAATGAGTTGAAGAATAGATAGAGGAGAGAATGGTAGTGAGCCACAGAAAGAGAAAGTCTTACCCTCATGCCTTCAAATCTGGACAGTGCTCTCAGTGGCCTGAGAGCCCTTAGAGTCCTAAGTGATTTGATGGCGGCAAAGTCAGAGTAGCCAAAAGCATTGGCTATGAGGCTTACTAAAGACACCTACAGGGAGGGACACAAACAGGGGACGGGGGTGGGGGGCAGAAAATAGAGACGCAACATTAGGGAACTTCCCAAAGCGATCAGAAGCAGGCTCACTTCATTTCCTGTGAAGAGGGGAGGAAAAAAGGTTGGTGATTAGAGTGGGGAGAGTCACCAGGCCATCTTGCCTCCTTTTTCACATGGCTGTGAGGGAGAAGAGGGGGGGGTCTGCTGAATTATGAGAACGCAGAGAAATGTGAATTGATCCTCCAGAGAATGATTTTTCACTCCTGTTGAAAGCACAATTGATTGTTAATGAGCCGAAGTTTGGGGAAGGAAAATACAGTTATTTCACTCCGTCTCAACCTGCTGAAGGTCAGACAGAACTGAAGGTGAACACATATAACCTTTCCCAGTCACATGGTGCCGATGCACTCATCAGTTAGGGCCTTACCCTAATGCCAGCAAAGTGGGACACTGCTCGCAGCGGCCGCAGTGCCCGGAGCGTCCTGAGGACTCGCAAGGTGCCAACTTGGTCATAACCTACAGAACCCGCCAAGAGCCCAATCACTGAAATCTGTGTGGAGCAAATTAGAGTGTGTTCAGTTATGCCACTACTGATCATAAAGATTTGTTTTTATTTCTACAGTGCTGTCAGGAGAAGCTTGTATACATTCTATGGCTGTAAAACCTCCTCTATTCTGTGAATGCTACAAATAGGATAAACACTTAGAAATACCCTTTTACTGTTTACTTTTACCATGAGATACAGTAGGCCTACTCTAATAATCAGTATTGGTTCTGCCATTACAAATGAATCAGAGAAGAAAAGCATTAACTAAATCTGCAATGAGATAAATCAGGTGCTTGGGTGGCACAGCAGAATGAGTGTGATCACTCTAGAAAGCTCCGAGTTCAGATTCTGACAGGTTGTTCGGGGCATTCACACAAGCACAAATTGATTTCACATTGTTTTTAGGGGGAAACGAGTCCCACACCGAGATCGAACCAGCAAACTCAGGCGTGGGAAGTGGGCATGGACATGTCCTCAGGCATCAAAAAGAGTAAGATGTACACTCAATTACTCTCACCCCTGTACTCTCTCTCAGACTGGGTTTCTGGCTTCAATGTAACTAGGGTTGTTATTTTTTTTTTTCATTTTACTGTATCTTTTTCTGCTATATACTGTATATTGTAGCGTGATGCCTTTGAGTTAATTTGCCTCACTTGGAAATAGTACATCTTGCAATATTACTTTAGCACATGTGCTGATGATGATCCTAAAGCAAAATATTTTGTAGCCCTGCGTGTAACCTTCATTGTGAGAGGTCCAGTCTCCCACTACAACCCATTGGTCCTAATGCCTTTTACTGGAACAATAGTTCAAAACATAATGGTTAAACAGGGACGATGGGAAGAGGATCAAACAAAAATATAACAGTGTTGTGCACAAAAAATATCTACACAAAAACCCAGTTCAATCAAGCAAACTCAACAAGTTAGACTGATGAATACCTGCCCAACAGCCCTTTCCCAACTTTGTCCACTTCCTTTTATACCTATCAGGGCATATTAGTATCAGACAACATGTCAGAATTTGCTTCACCTAGAATTACTGCTTGAACAGCTATGAGCTGATAAGCCTGTCCTCTGTGGTTATGAAACGGTCTGAGCATTACATTTTCTTCTTTAAAAACACAGACTATTCCCTGATGTTTACATGCAAAGCCAACAGGTCAACAAGAATGCACTCAACCTGTCGCTCCACCTGACATGACAAATGAAGCTTCTCATACTACACAAGAAATATTTGTGAGTGGAAATTATTTTGCTGTTTGCTATAGACAATTTCCCAATTCTAACATTCACGACCCACTTTATTTAATGATAATGTTAAGTTTAGCTCATTAAGGTCACCATGTCTTTTTCTTCAAAACAAGGCAATGATTATTATGTTCTCTGAGCACTACAGATTCTTTTTTTAGTAAACAATGCAACATGCTTGGCTTCTCAAAACTAAAGAAAGGGACTGTGCTTTCCTGACAAATATGTAAGTAGTGGATCATCTTTGGTGCCTCTGAAACTGTAAACATATATCTCTACCTCTGTATAAACGTACAGTAACAAACTACACCCTAAATATTTATAGCATAAGATGTCCAACTTTGCTAAAAACACTTATTACTCATCTTCAATGGAGCTCAGTTTGTTTTTCGAAGTTTAAGTTCACATGGGTTTTTAATTAACATCTTAATGAATAGTGGTAACTGTGCAGGGATGCAAGCTCAGTCTGTCCACGAGGGAATGCAAAACCCAAACACTTATGGCTTGTTAATCATTTTGACCATGACAATCAGACCACATTACGATAAATGCGGTGAAGATAAAACCCCTTATCATGCTCCTTTGGGAAGGAAAGGACTTATAAACCTTTCTACTGTACCCATAACATACTTTCACAACACTTAAGCAAGGCTGTTCCAAAGTTTTGGCTTATAAAAGCCCACATGCTTTCCATCTCTTCTCTTTAACTTCCATTAACAGTGTCCACTATAGAGGATATTATTGTCAGCTACACCCAGACACATTTTACCCTTAAGAGCAAAGTGGTAACGAATCAGAAGTTTGGAATAGTTCAGCACTAATGTACATCTCCATTTTGTAAACAGCATGCTGTCTGCACGTTTGACATTAACACGATAAAATGATAATAATGTTCAAAGGGAGATGTTTGAAAGGCAGGCTGATCATAGCAAAGCTTCTGTTGACATCCACTCTGCTCTCCCTACGACTGGCCTGCATCTTTTCTGTAGCTCTAACATCTCCATTGAGGAAGCACACACTAATTGGTTTATCTTCTGCCCAAAGAATTTCACCCCTCACAGTATTGCTGATTTAATGCATAGGCACTCTCAGGAACTCAGATCACATGTTTCCCCTCAAGACAATGGCATGGTTTGCAACAAAAAAAGGAAAGAAGAAAATTGGCAAATTTGTGACATATGCATAAAGGCCTTTTGGGTATTGCACAATATCTAGATCATACCACAGCATGGAGAGCTCCATGTATATTCTATATTATGTCAACATCTAGAGCATATAGCACAAATAAATAGTGTGCTCTTTCAAAGATACACAAAGGTAAAGGGCATTTTTTGAAGTACTATGAACAATGTAATGTAATTCAATCCCATCTCAAAAAGTACAATAGATGCATACTTACATCCACAATGAGGAAATCCAACCAACACCAGTAGTTGGTAAAGTACTTCTTAAAGCCATAAGCAGTCCACTTCAGTACCATCTCCAAGATGAAGATGTATGTAAAAATATTGTCGGCATACTGAAGCACGACTTTGATCACCTTTCTTTGCTCTATGTAAATGTCTTCAAATGCCTGTTAGAGAACAAAATAAAAGTAAGTTAGAAATGTAGCCTATGTGTATAATTACATGTGAGCACTGTATACATACTGGTAGATCAAACCATAATTACACGTCTATTTCAAAACCGACACAGTGAATCCCACTTGAAAGTGTTAAAATAGTTATTTCACCCTCTATCTTAAGTAATCTATTAAAAATCATAGAGCAAAAGCCATCATGTTTTTTAAAAAAAACACACATTATGATTCTGCTCTCTCTGTGCTAAATCACATCTGGACTGTCTCATCCTGTGGCCCAAACATCATGTCAAGCCCTCTCAGGGCTTACAGTAAAATGTGCTATTGAAACCATGTATTTTTAAATGGTTGACCACACCACGCTCCTGATGGCACCACCACCAAACCCACTGCTAATTAGTATTGCAGCTGTAAGGGTTTGACCAGCCGTTGACCTGGCTCCTCAGCTGAGGCTCTGGTGGCACAGGGCGGCCCGCACACAGATGCTCCAGAGTGCCAGCGCTCTGGGTTGTTAACCCTTAAGTGAGCGCCTTCAAGTTGTCCTTGACCTCGCACTTTTGCCCAGCTGGCAAAAATGTCCTGTTTTTTTGGTGGCTTGTTTGTTTTCAGCATTGAGCCAGATCAGCCTTATGTTGTAAAGAGCATTCGTTTGAAGAGATGTGTTGGTAAATGCCACCAAATGTCATCTTGGATACAGCAAGCCTGCCACACAGCATCCCAGACAAACTAGTGGCGCTGACCTTTGTTTCTCCTAACAAAAGGGCTGTCATGTATTCCTGGGAGGACTGGGCGATGCCAGCGTCAGGCAAAGACTCATCAAGTTTGACAGCTCAACCTTAAGTTTAGTCTGTCATCTTTTAGTGGAAAAGTAATACTTCCTATTAATATTTCATGTTGTGATTTATAACACAACAGGGAATTCTGATCAAATTGTATACAGATTCTATTGGTTATTCTATAATATTGTTATACACAAAATGTAGATATTGCAGCAGTAAATCCGTCCAATTTATGAAGGGTTAAAGGATTTGTAATCAAGAAGGTCTATCACAGTGGCTATCCCACTCCATCCCTAACAGCCCCTGGCATCTGCTCTATCTGATTAATGTCTTCTGAAAACTGTGCTTTTGCTTCCGTGAGACAGCTCTCCCACAGAGTGCCCCAGTGATAGAAGTTAACCCATCAGCAGGCTGCCCAGAACCTCCAGCCAAGGGAGAATTACTGTTTTATGCCAGCTGATCTGGGGCCTGTTTCTATACATCTGGTGAAAATATATTCATATGCAAAAACCAGCCCAAGAGGAGTTAACTTCAAGTCATTACCTGGATTAGCTCCTATATGGCCCAGTAAAAACTACTCACCAGAGCACCACTGCTCAGCAGGATCATGAAGATGATGAACGACTCAAACCAGCTGTGCTCGACAATCTGAAAGCAAGTCTTCCTCAGTGTCCACCACACCTGACCAAGCCCGTCTGTCGTGTTGATGTCACAGCATTGGAAGTGACGAACACACACTAGGAGAGGAACGACAGAGAGTTACAGGGAGAGCCAAACAGAGAGCAACTCCTCTTTTTTTGCCTTGTCTATGATATAATAAAAACAAAAAAAGTATTCCCTTCCCCCTCTTCTGTTCCCCCTCCACAACTGAAATGTGGCACCTCATGCTGCTATGATTCAGACTGGCAAGAAGCCCATGTTTGATTCCTCTCACTTTAGTGGGTGCTACACAGCATAATCCAGCCCCATCTCCAGCACCCCGTATCAGTGACAGTAAAGACTGTACCCCTTAGAACAATGGGTCGCTGAGACCAAATCACATTTGAGCCCTCTGCAGTCGTCAACGTGTCTCCATTACAGGCAACTGAGCCCTGCCCAAATTAAGTTATTGTCTGTAAATTTAATAATGGCATTATGGTAACAGGCTACATGCAACTCAATTTGTAATGACACCCCAGCTCTTTCTTGAAAGCCAGGGATGTGTTAGCACCCAGGCATCTCGATTTGTCAGGCAATTAACTGCCATCAATGGGAAATCAAAAGCCATCCATGAGCATGACAAAGTAGGCGAGATATGGGGGTACTCAGAACCACTAAGGAAATGGGTGAGCTCTTTTGGTCTAGGCCAGAAGTGATTTACCACTTACACTGTAGATGTGTTTAGGGTTGGAACATACCAAGCCCTGAAACACACTCACAGTGCATAGCTATTACTGCTCTCTGGTCTGATTCTCGCAAGCAATTGATCAGTGATGTTGATAAACTACTTTCCAGCAGAAAGTGAGATATTGACTCCCATCATGCTGTGGAATGTCCTCCTCTTAAGAATAGTTAATGGCGTGTCTGTATAACTTACTTGAACTGCAGCTTGTTCAGGATACAGCCTTCTGTTTAGAGTGGCTCTACTTTTTTGTTAGGCGTCCAATTGTCTTCAGACATGAGACAGTATTGCTGGCTTGAAAGAACAGATTGCACGCAAGCCCAGGATGGCGCTCTCTCTATTGCGTAATATTCCTCCTCCCCCTTGACAGATGTTGGTCAGTTCATTGTCTCTTTTGCTCTTTATCCTAAAACAACTCTTCCTCCAGCAGTGTAATTATATGCTCCAAACAGTAGATGTTCTCATTAATTAGCAAAGGATCATCCCCTTCTCGCTGCACCAGTTATTTTTGTTTGCTTGAGTTCTTGTTAATACGGTTCCACAACCCTAGTTTGCAGTAGATTCCTGATGCACCATGAGTTTTTCTCCTCTCATCTCACCTTATATTTTCTCTCTCCTGTTATCGCTGAGGGTCAAACATATCAAGACTGCATCACTAGAAAGCTAGAGCCCTATTACCACAACAGAGACACATCCTGTCTAATAGATTTCCATACATTACACATCTTTGAGGACAGTTATTTGGACATTTATGTACTGAGGTGTGGGCAAAGGGCTCTGTGATGGTGTTTGACTATCTATTCTGCTTCCATCATGTGAGCAGGAGCCTTTTATAGGAAGCACACTTTTCTCACCCATTTCCCTTAAATCCATTTTCTCTCAGGCTGAGAAACACAAGCTGACACTCTGACTCACATCCCTGAAATTCACCACAATGGCTTAGACACCGCTGGCCCACAGGCCCTGACCAGCTAAGGCTGAGGCTGCATGCAGCGGTATCCATCCCTGATATCTTCCAGGAAATGCAGGCTGCTATGGCAGAACCCGGTTTCATTGTCAGCTAATAGATAGACACTCTCTGTATCATATGATGGGCAAATCATATTTACTTTTTGTTTGTCTGAGACAAGCCTAATATGATAAGAGCTAATCTACAGTAGCTTTTGTGGTTGAAACCTGACACTGTATTGTTCTTTATTGCTTTTCATTTTAGAGTGGATGAAGTATTTTTATTTCAATTAGGCGTTATTTCAACTAAATAAAAACAAAAGCTTCATGAGAACCTATAAACAACAGTGAATTTGCCTTCAAAAATGAAATACTTCAATAAGGCACCAAGGTTTTCATAATTTTGCTGAATGTGTGCATGGACATGTCAAACATATTCTTTACAGTATAACAGGCCTGTCAAAGGCCTGTCAAAGAAAGTGGATTATGGCTTCCTGTTTTAATGGCAGTCTTTGATTGGGTCAGCATGTTTGTGTACCTCGACTTCGATTGGGGGGTCGATTAGTTCTACAAAATTGAATATAGAGAGTAAGTCATCATCACATTAACAAGGCCCATTTCGTCCCTGACATGCTTTTTCAAATGTTTGCTGACACAGGACATTCAATTTAATGCCCCATTGCCCTTTCAAATGTCAGTTAATTGTTTAATGTTTTATATTAAATTGCCTTCCCTTGGAGTACAGAGCTAGCAATAAGAGCAGAGTACTGAGGTTGGGGATGTAAGCTCATAGATCCAAACAATGAGCTATAAAAGTGTGAGTTGTCTAAAGCAGTTTCTTCATTTATTTTTTTCAATAATAGACCTTATCTAAAATATTTATGGCATTAATATAATTTTATGTAGAGATAAGATCCATGTTGTTTTATAATTGTTTCAGTTTGTTCAGGATTTTAGACTGTAAAAACATTCTTTACCAGAGGTTAATACCCAGTACATATCTGTCTTGGAAAATCTATTCTGTTTGTATATTTTTTCCTCTTTCAATAACTTAATTACTTATGTATATTACTTAAATTCTCATAACAATAACAATTCCACATGAAAAAAAAAATCAAAAAACAAAATTGAATGTCCGCACACTTGCTCC
This sequence comes from Alosa alosa, assembly GCF_017589495.1. Taxonomy (NCBI): domain Eukaryota; kingdom Metazoa; phylum Chordata; class Actinopteri; order Clupeiformes; family Clupeidae; genus Alosa; species Alosa alosa. The sequence continues at coordinate 18,474,368 of NC_063204.1, forward strand.
CGTTTTGCTTTTTCTTTAATTTCACCAAGTGAACGTTTTCGAGCTACACGCTAATAGCTCGAAAACGTTCACTTGGTGAAATTAAAGAAAAAGCAAAACGGGAGCAAGTGTGCGGACATTCAATTTTGTTTTTTGATTGTCTAACCCTTTTGTCCTGCACCTGCATTTTGGATGTGCGCACCTCTACCTTAGCTACATGAAAAAGAAAACAAATTATGTTTTTTGCCTTCTCAAAACTTACCATCAGGGAAGCAGTTGTCAGGGTCCATGGCCTCTTCGGCCATCTCCGAGTACTCATCCTCTTCCTCACCCGGCTTCCTGAGGTCCACTGTGCTGCCTTCTGACAGGCTGATGTCATCCTTCTGCAAGGTGAATAAATACATACAAAATGGCAAGTAAGTGGTTAGTGTCAGTGCACTGTGTCTCTGAGCTTTAACTGTTCCCCACTTGCTTCTTTGTACATTTATTTGCATACATAGAGCATATTAAGTCAATTTAATCTGAATGCTGCTTGTACTGATCTTTTTATTTATGTGTAAATGTTCTGAATGTATAAATATCACATCTGCATTTATTTACAAATAGTGTGCAAAATTTAAATGGATGAAAAGCCCTCCTCTTCTCAGTGTTGGTGTGTCAGGGTCCGTGTCAGAGGAAGCATCGGTCTGGGGTGGTGGAACACATGGGGTGAACCTGCCTGAGAACCTCCTGCTTTCTGTCCCTCACTATGCCCTCTTCCCTTTATCCATCAGGAGTCCGGCATCACAGTGAAAGGGCCAGCAAAGATGCGAAGATGCCGACCCTTTCACTGTGATGTGGATATCCCGTGAAACCTAATGCCCCTTGGCGAATGTACACAGAGATACTCATGTCACGCACGCACACACAAATGCGCACACACACACACAAACACACACACACACACACAAATACCACAGATCTCAGCACTGCCCCATGTAGACTTTCTACACCCCTCAGTAATGGTCACCATGCTTATTTTGAGGATCTTATACAGACACAAAATGTACATTAATTTATCCACATTTTGTTTTCAGCGTTTAAAAATAACCAGCATAGGTCTGGCAACCACAAAAAGCTAAAGGGAACTTGGCAGAGAGCTATGTGCAGATGGGACTGATAAAAGAATGGTGATTTTTTAGAAATGATGTGAGTCGGCCTGACATGGGGTTGCTGTGTCTCGGCTTGCACACAGTCAGGTAAATGTGGAGTGGCAATGATGGTCTACCGTGAAGGAGACACACAAGCTGAAGTCCTGCAAAGTATGACTCAGTAGAACCGAATTAGGTCAGGAAGGGAGGAAGGAAAAAAGCATCAACTTCCAGTTTCTTTTCATTCTACTCTAAAGTAGGTACTACACACTGGTGATTTCTTATGGAGATATCATGGGGAGTAGTAGACATATCTGACTGGTAGGAATATGCAAATATACTGTTACAGGGTGCAAACAAAGATGTAAAAACACACCATTTGGTAAAGATGAGGTGTTTAGGAGCTCATAATTGGTTGAGTTCTGATGCCAAGCTCTCCAAAAAGTTCCTAACCCAAATAAAAATCACAAACCCCACCGTTCTCTTTCCATTTGCACCTGTCTGAGACCCCAGCAACAGAAAGCTGCCTCTTTCTCGTCTGTGAGGAGGCCTGCTGTGCTCGCTCAATACGGTCTCAACGTGGGCATGTCCTGTGTCCTGTCCACCCCCCAGAGCCACTGTCCCTCAGCACGCTGCCGTAGGGGGGGCCGTGAGTGAACTCCACACCTCTCCTGCTCTCACCTGTCCGTCTGCACCACCACACAGGTTCCACTCCACACACAATAAATAAGCGCCCTCAACCAGTCAACCTTTACTCCAGTTACACTCGCGTGTGGCACAGGCTTTTCTGTGTGTGTGTGTGTGGGGGTCGGTTTTCATTCTATCTTGCCAAACAGGAATGAAGAATGAAGAACAAACAGCATTCAATAAAGAATATATTACATACATTAGTGTGAGACGAGAGGATGACACTTTAATAGGACTGGTCGAGAGGTGCGGTATACCTTATAGCCAGGGTTTGTAAAAACCACCTGGCATCCAGCACAAAACATTCACATCCTGTATGGCAGGATTCTGACGGCCCATTAGCGTCTGTGAGGCCACGTCCGTCTTGCACGAATCCCCCCTCCCACACACCATGCATTTTATGGCCCATACTTGTTGGCAGGTCTTACATGTGAGGAATCCATGCCCGAAGCCTGGTAGAGTTGCATTCTGAGGCCACTGACCACCACAAAAGGGGTATTAATAGCACTCCTGTGGGGATGGTGGCACAAAATGGCATTCGCCATCCAAACACCATGAAATTTGAGCCCCCGAGCCACATGTATTGTTGGACAGGCCACTGGGTAGGCGATCCGCCATGTGGGATTAGGCTACACGCACTTAGTTTGGAGGATGGGGGGGCATTTCAGAGGTAAGCGGAGAATTAAAATGGCTTCAAATGATATAAGTTCATGACAAAAAAATCCCTCTGCTAGTGTTACTCCTACTGTCACCTTGCAGAAATGTCTCTAAGAATCACCTGTCAGTCAATGCAGATGCCTCAACAGACATCAGAGGAAAACAAGTTAACGTTGAGGAGTGAGCTACTCAGCAACAGATCGGATTCCCTGAAGTGCTGGTGGATGTCGATGCAAATCTATTCACCGTTCTTATCTTATGTCAATAGGTCATAATCAAATCACACTGAAAAGCGATCCAGATATTTATGGCCTTTGCAAAGCCATCTAATACGTTTGCTTAAAATAAAGTAGGCATGTTTCCAGTCAGCCCATGCTCAGTGTATGACACAAACTTGTTTTCCATTTGTTTATTTAATGGCCTGAGCTCTTATCTATGTGGTGTTCATGGCTCTAAGCTCAACTGAATCACATTGTGTCATTGTCCTGACTGATGAACTTGAGCTGCCCTTCTTGAAACACCGGCCGACTTCTAACAGCCCACAAAGGTTTTATGCTTTTTACAAATACTTGCTAAGAAATACAATTACAAGCGCAATAATGTTCATACATGGTTATATTAATAGCAGTGATGCTATATTAACTGTTAGTGATGCTAACAGTTGAGATGAAAAAAGAATGCTGGTTGCTGCTACTTCACTGCATTAAATTTCCATTTTTCAAAAAGAATATCTATCTTCATAACCAAACAGTATCTCCAGGTGTCACAGTGCTCAGTGACCCTTTTTAAGGAGCTCTGATTCTGCCCGTGGGCGAGATGACAGTGTTTGGGGAGTTTGGGGCTGCCTCTGCCCTGACTTTGTCCACTGACTGGTCAGCAGGCAGATTGTGTGGAGGGCAGGCAGAGTACTTCCCTCTGCTGGATTCACCTCGGGACTCTTGTTAACGAGATAAGCCCAGCTGGTGTGTGACTCATCAGAGGTCTCTCCCTTAAACAACATGAATTTATTAGTACAGTCTGTCGTTTCACAACTTCAACATACGTACCCACAGGCTGTATTTAACATAGATGATTCCAGAAGACCAGCAGTATAGCTGGTTATAATCCAGAAAGGGGCATATTCCCTATGTTTGCCTGAAAGTCTGTGGTGGTATTACATTAAAAAAATTCTATTTGAACATAGTAACATTTCTATAGAACATACTGTAAGTAAACACATTACAATTTTCTTAGGAAGAGTGTGTTCATGAAATGATATATGAAAACTAACAGCAAAATCTCCAAACAGATCCACACATAAGGGATAAGAATCTTACCTTAAAGAATCATATGTCTGTGTTATTTGATGATGAAATACATAACTCATGTGTACTGTATGTTCCTTTTAATGTGAGCCTCTCCTAAATATCTAAATGCAAATTAATATAATGTTAATGTTACTTCAGTGATGCTGAGCTGATCTTTTTTTTATTAAGGGAATTTATCTCTGAGTGAAAACAAGCTACAATAGAAAGGAAAGAATAACAGTCTCACTTGCCTGTCTTAATTGAATCTGTCCTATTCTGATTTGGAAATCATTAAAACGGTTTCCCCTGACTGCCAGTTTCCATGAATGCACTCAGCTGTTCTGAGAGGACCTGCAGCAGCATGAGCGACTGACTCCTCTCGCTGCACTGAAGACGTTCCCCACTGCGGGATGATGACCCAGCTGCTTCCGAGGGGCCACCGGGAACCGCGAGCCCTAGGGCGGCCTGCCACGTAAACACACACGTCCCCAGTCCCCATATGGTTCCCTTCTCTCTTTCAGCGACAGTAATGCAAACAAGGCACCATTCAATATCACATTAGAGCGGGCGTTAGAACAGGCGTGAGGGAGCTCTATCACTCAGCCGTGTACACGCTGCGCCTGGGGGAACCAGCAGTGATTCATGGCTGTGTTCGCAACCTCCCCTCATTTGCACCCGGGGTGATGGATCTGCATGGTAGTTGGGAAGTGACAGATCTGCGTGTGAGAAGACTACGGGGACGGAGCACAGTTATCCATAAAGCTTATGGTTTCAGTCATCTCCCCTATCCGCCATCTACAGACATGTCCAACCATTAACATAAACATGGGAGCCAGTCCTCCGCATCCAATCACACGTGAGTAGTGAGCAACTTACTGGTGTTTCATGTGTAAAGGGGGTACAATCTCTGTGTCAAGGCAGCACTATTGCCAATATAATAGCAGATGTATGGAAACATAAAATTGGAGGCCCAATTGAGTTGGAGATATTAGCAGGTCCAGCTGTGGTGTTCATGCCTGTTGATTAGGAGTGGAGAGAGTGCGTGGGGGGTGGTGCAGGGTGTGTGTGTGTGTGGGGGGGCTGCATCTCATCTGCATGTCTCCCTCCTCCCCCGCTCTGCTCGGCAGATTCAGTTCAGGTGCGATCCAGCGAGTGCCACAGCTCCTGCGCCGGCGGCCATGCTTTGACATTAAGGTGTTGTGAAAAGGATAAGGCTGTCTGCTTCAGTGGGCTCCACCAAGCTGAGCACAGGCCCAGCCCTCACCGCCCCGCTCAAAAAAAAAAAAAAAAAAAACTCCCAGAAAAACACATCCGACTTTTGGAAGTCAGGGCTATTTTCAGAGTCAGAAGCATCTGAGCAATGTTTAACTTTTGCCTCTTAATCTCGACAATGGCAATTACTTTACAATACAATATTACAATACTCCGCTGTATGTCAGATGATACTGTAGAAGTGTGCCAAAACAGCAGTGACTAGTTGTTCTGTTCTGTCCAACTGACTCTGGGTTATGTGGGCCCATAAAGCCTGTGACATATGGTCTGTCTCGACATATGCTGTGTGTTAAATAACAAACTGCAAACTGGCGCCTGAGGTCACTGTGTGTGTCGTGCTCTCAGTCATGCCACTCTCTAGAGGGAGGGAGAGGAGAAAGAGAGTGAGGGGGGAGGGGGTGCAGGTCTGGCACTGGAAAGTGATGTACAGCTGTTAAAATAGTTTTGTAGCATTTTGCACATTAGTCCATGGGCTTCACCAGGTTCACACCGCAGGAGGGGGACACAGGTACACATAATAATAGAAAGAACTGAGAGAGAGAGAGAGAGAGAGAGAGAGGGAGCAGGAAGGGACAGGTGCCGTGGAAGATAAAAGAGGCAGCGAGAGAGAGAGCAGTAGAGGGAGGTGAGCAGGTCCATGAAAAGATAAAAAGGAGGAAAGAGAGAGGAGGCTGACCAGGTGTATTGTATGATTAAAGGAGGGGAACAAATGTCATTCACCCCTCAAAACTCGACTTATCACAGGTGGGAACAACAAATAACATCCCTTAATCCAGCAGTACACTCTGATTACATATACACATACTGTATACTCTATGTTATTTCAAAGCAACATCACATATGACTTGTTTGTGACTTTTGTAAGGAGTGTGTGTACTGAGAACACATTTTACTTGTGTAGTTTGATATGCGTTATGGTTACATGACAGCGAATCATGCCGTAGAGATAGATCCATCCTCTCAGGCTTCAGGGTATGTTTTTAAAGCAGTACAATGGCACTCACTGCTAAAGATTCTAATCTATGTGTTTACATGCTCCCGAGTATTCAGACCGGCATTGAAGTCTGTTGAAGTGTTCTCACCCCAAGGACCCCTGTGCGTGAGTGTGTGTGTGTGCGTGTGTCTGTGCGTGCGTGCATGTATGTGTGTGTGTGTGTGTGTGAGTGTGTGTGTGTGTGTTGTGTGTGTGTGTGTGTGTGTGTGTGTGTGTGTGTGTTTAGATGTGTGTGTGTTGCTAAGGCAGTGACCCAGTGGAGGACTAGCAGACCAGGGGTCTTGCCTATCTTGTTTTGTTTTGTTGTTGTACACAGTAGCTCTTCCTCCAGCCTGCCCAACGTGACAATTATGAAAGAGGGAGGACCTCGGAGGGGCCATCCCGTTGCACAACCAGGCCACATGGGGATCTCACATGAGGAGACAGACAGGTCCTCCCCAACCTCCCCCTACAGCCACCGACGCCACAGCCCAAAGACACAGCCCCACAGTTTGCGGGGAGTCAGGACCTCCAGGATCCTTGCTTGTGTGATAAGCTGGGCGTTATGACACTAGATGAGCGGCAGACTGTTGTATTTGAAAGATCAGACTGTTCGTTGTGTCTTTCATTTGGTTGGGGATTTTCATTCTGCTGTATTTCTGGTTATACCTGAATTCAGAGAAACACATAACCTTTACAGAGGATTGCGGGGGGGGGGGTCACACACGGCTGCTATGCAGGCAGACACACTGTAGCCTTGAGCAGCTAATTCTGTGGGAAATTTAGAGATGCTAGATGAGGAAAATTCTGTTGCAAAAATGGTCGGATAAATCTTTGTTTGGGGAAGATTTAGACATGACATCCATTTTGGGTTGTGAGGGGTGTGTGCATGTGTGATGTGTGTCTCTGTGTGTATGTGTGTATGCGTGTGTGTGTGTGTGTGTGTGTGGGGGGGGGGGGGGGATCGGCTTGAAGCGAAAAAGGCTCTGGAGAAAGTAGGGGAGGAAAAAAACAGGGGAGAAAATAGCCTTTCTGTGTGGGTGTACGGCCTTTCAATTCATGTGGAGAGAAAGCTCCAGCCTGCCTGATAGCCAGTTATTAGCCTCTCTGGCCGGGGGTGGAGAGAGCCCTCCACTGAGAAAGAGGGAGGGAGAAAGTGAGTGAGTGAAGAGAGCCAGTACAAGTAAGCGAGAGAGAGAGAGAGAGAGAGAAAGAGAGAATACAAGACAGAGGGAGAGAGACAGAGAGAGAGCACACAAGAGACAGAGAGAGAGAGAGAGAGAGAGAGAGAGAGATTCAGAGAGGGAAAAGAGAGTCACCCATTCACCACAGATCTGTGCAGAGGCAAAAGATCTCTGGTTTCTTGGTGGCTTGAAAATGTCACATTCTGTTATACTGAATAAGGGAATTGAGTTCAAGCAACTTAAAGTGGGGTAATGATGGAGACAGACTCCACAACAGGGGACTAAAATCCTAATCGGCATTTCCTACCCTTCACATCCGGCTAGACATGAGTGGATATTCAATAAATATACTGAATTACTGTCATGTCACTTATCTGTATATGTGTACACTTAGTGCAGCGTACACAGAACTGCCTACAGTAAGTCTTCAAATAGTTCCATCTAAATATTCCTGCATACTGTAATCTACTGTACTATCATACAGCATACAGCACATACTGAAAAGTGCAATTTGTCAATAACTCCTTTAAAGTCACTTCAAATCATAAAATCAATTTCATAATTTCCTACAGCACATGAACTCACCATGACTATTGTGTCCCATGCTTTGTTATGAGAGGCAGGGGAGGATTATATGGCAAGTCCATGCTTTCCCCTTTGTCTGTCTCAGATGTAATCAGGGTAACTATGTTAACACAGACAACAAAGAGCAGCGATCCTATTTCACAAGCACTTTATTATCTCACAAAGAACACGCTGACAAAAGAGCCCAAAGTCAAATCAAAGAGCAGCCATTTACTAGCCCGGTGTGCCTACAGTACAGGGAGCGTTTGTCTTTTTTGGTGATGGACAGGAAATGTGCTCCACATATATGCATTCTGACAATGGAAATCTACAGAACAACAGGACACAAAGGCAGCTGATGTTTGGCATTCTATGGCAAAAGCATTCTAATTATGGTTATTTTTACAGGCTTTGTTTGTGCTGGAATCAAATTTTATTTCATCAAGCTGCAAAATTGGTGGAAATGTAGAATAAAATGGACACTTTTCACTAATTATTTATTTAAGTATGCATGTTCATGTGCATTTTTACACATAGTATTCTTAATAATTTAATATCTCTCTCATAATCAACAGTTTTGCATACTAAAGGAATAATATTGTAGCCTAGCTAAAGTTAGAACCAGTAGATCAACTTTAATTCAGTTCCTCCTGCCTTCTTATTTGAATATTTCCATTTCTGTTTTTAAACAGAGATGAAAAGTGTATCTACCTGGATATAGCAGAAATCTATAAGGAATTTGCCTCTGCTGTGTGAATTTAAATGAAAGTCAGAACATTGAAATAAGCGCATTTCCCCCTTCCTGTTTTTTTGCTCTATCTATTTTTTCCCTTCTCTACTCTCCATCAGTTCATCATTATGTCTCTAATGCACCCCAGTTTAGAAGGCTAACAACATAGTTGGCTGGTAGCTGCCAATGGCTAATTGGAGTTCAGCAGCACAAGATATTTGTGATTCAGAAAAGTAATACGGAGAGCCATAATGCAATGGACATATCTCTCTAATGGATAACAGAGGAATCCTGCACCTGACTTCCCCTATTTAGACGGCTGCCAGGCTCACACACAACACACTCTTCACTCACCTGCTTCGTCTCCTCGACCTCTTCCTCCTCCGAGCTCTCGCTCTGCTCCTCCTCCTCTTCCTCCTCCTCCGGGAAGTCCACATCGGACTCGCCGGGAGCGATGGGCACACTGATGGTCAGGTTGGGGTTGGTCATGTAGCTGTCACCGTCGCCCCCAGCCCCGCCGCCGCTCACCGTGGAGGCGTAGCGCTCGCCGTTGCGGCCGATGACGGCAGCGGCGGCGCCGTTGCCCTCGGCGCGGCACTGTGCCTGCTGGCTGAGGCGTTTGAGCTTGAGCATGGCCTTGGCCTCCTTGGCCTTCTGTCGCCGTCGCTTGAAATTGCCGTTGAAGAAGTCGCAGATGGCGCGGCGGAGCCAGCCCATGCCGCGTTGGATGCGGGCGATGGCGATCTGCAGGTTGTTCATCTCGCCGTCCTCGTCGGGAGCCGACAGGTTGTCAGCGCTGAACGAGCTGAGCAACAAGGCCAGGAAAAGATTCAGGACCTAAAGGCCAGTGAAAGAGAGAGAGAGAGAGTGGATAGAGAGAGAAAGAGACAGACAGTGAGAGAGAGAGAAATGTATGTGTAAAGCATTCATTCAATCCGAGGGACTTTTTAAATGAAACTCCAAAACCCTTCAAATCCCTGGGGGGAAGTTCAAATCTTGGACTGGAAACATTTTGCAATGTACTGAATCCTTTGAAATTGGAGAGAAAGGGGCACTTTTGCTCTGATTACTGGACATACACCAGCTATGCAATATAAACAGCAGGTGTGACTGAAGGGGCACTTTAAATGTCATCCCAGTGACCCCCACACATGAGGTCAATGGACTAATGCTCAGAATCAGAAATCAACTCTGAATTTCAAGTGGCTATAACTTTTAACACCAAGGCTATACCACACCTACACTAGTGCTTGAATCTTTACACCAGATGGACGAGAAAGACGTTGTATTTATTTTTCTTACGACTACCAATGCAGGGGTTAAAACATTAGAGCACGTTGACCTCAGAAGGTTAGCAAACAAATTACTGTAACAATTGTTGTTACAGTAATTAATGTAACAATAACAATTTGTTCTCTTCCCTTCATAACCTAGGGTCAGAGCAGCATATTATGCATGCATGCAGCATGTAATGGTTGTTATTTAGTGGAGGAAAATTTTGTCAATTAGCTGTTGCTGTTCTAGGAAAGAAAACTAAGACAGAGAGACACATACGTGCTTAATTAAAGAGCTAATTTTCCTCGAAAGTAAATGCAGGTGCCTTATCAAATATCCGTAGGCTCTAGAATCGTTGTCATGGCAACACATTGTTTCAGTCACCTGTGCCACCTGGTCAACAAAAGGGACCCCTTATTATATGGCGTCATGCCAAGTCATATTGTCCAGCCCTTTTGTACCACCTTATCAACTTTGCCAAGTCACCATGTGGATAGATGAGTGCTGCGGCCATCTCGTGTGTCTCAGGGGGAGAGAAGGCAGCCCAAGGTGGACATAATGCAGCACATTTATGGAGAGTGATCAATAACAAAGACTGCTGGGGAACAGGGCTTGGAAAATGGGGATGGAGTTCAACTTGTCAGCGCTCTGAATTTGGTCGTGTTTGTTGGCAGGGACAGCATCCGTCGTAAAGAATATTTGTCAGCGTATAGAGCAAATGAATGATACAGCCCAAACAAATAACAGTCAGGGACAGAGTGGAAAGTAGGATTACCTGAAAACAATGTCAACAACCTGACATGGAATGCTTAATCAGAATATTTAAGAAATTAAAAATTCAGAAAGATTTTAAGAAGTGTTTTTTTTTTATTTCTAATCCAAAGCTAAAATATAATTCTACAAATTATATTGATTGATATTGAATTATATTGAAATTAACTGATTAAATCAAAGTGAGTTTTCTCATGACATATCTTGGCATTAATGTAGCATCCATGAGGTGTGAAAGAGGTGTCCACTAGGATTAAGATGTTAGTTTATTTTAGGATGTTGATGAATGGACAGATGTCCCAACCAGCGCCACTGATGAGCCCTCGGCACTGACCACACAACGCCATAACACCATGGGGACCCATCTGTCAAACAAGCAGCGGCCGCACAACCACATACATCCCATCTACATACAGAGAGCGCACACACACACATGCATGCTCACACAGGCAAACAGTAAACACACCTCTTGTATGCTAGCCAGTCACAGCAAGCCTTGTCTGTGATACAGACATGTCTATGTTCACTGTATTCTGCTCTATCAGGCAAATTACATACAGTAGATACAGCTAGAAAACTTAAAGTATTTTTTTTTTACAAAGGTGGAACGTGGGGAAGCTAAAGCACACATTCATCTGTCATCAAGTCATCTACACAGAATCAGATAGGCTAGGCGTTAAAGACTGACATCTCCACTTCCTTTTTCATTACACAGGAAGGGGTAACCATATTCTGTCCCTTTTTTGCATTTGCTTATTAGCAGTTTCATGGCTCTTTGAAATATCACACACTGACACTGCCCTCCCAAAGCTACGTGCACATGCTCTTTCCAATGAATAACAAACAGCACCAGTGTAAGGGTTTCATGTCTGTCATTGTAAACTACTGACCCTCTGCATTCAGGACTCTGGGAGGTCCTGACAGCGAGACATGGCGATTGGGTGCCTGTGCGTCAGGACAGAGATGATTGGTTGTGTTTTGCAGGCTGGCACTAACATAACTGAGTTACTTGGATAAACCTTGGCAGGTGTCTGACCCTGAACCACTCTCAGGGGCTTTGCGGAGATTGATGTATGGTGAAGCAGTTTGTCCTGTCACCTAACACTAATCTTTTACTTTTAGACAAGAGGCACAGAGAAGCTGCTAAAATGTCATCAATTATTAATCTGGCTATGTAAAAAAAAATCATCACCAAAATGATATGAATAATTAAGACAGTAGGTTAACTTGTGTCCTTTTGTGTATTTTCCTCACAGATATCTTTGAAAAGATCTAGACAGCACATAACATCTCTAGCAGGCGGCTGATATATAACTGAGTCAATCAAGCAATACTTCGACCATGAAACAGGTACAGCAAAACAAACAAACAAACACACACACACACACACTCACACACACACACACACACACACACACACACACACACACACACACACACACACACACACACACACACACACACACACACACACACTACACTACACTACACTACACACACACACACACACACACACAACACTACACTACACTACACTATACACACACACACACACACACAGGCCCACAAAGCTCCCTGAATACTCCAGTTACACTTCCTCTGTGTATCACAGTTTCCAGAGCCGTGTTGAGTTCACTTAATTATGCTGTAAATGGTAAATAATTTGTGGGCTCTCTTGCTGGCTGGTTAATAATTCTGCACACTGCTCTTGACCAAATTGACTCCCAGATGTCACTGGTGGAGTGGCAGGCAGCCCTCACTATGCCCCAGAGACCTTCTCACTGGACATTGGACACTGAGCACTTGATTAGTTACATTAAGAGTTATCATTCTTCTCAAATACACTTTCAATGTGCTAGCACAGTGGTTTTCAAAGTGGGGGCCGCGAGGGGGTGCCAGGGGGGCCTCAGCAAGTTGGAAAGAAAAATAAAAGCAACAAATAAATACATTTGAAAATGTTTAAATATACCCATTACTATGAGGGTTGTTATACAATGCCATTATAATAATTTGTCACATATCTGAACATTATTTTCCATGATAATGACTGGGAATAATAGTAGAGTGATAGCTCTCATATAGCAGAAAGCCCCAAATGTAATTTTACACACTGTATGCTCCATCACAAGGTGCTTGTGGCTAAAATAATTAGTAGGATTAGTTTAATGTATTTTTCAATTTGCCGTAGTATTGTCGATGGGTTTAATAACACAGCAAGGGGTCCTTGGCCAGAACCTAGTGGTATTTGGGGGGCCTTGTCAAGGAAAAGTTTGGGAACCCCTGTGCTAGCACAACTGAGTTTTCTGTTATCCCTCAATTATGGGGAATGCTAAATGAAAAATGTTAAATTCAGAATCAAATAAAAGACAATTAAATTCATAATGAAACTGTATATTTTTCAAAAATGAACTGTCAAAAACAGTTCAGTAAATCTTCCAGGGGACATTTGGTATGGCAAGCTATTCTGAAATGATTGACAGCTAGCAATCCCACAGGCTGCAAATGTACATCTAGGGCGGACAGTGCTCGGTCAGGGTTGCATGTGGACAGAACGGACAAACCTCTCAAGACTGTAGGCTGAGTCACAGACAGACAAAGGCAGCTGCATGACAACAGGTGTGGCGCAGAGAGTCTTTGAAAAGGGTCAGATTAGCTGGCTAACGTGTGGTCAGTCATGCATTCCTGTCATGGAATGTTTACTGTACCACGTGCATTTCCCACACTATGGTGACAGATAGTTTCACCAGACGAGGCTTGGAAAGTAAGGTAGTCATCTGTCCTCGGGCTACCATAGAGGTCACCTAATATGGACTTTTTATTGTTAGTTTTAGTTACAAAAAAGTACTCTCATTTACAATCGTTCGATTCAATTTAATTTCATTCAGCCTCACAGTTCACAGAACACCACCCCTTGTTTTGAGCATATGGTACACCATGTAGGCTACTGTAGGCCTAGAGATTAACTGTTTATAAAATCATAAAGTTGAGATATATGAAATATAGATCATCAGAAATGCCATCAGGTTTATCAGATATTGAGGATTTATACTATTTAACTTCTGCCATCAAGTCATACTGGAGGAGTGGAATCCAGAGGTGACAAATGAATTACTGTGGTGAGGGATTAAAAACAAGCACTCTACACTGACATCAGCACTGATGAACTAGCCCATGAATAGATGCTAATTAGCAGTGCTAGCTGCTTCGTGTCCATGGTAATGACAGCTCGCGCCCGAGGGCAGCTCAATAAAACAGAGTTGAGCATGTGCGCTGCCAGCCGTTGCAAGACCTACCCTGCTCGCAGCCACCTCCAAGCACAACAAAGACATTGCACATGGATTTCCTGATTGCATAACAGTCAGATTAAAATAATGATGAAAGAAAACTATGTTACTGGGTCAATAATTGTGGCCAAAATTCCCAGAAACCCTGCTGACAAGTTGCCACACACCGTTTTTGTGTGTACATTGGCAACAGTTACCGGAGGGCAACTATTTTCAGTGTGTGTTTTCTGTCGAATGTGGCAGTGGTCACTTCGATTGGCTTTTAACTGATTGGGAGTTGAGGATGCAGAGGTGAGGCTTGTGGAGGGTCAGGCTCCACAAATAAACATTCACAGTCATCACTGTCAGGTCCGTTTGGCTAAACCGGTGCCGTGGGCACTAGCAACCCATAATCCCTTTCAGCGCATTTGGGCTGACCTGGAACTATTGGCCAGTGCACCGACAGAGAAAGCACAGGATCAATGTGTTTATTTCACTTGTGCAAAACAGGGCTTGACAGCACCCTAACACACAGGCTCACTCACTGATTTCCAATACAGCACTCCTAAAGTGATCCTATAAATACAACTCTCTGAATGAAAAGCGTAATAAATGTTCCTTCTTTTCTTGATATCTCAAAGTATTCATAGTCATATTTATATTTCACGAGAAAATATAGATATATAAATATTATTTTTCAGAGAAGTTTAAGACTAGAGTACAACTCAGTGTTCTGAAACTATTTTCCACAAAATACTTTCTAATAACTCTGAATATCACTGAATATCACACGTTTGCCTTTTATATGTTGTTTTTACAAGTATACAACCAAATGCAAAACATGTCTAGTTGGTCCACACCCATCGACTGTTAACATGAATGTCCAGAAAGCAGCAGAGTGACCAACATCATGCTGGAAGGTGGCAAATTCAGACAGACAGCTGTCAGTCACGAGATAGCAACAAATCCATACATCTGTTTCTGAGTAAAACAAACAAACGAAACCTTTTTGCAGAACTATTTGCTACACATCTACAGTTGATGTTGATGCAGAAAATCTACAAAACCATATCTGACAGACAGGGTATGCAGGGGCCTGAAGGGACAGTTATCATATTGAGAGATACTGAAGCTGAGAAGGCCTGCCATATGTCATCTGCACTGATCCATGCACAGTAAACAGTGAGCAGTATCCGTCATAAAGAGCTGAGAGTAAACACAGCGAGAATAAAGGGGGATTTATGGGGACTGTATTCAGTAAATCCTGCAAATCTATAAGAACTGTTCCACAGTATGTCAATAGTGCAGCTCGGTCTGTATTTAGAACCATGATTGTGTTCCCATGCCAGTGCCAAGTGAAGGCTAGGAATGCTATTAAGGTCTAAAGAACCACTAGGGTAGTGTTGTATGCTATTAAGGTCTTTAGAACCACTAGGGTTGTGTTGTGGTGCTGTATCTCTATAAGTGGGAAAACCAGCATAACCAGCACAAGCCTCTCTGTGCGACCATCACCACCAACACCATCACCATCAACAGCAGCTCTAATAATAAAAGCTATTCACTGTTGGCTAGTCAAGGCTCATATGAGGCATAAATCACATCCTGACTACAGCGGTGGGGCGCTTTTCAATATGTGAAATGGCCCTCTTGCCCCACCCAAACACCCACCCCACAATCAACAGCCTTGGGACCCCCACAGGCAATATCAACATATTAAAAACCGCAGCCCACCACCCATATTCTCGGGTTTAGGGTCCTGGGGGCTGGAAGCAACATGGCTGCCTTCATCCATTTCTAGTGTGAAATACTGGCAAATGTCAGGGGCTCCATTCCACCTGAGCCCACCCCATTTAGCTAATTGCGCCAATTAGCTGCTCGATTGGTTCAGCCTCTTTTTTGATTCTGCGAGGTACCGCAGTCGGAGCGATATCCCTGGAAAACCAATCGTGAGAAAGCCCTGCCCAATGGGTGAGGCACCATAGAGAAAAGGGGAAAACACACACACAGATATATATATATATATATATATATATATATATATATATATATATATATATATATATATATATATATATATATATATATATATATATATATAGAGAGAGAGAGAGAGAGAGAGAGACCATACAGAACAATATACATGGGAGCTTGAGGATATCACCTCAGAAAACCACACCAATGTTGTGGAAAAGGTCTAAATGACGACCTCGGGCATCTTTACTGATAGACCTTCAAAGTGACACTGATGAAAAGCCTGTCTTTTCATATCAATTATATGAAGTGGAGGCTCCCCCACATCTCTGTGTGGCTGAACGAGAGTGACACAAACAAGGGAAGGGAGGGGAGGCAGGAGCGCGTGGAGAAGCGCGCCAGCATCACAATAGCAAGATGGAGGTCAGGCAGGGACTCGCAGGAAACAGATAAATTAGGTACGTTCCGAGCGCCTGGGGGGCCCTGGGTGAATCAGAGGAGGCGATGGGGTGGGCCACTATTCAGCCGGCAATTCATCCCCCCAGACACAGTCTCTCCCAGTGGTGCTGCTGCTCTCTCTCTCTCCTTTTCTCTCTCTTTCTTCCGCTCCCTCTATACACTATGTCATCACTTTGTTTGCCTTGACCTCTCTCTGTTTCTTTCTCTCCCCCCTTTCTGTCTTTCCTGGTGCCAGCTTTCCCTTGGGTGAGCAGCTCTTTGTAATTACATGTGATTTAACCTGTGGGAGTTGCACCCTGGTGGGCTGCAGTGCCATGCGCCTGATCCTCTGAGCAGCTGGTGTGTCGGTTTCCTCCGTGTACATGTGCGTGCGCACACACACACACACACACACACACGCAAACATGGTCTGCACACCCATATGCATAGACACTTGCACAGACACGCATGTGTGTATTCACACAGACTTATACACAACCTACACACCTAGACTAACTACCCCAAACACACACATAGACCCACATTCTCTCTCTCTCTCTCTCTCTCTCTCTCTCTCTCTCTCTCTCTCACACACACACACACACACACACACAGACACACACACACACACACACACACACACAAACACACATCTCTCACACTCCCCCACACACACTCAGACAAGCTCCGCAGATGAGAAGCCACACTGTTCTCCAGAATGGGCACAGAGGGAGAACCTCTGAGTAATCATAATCAAACTTGATTGCATTGCGCCGCAGAGGTTGTTGCTGTGTGAGATGTCTTCCTCAAACGCCCACTGTAGACTTTTTTTTAAAGGAATGCTTTTCTGTACTGCACTCAAAACTCATATTCCATAAAAATAGTGATTAATCTGGACCTCCTCAGATATGAACCAAATTGATTTAATCCAATTTTATTCAAAAAACAAAGTAAATAATTGCTCTTTAGTCTTTGTCTGATTTACTGAGGCCAGAATATCCCATAATTAATATAATCACATGATAGAAAGAATGCACTGGGAATTGTTTAATAAGCTTTTATGTGGTGATGTAATTCAACTGAAAAAAAAAATCACACACTTAAAACAGCGGTAATGAGGATATGACAACTTTGGCTGCTATCACCCGCGTTTGTGATTGCTGTGTCTGAGTGTTTGTGGTTGTTGTTGTTTTTTCATGTAGCTGGACTTCGGGCGCTGGATGGAAATGCAAACAGGCCTGATGGGGCTCAGTGTCACTCATGAGTGCTCATTGCATTAGGTGGCCCTGTGGCCCCACACCATCACAGGAGCGGCGGTGAGTCAGCTTGGGGCTCCCGGGCATCCGTATGCACCACAGGGGGAACGCACAAAGCCAGGCAGCCTGACGGTGGACGGGGGTTTGGGCATGTGGGAAGGGTTTTTGGGGAGAGAGGAGATGGGAGTGGGGAGGTTTAGAGAAGATGGCACGTGGAAGCTGGCAGAGTGGTGGTACCCTCCTCCCCCTCTTCCACTCAGCCCCCATCTCCTCGAGTTAAGGTGTGTGTGTGTGTGTGTGTGTGTGTGTGTGTGTGTGTGTGTGTGTGTTTGTGTGTGTGTGTGTATTTGTGTGTGTCTGTGTGTGTCTGTGTGTGTGCGCGCTTGTGTGCGTTTTGTGTCTGTGTGTCTCTGTGTGTGTGTGTGTGTGTGTGTGTGTGTGTGTGTGTGTGTGTGTGTGTGTGCACTGGTTTGTGTGTGTGTGTGTGTGTGTGTGTGTGTGTGTGTGTGTTTGTGCCTGCCACACTTTGTGAGTGTGCATGCTTATGTGCTTTGAGTGTTTGAACAAAATGGAGCACATTATGCAAGTAAATAGAGAATATCTGAAATTCGGTAATGGGTGTCTATCATCCTGGTGGCACCTCTTGTTTGGGGCTGTTGGTGGTGGGGGCGTGGGGTCTGAATGAGCCACAGCTGTTTCATGTCACAGTTGAATAGATGTGAACAGTTCTGATTCAGGTTGCAAGCCTGTGTTTGGATGAGCATTACTGGAAATTGTAGATGAAGCAATTACTGTCACCTCTACAAATGATGTAGATATGATCAATATTCTGTATCTGTGCTTTAAAAACACTTCTTCTGGGCCATAGCAGAGTGAACTTGTCATATTCACTTATTTCCAGCTCCTTAAAGAGCTTGTTTGATGTGGCTAACCTGATGTACAATGCAGTGTTCTATATGGCTAGTCAGCATGCATTCTTAATTCATACTGAGTTAACGCGTTTTAATAATTTTCTAGCCTGGCTAACGTCAGACCTCATCTCATTGAGATGGGGTCTGGGAACTAGACATTCATTTTCTCGTATTTGAAACGTGGTTTACGAATGACCAGAGCTGTTTATTGGGCGCTACAAATGTCTATTGCGTCAAATGCGTCTGTACGTAACTCATAACGGCATCATCTTGCTGCCCTCCCTCCGTTCTGTGATTGGTTCCTTATTTGAGGTGAAAACGAAGTCCATAGAATCCAGCCTGCCTAGCAATATGAATAAAATTGTGTGCACAAAATCACTTATCTATGTTGTCTGTGGTTTGGTTTAGGTTTCACAAAGGGTTGTACAGTTCAAAAAAATGCATTGGCTCTGAATCGTGGACTGTACCTTTAAAACACCTCCTTAGATAGGATTAAATGAATACACTCCCCGTTGATCATGATTAATGGGATAATCTATTTAAATGGATATGTCCTGCCTCAAATTAACAAAGTAGATTTTTTTCCACACTACACTGATTCAGCAATACTATACTGTAGCTTTATCTAGACCAATGTTTCCCAAACTTTTTTAGACCAAGGACCACTTAACCAATAAAAAATGAAAACCTCATGGACCACCTAGCTAAAAAAAACAACAGTAGACCTACTTCAACACTACTATATAAATAGGCCTACTCACTGAACAACCTTGCTTATTGTCTTTGCACCTTGCTTATTATGTCAGAGGATTCATATGATTTAAACTGGCGTAGCTTACATAGGCAGTGTTGCAGAACTGTTTGGATTTACATACAAACTGGTTCAATATTGCAAACAACTCATAATTATATTTTACCACATCTGCTCGCGGACCATGGGATAGCTTGCGGACCACACTTTGAGAAACACTGATCTAGACTTAAGCGCTGTATAGAATACCCTCAATACTATCCTCTATACTGTGAGCAGTGCTGGGTCTTGGGGACATAGGCGACATAGGCCTGCCTGCCTGTAGGTGCACAATTTTTTTTTTCACTGGGGATTATGATATTTATATGATACTGTAAGAAGTCTAACTTCCATCAGTTTCCCGAGTGAAGAGTGTGATCCTGGACTGTCAATGTTGCTGTAGGCAAAAAGCTGAATGTTTTCATACTTGCATGGATCTCTTTCATGTGACACTGTCCCCGTCATGCCAGAATTTGAGCCCTGATATAAAAAGTCTAACTGTTGTTGACTCAAAAGTGCTGGATCAATACAGGTATCTTTTTTGTTCTGTCCAGCCGAACACTCAATTAAATGTGGTGTTTGGTGTGAAAAGTGTTAATGAAGCCCCGGCTTCACCACAGAGGGGGATACATGTACACTGAGTGTAATAAAACTGAGCAGTGAACCATAAGCTCTTCCAGTCCACTTGAGGCCTTTATAATGCAATAATGCACTTCAGAAAACATTAAGTGCCAACCACAGCTAATGACGCTAATTTGGCCTGAATAAAGACTGTCTGATTGATCGAAGTACAGTATGTGCAGCTTAATCCCCCCGAGCCATCACCAAAGACTATACAATAATCTGACATATAATATATAATTATATTATATAATATATAATAATATAATAATCTGACAATTATAATATAATATATAATATTATAATAATATAATATATAATAATATAATAATCTGACTAAAGGACCCTGAACAAACTGATCAACATCTTGGACAATGAGTGTCACCCACTCCACAGCACTATTGTTAAGCAGAAGATCCTGATCAGCTGGAGACTTCGCTCACTGCCTTGCACAACTGACAGACTGAGAAAGTCATTTGTCCCCAGGGCCATTGAACTGTTCAATGCCTCACATAAGGGAAGAGGAGAGATAGACTTCTCTGCATAGTCTGTCTGCCTCTTCACCCCCTCCATGTTTGGTACTGTCTGTCCACCTAGCCACTTGTACCACTGTCTTTATGCCTCACTGTTTGTGTGCTATATTAGCACATTAGCACATATGCATAACCCCCCCCCCCCTCCATGCCACAGCCGAACTGTGGCCACACTTATACATTTTCTTATATAGTTAAATATATAGATATATAGACTTTACTTTACTTTATTTCTGCATTGTTGCACTGTTGGACTTACTCATTTGCACTATCACCATGACCACTATCACCATTGCACTACCACCATGACACTCATTCACACAGAGCACCTTAGAGCACCTTACCATACTTTACTATGCACAGAGAATCACAGGCTCAGTCCCTGCCTCAGTCATTGCAAGCGCCTCTGATTTATTAATCACCACTATGTGGATACTGTTTTTAGAATTGATTTAGATTAAGTGTTAGTTAGTATAATTTGTATTTTTGTCATTTGTATTTTAGTATATTTTTATATATTGTATTAAGTGTTAGTATAATTTGTATTTTAGTATATTTAGCATATTCTTTATCTTCTACTGTCCTTACTGCTTAGTTGTGTTTTTATATTATATACTTGAATTACTCTTTCTGCTGTTAAAGAATGTGTTTGTGTTGTATGTATGCTGCTGAGACCTTGAATTTCCCCTGGGGATCAATAAAGTATCTATCTATCTATCTATCTATCTAATATGTGTTTATATAGAAAGCTTTACAAACAATTCAAATGTCTTTATTCTTTGGGTGTAGGTATGGAATGACTAAAAATACTATAAAATGAATCTGCCTAAAGATTAAGATAAAAGTGAGATAAGGAGACAAATTCCTAGTGTGATTTAACATACTTAACATACTTCTAGAGTACCATTTATTTAGTATACCTTTGATTCTGATTCTTATTTTCATTCAGTTTCAGATGGTTGCACTCTTAAAATGAATGTGTTAGAAACAACACAAGCTGTGTTGTCCCTATCTGTACATAGATATGTGTTAAAAAACAACAAAAGTTCTTTTCAACACATTTGTTGCAAGAGTGTACACATTATAACAAAAACAATGTGTTAGAAACAACACAAGTTGTGTTATTTTCAACACATTGTTTGTGTTGAGTGTGTGAGTCCCAACTTGTGTCCTGATTTCATGGGGCTCCGGAGTCTGTATGTGAAATTCTCTGTCTCTGTGATGAAACTAAGGCCCAGCGATCCCACACCAGTGACGTCACAGGACCGTCTGCTCTGACATGGGAGTTGGGGGTCAGATTGCTTGGGAGCATTTTTGCTTGGGCCCAATACACAACAAACACCCAGCAAACAGACATATGGTCAGAGTCCACAGATGCATAGTTGGGGTCAGAAAACACATGCACGCGCACACACACACACACACACACACACACACACACACACACACACACACACACACACACACACACACACACACACACACACACACGCATGCACACACACACACACACACACACACACACAACCAAACACTTAAAGACAAGTTGAGAGGTCTAAAAATAAGGGTCTGAATCTGCTGTCCCTTCAGTCCTGGGGCTGACTCTCTTCATCCCTACTCATTAATGAGCGTTCTCTGGCTGCTGATGGGCATCCAGGCTACATCTGTGTGGATAAGCCCATGACCTCCTCTTTCCCACAATGCACAGTGAAAGACACCACAAGCAAAGGCAGCCAAAGCTGGGCCCTGGTCACACACAGTCACACTGAATGCTCAAAGAAATCCACTGGGATATTCCTCTTGGCCCTCACACACAAAGCGGCGCTCCTGCGTCGGCTGAGCGCTCGTGAAAGCCAAGCAGGCATCTGAACAGGTACGGCGGCGCTGTGGTCGTCAATCACGTATGCATGTGCAGAAGCTGAAGACCTCATCTCTAGTTCTCCTGACTAAAAATAGACAATTATCTGTCCTGCTCACCACAGGCAACTGACCAATGTTGTCACAGGCTACCTGTGTAAGAGGGAACAGGTGGTGAATTTGTTTGTTGCCAGTGGAACTCTTCAACTGTGACATGAGGAACAACTCTCTTGATAGTGGAACTCTTATACTGCACAACAAACCTTTATGTTTAATTCACTAATATAGTCTGACAGTGCTCATGCTGCAAAACCAAAGTCTTTTTTATATAGAGAGGAAGGCTGTCATTATCATCTTCACTGAAAGTCGCTTTGGATAAAAGCGTAAGTAAATTAATAAATGTAAATGTAAATTTAAGATAGACTTCCATCGAAGTTGAAAACAAAAGGTATGGAGAATAAATGGCTTTCTATAACTTGATTGTTCAAGCGTATCACTGACATTTCTGAAAATCACTGGAAAATACCTCTGAGTATATCTTATCTCCTAATGAAAAGAAATGTATTGACTGGATAATGTTAACCGAAAAGAGCTCTATGTGTACGTGTTTGTCGTGTGATCTGAGAGTTCTGGCTGTGCTTGATAATCCTTGTTGGAGTGACGGCTAAGTCTGTGGCCCCTGACCCCACACACACTTACATTTCCCCTGTACATTCATGGTAGGGTCACAGTTTACACATACTTGGCTAGAGCAAAGGTTAAAAGGATTTGTCCACCTTAGTCGGGACATTAATAGACCACCTATGATAGAATTAGCATACAAATTTACATAGTTCTAATGCAGACCTGTAAATGTATCATAACCTTTAAAATGTCAGCGTCACAACCAAAAGTTGAAGACTTGACATTTAATTAAAATGCTGTAGTGTTATAGAGAGTAAATCTCACCCAAAGTGGTTAAAGGGTTGTAGTGTTGATTACATGGGGTATCAGTGGTTACTATGGCCTTTACTGTGGTGCTCGAGAGTCCAAGAGAGAGAGCAAGTATCCCTTGGGTTGAAAGGGGTGCACAACTTTCCAGGATCCCACTTGACACCGGTAAGGTGCTAACTGCTGACAGCCATGGCGGGGCATTAGCGCCCAGCTGCATTCTAAAGAGTCACATCGTTCACCTCCAACAACCAATGGCAGGGAAGGGAAACTGGATTACAGAAGAGAAACTGAGCACCCACAAGCACACAGACACACAGATACACAGACACAGACACAGACACAGACACAGACACACACACACACACACACACACACACACCACTGACAAGGAAGGGGTCAAAGCCTAGGAAACCTTAGATCCTGATGCACACACACAAGTCTAACCTGGCAAGACTCTATTACTGTACCTAAGACCCAACCGGACATTGTTTTGGGATCACACAGAATGTGAGTGGGAACATGCAGACACTATACGCTGCATGCCTACTGCATCTCCACAATCACCCGCTGGTGTTCATTTCTCCCACATTCCCTTGCTAGTTTTTCAGCAATTTCAACGACATCATACCAGTGATGGACAGACAGTATGGATTATTTACATGTCACAACCTTGAAATCATTGTGAGCTCTGTGAAACCATTAGGTTGTATCAGCGATTGCGGGGTAACGTCACTTCTGTTGATGTTCAAACAAAACACAGAGCTAGCTCGCTACTCCCTCCCCCTCCCTCCAGTGCAATTGAAACTCTCCTAAACGCGCATCTAGTCGGTTATTGGTTGGAACACTTTATTTTGCCTTTGAGTGGTTGCCAACACAATTAGCAATTTTTTGGGCTTGAAATCGCTGATACAACCTTTAATGAGTTTGAAGGTTCCACCGTATTACTATTTTCCCAGAAATCTTTGAAATGGTAGGAAACTATGGCATACAGAGGGAATAGTGTTGAAATGGGGTAAAGATAGAGGACCTTTAGATGGCCATCTCCTTTAGGTAAGTATCACTTCAAATAACATTTGCATCTGTCTATATTGACTCTGTCCACCCCTTCAGAGAGTGCTGGGCTGTGACACACTTGTGGGTCCACCAGTTCAAGCCTGAAAGATTTAGAGGGTCCGAGGTGCTCTATCTGATAACACTTTCCCTTCTCCAGTTACCACCACCTGCTTTGAATAATTCTGATTATTCACACAGGTGCATGGGACTACATCATGTTGCTCCAATCTGCAGTGATGACTGAGGCCACACACATACACACACACACACACACACACACACACACACACACCACATACACACAGACACACACACACGCATGCACACGCGCACACACACACACACACACACACACACACACACACACACACACACACACACACACACACACACACACACACACACACATACACACACACCACTCATACCACACATACACAAACATACACCAGTCTCCGAGGGCAAACATCCACTCACTCAAACTCATAGAGACAGGAGTGACTGAGGATGAATGCACACCAAGACAACGAACACAGACACACAAACACAAAAGCTTCCAGCAAAGACTCATGTCTCAGCAAACTAACGTGCGCGCACACGTCACACACACACACACACACACAATAATTAAATAATTACACAGCTGAGATATGTTTTTAGTCCAGTCAAAGCACAATTCAGGCTCACTGGAATGGATGAAACATTCAATCCAAACCAAGTCATTTCAGTGGTCATTGCGGTTACTTCCCCCACACATAAATATAAATGACAGTGAACCTTTTGAGCTCAACAAATCCTTTTCAGTTGGACTTGAATAAGTTTGGTTTAATTTCATTCAGCTCAGGACTGATAGAATCATTAATTTTGTCTGAGACTGTGTTACAATAAACAATATAGCAAGTTACAAAAAAATATGGTTTCAGTACTGTGCTAAATAATGTCACAGGGCTGCTTGTTACGTATAGATCTATATTTGGATGACTTTGAAATAATCCGGGTGCAAAGACTCAATACAAAAAGTATGGTAAAGCACTTAGGAATATGAACTACATTTTCGGCATAATTCACATCAATACCACTGACTATGCATTTATTCCATAAATCAGAGAAGAATGGTATGTAAGTATGCCATTTCAAACATGCCCAACAAAAAGGTCTCAAGGAGGCTGTGAAGACTACAGTCCCTCTGCTTAACAGTGTGCACACGGTTACAAGCCTGGCCCTGTCAAAGATGCACAGAACACTAATAAAGGCACTTAAATAACTGTTCTAAAAGAGACACGGGCAGAAAAGGCCACACGCACAGCCATATTACACAACTTTATCAAAATTATATGCCACCTCCCTCTGACAGCAGGGTCACATATGGAGAGAGAGAAAGAGAGAGAGAAAAAAAGACATGTACAGAAATAAAAATATACAAGTTTCATAAGCAACTGACCCAGCCTACTGGAGGCGCCCCCACAGAGGAAGATAATATTAGGGGCACCATTCGTTGGGGAAATTGCAACTCTTGCGACACAGAGTGGATGTGGCCCACTAAGGAGACAGGCTGAAGGCTCAGCAAGGGCTGATTGCCACCACATTTTCTCCCCTGAATGCCTCTCTCTGTTCACTGGAGGCCAATTGAGCGTTCAAAAGACGTCAGCGAGTTCGGCGTGCTTTGCAGCCAAGGAATGATGCTGTGAAGACTAGTGGACATGCTACAGGGCTACGGTCTCTTTTGGTAAAAATATTTGCACTGCATAATGCATGGAAGGACACTGTGTTACGTGTTTCATGCATATTGTGTAAATGCATTAATCTCTTAATGTCAGAGAAATTCATGCTGAACATGAACAAAACTAAAATATGTGGATTAAATTTAAATATTTGCGGATATTTTACATGCATTGGCTTTTAAAACTATGGAACTGATTATTCAAACTGCAACAACATCAATAGCTTGATGTTGTGCTTGTTTTGTACTCCACCATTCCGAGAGCTGGTTAGTGATTGACTCAGTTTTCAGCTGGTTTACCAATGAGCTCATGGTAGGAAAGGAATAGTCAAGAGTTCAATATTTTAACAACGCCACACATCTGAGTTGCTTATGCAATGTGGCTACGTATATCATTGTCTCTTTCCACCATCCCATCCACAGAGGCCCACAATGCCCAGATCAGTGGCAGCACCTGTTCATGTGTCAGTTAGGATGGAAAACCCCTCACCCCACTCAGCCTTGAGGCCACTGCTTTACACCCCGTGTTTGTTTGTGTGTGTGTGTGTGTGTGTGTGTGTGTGTGTGTGTGTGTGTGTGTGTGTGTGTGTGTGTGTGTGTGTGAGAGAGAGAGGGGGGAGGGAGAGTGTTTTTGAATGTCTGTCATTCTGTGTAATGTTATTTGTCAGTGTGATTCTAGCCGTGCTGCTCTGACTATGAAGTCAGATCAGTGCTGCATGGTGACATAATCCGATTGGCTATTTCTACCTCCATTCAGGTAGAGTAGCCTACATACTATCCAAAGTCTATGTGCACAAATAATCTTTAATATGCTTCAATATTAAAATACTATGTTGTCAGCACTGATGACTTTGGGCAGCTAAACGTAAATACGAATGAACTGAGTCATGGTTTTTGATACCTCACTAAATCTGTAATGCTATGTAATGCCATTCTATTGAATACAGTGAATGCTAGCTGTGTTGATATCTAAGTGGGCTAATAACTACAGAGTATCTCAAGCCCCACTCGTAACAGTGATCAAGCCATAAATCTATCAAATAAACCTCTTTTTAAAAACCCATGGTCACAAAGTATGACCGTCTGACATTTCAGTCCTCATTGACATTTCCCAATGCTATCGTATTGGGACGCCACACCTGAATTTTGGACGGGGTAATGAGGGGGGTCCTTCAAAAAGCTCTCAGTAACACACCAAACGCCGCCCCCAAAGGCAGCTGTAGATATGGAGCCATCTGACCTATCAGGGTGTCCCTCTGGAGTGAGCCCCCAACCCCCAAGGACTTTTGTTGTCATGCCATTACAGAAAAAGTCATAAAGATTCGCCCCAGGCTGTGCCAAAAACCCCAGCCACGGCAGACATGAGAACAAGGGATCGGAGGGGGGAGTGAACGAGAGCGAATGAGAGCGACAGAGAGAGAGAGAGAAGCATCCTCTTGCAGCTGTAGAGAGAGGCCAGCCAGTGATGTTGACAGTGACATGGGAGGACTGTGTTTGTGCAATCCAAAACTGGGCCGAGCTGACAACCGGCACCCAGCAACCTTTTCACCGAAATAATGGTGGAGCAGCCCTCTGTCTCTGAGTGAGCACACTGCTGATGTCTCTCAGAAGCTGTCGTTTACACTTTTATAATATATTCTAAGATATAGCGTATGATAGCCTGACAATTGATGTATTAAATATACAAAGCAAATAAAATGTTACCAGTGCTGAAATTAAATACTATTCAATGTAATAATTGAAATGACATTATCTGAAAAGGACCGCTTTATCTCCTCACAAATCACATAACCAAGAATGCCCTCTGAAAAAAAATGAGTAACAGTTACATAGTTGGCACTACTCTACAATGAATTATGCAAATGTGATTAAGTTAGAGATAAGATTGTTTACAGAGTAACACAGGATGGTTTGGAAATAACCCCATCAAGAAAGAGTAGGGTTTTAAATGTCCACTCCATGGGGCTTCACAACCATTTCACAAGAAGCACAGCCAGAGCTTCAGCTTTTAGCTCCAATGTCAATTCAGTCACAATGATCCACATTGAATAATCCATACACAGGCGAATTAGACCATGACCTTAGCCGCTCCATATAACCAGATCTATCCTTTTCCATGTAAAAGCCCCGACAGAATAGGCAAAAGTGTGATGTGACAACATGACTTACCACCAGATTCCCGATGACCATGACCAACATGAAGACCAGGAGGCACATGGGCTGGCCCGCCACTTCCATACAATCCCACATGGTCTCGATCCACTCCCCGCACAGCACGCGGAACACGATGAGGAATGAGTGGAAGAAGTCCTTCATGTGCCAGCGTGGCAGCGTACAATCCTTGGAGATCTTGCACACGCACACCTCGTAGTTCTTGCCGAAGAGCTGCATGCCGACCACGGCAAAGATGAAGACGATGATGGCCAGGACGAGGGTGAGGTTCCCCAGCGCGCCCACGGAATTGCCAATGATCTTGATCAAGGTGTTCAGGGTCGGCCATGATTTTGCCAGCTTGAAAACCCTCAACTAAGAGGAAGGAGACAGAAAGGATACAGATGAGAACAGTAATCAACATCAAACACAGCAGTAAAGATTTATATTTATAGAGAGTGATTATTGCTTGTCAGTTTATTTTATTACGGACTGTTTTGATGTGTGCTCTTCAGACAAGGACATTGGCTTTATTCCTGAAAGGCCAGTCTGGTAAATACAGTGTCAGTTTCACTCCTTTGAGGACTGGCTTTCGTTTGGATGCCATCTCAGTGTACTGTGGAAACGACAGTAATCTCCTGACATTAACAGATTACTCAGCAACCCAACCTTGGCATTGTCTCACACAGTGAAGGCTTAACTAAAGCACAGGACTCCACAGGTGGACAGAATATACCTCTGGACAAAGTGGGCATGTACAGTAGCTCACACATATTTTAAGTCGTTCAGGTGAGTCAATGTCAGGAAAAGTAAACTTTTGACACTTTAACCTGTGTCATCATCCTGCTCATCACTGACATCACCCACATTTGAATATTTTTTACAGACGAGTCAAATGTGGCACTAAGACCAACCTTAAGATATAAAATGAGAAGTTAACATTATGTTAAGCTTAACTTTGGTATAAAAACCCATTCATATGGCAACTAGCAACAAGAGACCATGGAATGTTAATTTAATGCAGTGATTACAGGGAAATGACCACTAGTGACGTAAAACGTTGCACAACAAGTGACAGGCGATGTTCTATTCACTGTGAATGAGAGCAGGGCTTAAGGAACATCCATGTCTCCAGTGTGCGAAAGGGCAAGGCAGCAAGTGAGGTTCTAGAAGTCTACATGGGACTGCAAAAGAGCTGCTGAGGACAAGGCCCACTCCACTCTTCTGCTGACTTCACAGAGCTGCCTACGGGGAGCAATATACTCCATGCCCGCAGCACTGATCGTCATCAGCGCAGGAGTCAGCCGGACAGCAGGTATAGTGACAGGAGGAGGACACGGAGAGGCAAGTGTGAATGTCCACGGGCAGGCAGGAGAGGTTACCAGTCTGAAGGATCGTAGAACGGACAGGCCCTCCACATCTGACAGACCCAGCTCCATCAGGCTCAGGCAGACGATGATGCTGTCGAAAATGTTCCAGCCTTGCTGGAAGTAGAAGTACGGGTCCAGAGCGATGATCTTCAGGACCATCTCAGCAGTGAAGATCCCAGTGAAAACCTTTAAGAGACATATAGAACAGTGAGGAAAACAAAACAAAAGAGTTGTTCTGGCTAGTCCTGTGTTGTACTCTAGGAAAGGCCAGCTTCACAGACTGTAACAATAGTGCATGATAGTCTGCTTTCAAAAGTTGTAGTCCCAACAAGCAAGAATTGCGTATCTTTCAAGTGTTTGTTAAGTTTGGAGAAAATATATCACTGAACTGAGGGAGCAGATGGGAACTCTACATTATGTTTCTGTAAATAGTTGTGCAAGCAAAGCTCTAATATTGTGTTCCAGTTAAAATGAAATATGCTCAGTCTATGCTTTTTAAAAACGCTGTTTTAGGCACATCCTTGGCACTTTCATGTTGGCATGACGGATTGGTCCACTGTCACAGGAAACAAGAGGTGTGTCTGTGGGCAATGTGTGTAGGTGGGAGGATGGTGGGGGTGGTGTTTGGTGTGAGTGTGTGTGTGTGTGTGTGTGTGTGTGTGTGTGTGTGTGTGTGTGTGTGTGTGTGTGTGTGTGTGTGTGTGTGTGGGGTGTTGGTGGTGAAAGACTGCACACACAGAGAAAGGTCTGGAACAGCTGTGACTGGTCTGTGGTTTGTTGTGATTTTGTTGTCTTTCTTCTCTGCTTCCCTGTCTGCACTCTGCTTGTTGTTCCTGAGAGATGATTGGTTGGATGTGACATGGGATACGTGACACTCTCGTGGAGCAGGGGTGGTGGTAATGGGGGTGGGGGAGGGTGTGAGAGGCTGGGTCTCAGCATCAGAGACAGGCTCTGGGAAGCCCTGACCCTAGCATTAGATGGCTGAAACTTCACAGACTGCCAGACTTACCCAGCCATGTCTGGCTTGCCCATTTGCTTTAACTTGAGTGGACTTGGCGTAGGTCACATCCGGTAATGAACCATTCAAACTGTCTCCTATAATGCCCTTGAAAGTCAGACTTTTCAGCCCTACTTCACACATTTTGCTATGTGTTCAAATACGCACTGACAAGAAATTAATGAAGACATAACACCTTGTTTAACTGATCGATTACAATGTCTATACTCTTTATCAGCCACTTGAAGCATAACTACCCCTTTTTAAAAAATAAACCTAGAAATATGAGGAGGATCTTTACAGTCTCACTGGAAGATATATGCCCTCAGATTCAACTTGACTTCAGATTGGATTCTATCTTTTATTTGCCTCAAGTAACTTACTGTCAAAACACACCTTTCCAAAAGGTCCGGCCACATTACATTAACCCAAAGAATATTCTCAGAAGAATACTTCATCAATTATAACAAGCTCTTTCAAATGCCACTGGAATATTAGAGTCTACATGAGTTTATTGCCCAGTATCACATGTTCTCATTATTTTGGAAAGAGAAAGCCCTGCGGCTACTAGAGAGTCTTGCATCTATCAGAAATGCATGGTGACACTGACCACACCTCGCCATTGCTGGCACAGACAATGCATCCCAAAATATACCGAGAGTTTGCCCAGGGTCTGGACACATTAGTATTGATGCACCATTTGTTATCATATCGGTTTCTGGCGGCCCACATTTTTTAATGACAGCTTTACATGGATCTCAAAGGTGGGGTGGGCAGGATATTTCCACACTCCACTGGGTGATGCCAGTTTGCTGTGTATCTAACGCCATTATACTCACTTTCATATACAAGCTAAAATACCTATGCATATTTTACACAATGAATTAAATAGCAAGTTTTACATAAATGTAACATGTTGAAATGACACATCAAGACAAAAACAAAGTCAATATGGTTTCAGGTGCTAAAAAATGTTAATGGCTGTTACACAGACATGACTGTTATGTTATGTGATTTTTCTTTACTAAAAACATTGCCATTCAATAAACAATATAACAGTAAATGTTTCTGGAAGCCTCTGACATGTTGTTTAAATCTATGTAACAATCCACTTCATGGTTGTCACAATATGTTCCTTTAACTCTGTGCCAAAAATGCAGCAATTCCAGTGAGTTAGCATATCGTGTGATGTATAGTAATTGATAAACAAATCCTGTAGACCCTAAATAAAGCCCTCCACTCAGAACAGCCGCCGCGGGAGACAAGGAGCAAAGAGGGTGCACGGCACCACACATCACGGCAGCCGTGACTCACAGAGTAGCTGACTCAGACACGCCTGTCTGTCTCTCTCCTGTCCTGTCTGCTGGAGAGACATCTCTCTTTCTCTCGTCATGCCAGGGCCATGCAGAGCAAGCATGTTTCTGGGGACACGCCACCGATGACACCCTCGGCTTCTGCTCACACCACCTCACGCTCCGCCACCAATGGGAAGAGACGAGCTGACATTTGACGGTGTTTTGGTCAGGGACGAGGCAAAGGAGCATGCCTAGTCATAGAGGCCGCAAACCACAACAGGGTAGGTAACGGTTAGGATGGCACGAGCAGCAACTACAGTACCTATCAGGTGAAGAGATGCCAACCATTGCAGACCGTTGTGCCACCTCCAGAGGGACATCAATAAGCTGCCCTCAACTAGTCAAGGCATCATTAAAACAGAGAATTAGTCATGTGTCATCCAAAACAAACCTTGCCATTCTCATTATATAAACAAAAGGGTCATGTTCACCTTCTGCTCATATAAGCAGTTTCAGTACAGTATACAGCAGTTACTTTCTCAACTTAAGCAGTCTATCATTTTT
This sequence comes from Alosa alosa, assembly GCF_017589495.1. NCBI lineage: Eukaryota > Metazoa > Chordata > Actinopteri > Clupeiformes > Clupeidae > Alosa > Alosa alosa. Next base: position 18,506,599 of record NC_063204.1, read on the forward strand.
TTGGTCTGTAGCTCCGGTTATCAGTTTGTATGTCTGTACAAACTGATTACATGGCTTTTCAGCTCACACTGTAAATCTGTCCTGTCATAAAAATGAGGCCACGACCCCTGTGTCACGAGAGACGCTGACAGTGAACGCAAAGCGAACAAGTGACAGAGACAGCCATTTGATGACTGTCCTTGCCTCCAGCCAAGAGCGAGCCGTTAGCTTGCACCGGACGCCACTGGCTAGTGATGCCTTTCAACTTCGGCTCAGACGGAGGTGACAAAGACAGTAATGGTGCCGGTCAAGCAAACACGACATGGGACAGAGAGAGAGGGGAGAAGTCTATTTTTCAGCGGCTTCATCGTCGAACCTGCTCACTCGACCCTGCTCTAAGGTGGCTGTGACTGCGACTGCTCTGCGCCTCCTGTTCAATAAACACTGTCCACCGTGTCAGGACACCGCACGGAGCAACTGGAGCGAGAAATGCTCGGGAGTCGGCTGTCCTACAGTGACTTATTTCATATACTGAAAAACAACAAAGATGAAGAGGCACCTTCAGCACATAAATACTTCAATGGAGGAGAAAAACAAAAACATGAAATGATTGATAATATCCCTCATAAGTAGATGGGCAGACATAAAGTCAGACAACAGCATGTGGCTATATTTAGATATCAATAACATTATATTAAGTGCATGACATTACAGTATGCATAAAAGAACATTACACTGTGTCCAGCGTCTCTACCATGTCCTCCTGAGGTTCTTGCAAGGTCTTTGTGTTGGGTCATGGCACCAGGCATAGAGGAGTACTATAACATGGCATGGCGCTGATTACTAACAATGAGTACATCATGATTGGCACTGACCTTGCCCTCTAGGTGGACAGGTGCACCTGAGCCATGCCTAGAGTGGATTCATTTGACCATATCACATTCCTTTGTCCTTTTCCATTTACGTGTGCTCTTTGCTTCCTAGTTCTTGCCAAAAGCAACGTCACCTGTCATCAGCGGTTAGAGTTTAGAAACCTGTCCCAGCTAACCTTGCGCTAATCAAACATCCTGCTTTTGAGGGCAGTTGATGTAAAACTGTTTGCCCCGTCCTGCTTAACACTTCAAATGAATGCATTAATGTGCCGCAGACTGTACTTTCTACTGCAGTGGCCTTTTAATGGCAGCTTAAACTCCAAAGCCCCATGCCAACGTCACCTTTGGCAAAGTTCCTTGTGAAACATTAGAGCTGAGCTGTCTCCGTCAGTTAAGTTCTTTCTCCCTGAAGGGTGCCCTAACCCACACCACCCCTTTTTAAAGTTCTCATTATGTTGCAGCCATGCTAGCAAAAAAAAAAGTTCAAATGCAATCAGGTGTATCAAGCCTTTCTATACTTGACCTCGTATGTCCAACGGTGCCAGCAACATACAAAATGTAATAAGGTCCAGTTAATGAGAGACGGAACAAGTGATGGTCGGCTGCCTTCCCCCTTCAAACAAGTCCCATTGCTCATAAAAAAAGAATGCCAAGAAAGCAAAATGCTGCTCACCAGGTTGCCGATGGAGAGCATGGTGTTGAACTCCTCGGTCATGGGGTAGTGTTCCATGGCCATAAAGAGGGTGTTGAGGACAATGCAGATGGTGATGGCCAGGTCCAGGAAGGGATCCATCACCATGAACATGATGACCTCCTTGAACCGGAGCCAATTCGGGCAGCACCTCCAGATCAGGAACTTGTGGGCGAAGGCATACCAGCAGGGGTGGCACTTCTGCTGGGCCTCCTCCAGTTCTGTGACACACGCGAGGGGGAGAGAAAGGGTAGGCTGAGTGAACTCAGGAGCTGAGTGCCAAGCATTATGTGCTCGGGCTATTAGCAGTCATTCTTCAGTCACCTCACTTAATGCATGTACAGTATATCCACTTAGCAGACTCACTACATGACAATTATTCACATCCGACCATTTTCTAAATTGTTGCAGGCATTTCAAAGAACTACCTCACAGGGATCCCTGTACAAAAAGTACAGGCAATCATCTAAATTATCTAAATACATTTTTTGTAAATGAGCATTACGCCCAGGTCTAGTGGTTGAACAATAGACTGAGGTTCATAAAAGTTGAATCGGATTGTGTTTTATAACAGTGGAGGTGTATGCAACAATTCATTCCCCGTAACAAACGATTAGATAAATGGTAAGAGGAAAGCTGAGACAAAAACGTGTCTTCTGCTACATCTCACCAAGTAAATATGTGTGTCAGTATTACTTTCCTTTTAATGTGATTATTTCAAAGCAACTCACCGTTACCTAAACCTATTGTAGAGGATATATAGTAATATCTGGTCCATATGAATACTTCAATTTCATCTAAACTACAGCAGACATTTTCACTTAGCTATCAAAATCACCACATGGGACAGCTGCGTCTGGTTCACCGCCATCTGATAAATGTAATTCAAGTCATTTCACTAAGCCATCAGGATTGATATCATATTTCCAGTGACAGTGAGCTAGATAATTTAGACCTCATGAGTCTCTTCACATAATTGGATTTGGATTTTGCATTATAAGCAACATACAAAGTTTGGTTTCTTCCTTTGTGAACTCAATGTGTTAGCATAGAGCAACTGCTTCATCTGGGTCGCCAAAGGGATTACACTGACTGTGGTACACAGAAAGAGATTTCTCAGGGGAGAACACAGAGAGCAGATGGGGAGGTCTTTCATATGGTGTTATTTATTTCTATGCTATTTCTTCACATTATTTAAATCATGACCAAAGGTATGGGGCAAAACTGAAGTTACTGTCTTTTTACTGCACAAAATTGTTGTAGTCAAAGTGTAGTCGTGTTATCTAAAAAAGCTTTTATTTATGTTTTGGATGGAATCAATATGCTTACCTCTACAGCTAAGCTCTACAGCTCTATCAACATTTTTAACATTTTTATTTTAAATGTAGAAATTCAGAACAGAAATAGAGAATTTAGATTAGAAATATTTATTTTTTTGTTTTTGTGTGTGTGTGCGTGTGTATGTGTGAGTGAGTGTGAGAGAGATAGATAGAGAGTGAGAGAGAGAGAGAGAGAGTGTGTGTGTGAGAGAGAGAGAGAGTGAGAGAGATAGAGAAAGAGAGAGAGAGAGTGTGTGTGTATGTGTATGTGTGTGTGTGTGTGTGTGTGTGTGTGTGTGTGTGTGTGTCTCACCCTCCATGGCATCGGTGAGGTAGCTGGCCGCGCTCATGGCGCGATCCCTGCGTGTAATCTCCTCCATGGAGATGGGGCTGGGGAGCAGCATGCTGCTCAGCTCATTGGTGGAGTTGGGACCCTGCCGGAGGAACGGCAAAAACACATTAGTAGACGCCAGTGAGGCAAAACAAATGAAGGAATGAACCAATCCACTTTCAACACCAAGTAAAAGGCTAACAAGCATCTAGTTGTACTTGTTATCATTGTGAAAACACTAAGGAAGGCAAACTGAGTGTTTTTACTAGCCTTTATGCATGGTGGGCATTGTGTTTATTTGATTTGTTATTTTTTAACAGCTTCTACTGGGGCTTGTGTATAATAATATCTGCCAAAAGTTATTTTTTGTACACTGTGGGTAGCTGACCCATAATGTCAGTGCACATATGAAAGGCTACAAACAATTTAGTGACCTCAATCCTTAAAAAAAAATCAAGAGGAAACAAAGGCCAAGGCATGTGCATTTTATGCTCGCACAATCCATCTGAAAAGGTCTCTTGCGGTGCCAAAAAACATGAATAATAATAAATCTCAGCTGCAATAAACTGCATTAAATATCAATAAATTATGATATGAAATTGAGAATTAACACTTAAACTCTAACAGCAGGTAGTCTGTCAGATAGCATGTTTACGTGACAGTCCTGCCACAGCCAAACAATAACAACAGCAACAAAAACTAGATGTACCGCATAGCGGTACAAAATATGACCGCCGCTCAGTCCTGTACATCCATTCCGTGAAAATAAATCATATTAATGAATTTGTCTCCATCTTCTACTCCATCCCCCACTCTTGAAACTTTTCTGTATGCTTGTTTGGAATGTGTGTTTGCGGGCCGCACACAAAGTAGCCTACTGGCGCTGCAAAGGTGAATAGATTTGTAGCACTTGCCAAAAGATTTGTAGCATTGTTATAAAACCTTTAAAATATCTAAACAATCACAAGTAGGGCAGTTCATCACAGTCCATCCATTGCAACTGGACTGATGAAAGGTACATCTGTAGGCTACATTGTATTTGGGAAAAGCAGAAGGTAGCAGCATAATGTATTTATTTATTTATTATTAAACAAAACAAGTAGGCTTGTAAGGTAGGCCTATTTGCAACATAAATTGCTAGGCTATGCTGGCGACACAAATAAAATCTCCTTTGGAAACCAATGGCTTACGCCTTACAGTATCAAGCGGACTTGAACTGCCATATCATGGCGAAAAGTTGTAATAAAATTCACGCAGCGCCATGAGTCAAGGAAAGCGCGAATGAAGTAGCCACTTCTAAATGGGACCCACTACACCAGGGGTCTCAAACACCCGGCCCGCGACGTATGTGAAAATAATAATGTAATCCGGCCCTTGAGACTATTTTTAATTGCGACAAACAGCGATACTGATTAAAATAGACGATAGTTCCAAGTACGGTGACAAATCTCATTTGTACTCTGCTCCACTATGTGCTAGACATCCAGAGCTTCATTCAAACCCAAAATCGCTGCGCAAAAGTTTTCAGGAAATAGGCCTACTTGTATTACACGCCGAAACACAAAGACGTGCATTTGTAATGACGCGGAAGCGATGCAGGCCATAGTGTTGCATACATTTAAGCAGAAATAGGCCTACACCAAATGTTGAAAAACGTTTATGTGTGATGAAGTCTTAGGTAGGCTATGCTATTCACCTATTCTAAATCTGAAGGAGAATATCCTTTTGGAGATTATGATCGATCGATCGCCTATTGAATGGAGGTGCGCCTGGCGTATAATGACGGTGTCCACTAAGCATACCATGCTTATTTCGACCCTCTGCCCAACATAGCTTGGAGATTGCAGTGGTAATCGCGGATGATAGTGTCCGTAATGAACGCGGGTACAGACAGCAGGGCTAGTAGAAATAGGGCTCTAAAGTCACCCGCAATATGATCACGAACTTCTAATTACCCGCGATAGGAACTGATATGACCAGAATACTTTATTGTAGGCCTTGTGGTTTAGAAACCATATACATCTTAGGTGTTGGTATGTGGGTAATATGAAAAAAGGAAAGTAAACCTGCTCAAATATGTTCATCCAGTATTTACTGAAAGGTGCATCATTTGAGGTGCTTGCCATCCAGTGGCAAATTAGATGGGTAAATGTACCCCCTTCATAAACTTTTGTTTTACTCAAAGATTTTTACATTTACAGTAGGACTTTATCTCTGACCATTTTCAAGCCATGGCCTTTTGAAATTTTGATATAAAAAAACCAATGGTGTTGCTTTCTTTAACCCTGACGCCATAGTTAGCCAGGTTTAAAAAAAGTTATGAGAGGAAAATATTTTTATTTGGTGTGAAACACACACATACCCGTTTTTATGCTTTTCATTTGTTTTATAATTTGTATTAATATTTATTTTATCATTATTTTATTTATAAGGTTGCTAGCACAGGTGTCTAAAACTAGATAAAAACACTTGCACTTTCTGTTTGCAGTTGTGTGTGGTATTTGAAAAAGAATATTGCATTTTCAGAAAAGCCGCCCTCCAATCAGATGACGTTGGCAGAATTGGCCCCCAGCTCATTTGAGTTTGAGACCCTGCACTACACAGTAGCTTAAGGTGTGTTGCTAAAGCAGCCATAATGAAATGAAGGTGTCATTGTTTGGATACTTCACACACACATGCTTTTAATTTCACAGACTACAACTACCAAGCTGGAATCAAAGCACATCGATTCCCCTCTCACACCCTGCACGCATTCTTAAAACAAAATAAACAGGCGCCTCAGTCTCACGCATGTATAGGCAAAACTGTATCAGACCGTGTAACGTTGGTAAATCTTCCATTGCACAGAATGATTTTTGTAGCACGTGCAATAAATGACAGTTGAAAGATACAAACAGTGCTGCTATACATTTGCTTGGTATAACAGCATTTATAGTTTTCTACAAATGCAATCAATCAAATTGGCCTCCATCACTCAACCAACGCTAACGGTAACATTACCTAGGTCCTTATTGATATTATAAGATTAATGTACCTGCAGTAAAACCAAGCATGTCCGATAAACATCCTCAGATTTATTTCAGCTTCAAGAAGAAATGGGAATTATATTTCATGTGAACATCGTCCTATCCTTATTAGACGTTCTCTGCGGTAAACTACAGTCCTTGTACAGTCCATTGTATTTCCAACCCACTTTTAACTTCCGACAAAATTACGTCTCACTGCAACGATGCGCCATCTAGTGGACAAACGACTATACTTATCGCCAATACTGGAAATGCAGCCATGATGATGATGATGAATATTTATTTTGGCTTTCTTTTAATCCTACTGAACTTGTAATTATGTATCGGCCGTTCTAATTCCGATAGTATGTGGGTGCCTGTATGTGTGTGCATGTGCATATGTGTGCACCGCCATCTACAGGCCAATGAGTGTACAGTCACTAAATGTACACATAACCTAATTTTTTTTAGACCCCCCCCATGGATGAAATTCTACGAAACTTGGCATACCCCCAGAGAATGCCAGGTCAATCATACACATAAAATTTGGTGCAGTTCTGAACATCTTAACTGAAGATAGGGCGATTAAAGCAGAATAATATTGCATTTTTCATTTTTTTTTTACGGGGTGCAAATCACAAATGAGTGATTATGGGCCAGGTTGATGTGGGCCCTTGAGACCAACATACCATAAAAGATTCTTCATCCTCAGTGCCACGGTTCAGGTAGTTATTTAGGAAAAACTGCTTTTTATGGTTCGGGGCTCCAGCACGGGGAGGGGCCCCGGGGGCTAAAACAAATTTTTCCGTAAAAGTCTATTGGGGCTACATACCCACCAAATTTCATGTGCCCCGGTGGTTCGGTGTCCCGGGTATCGTTGACCAAAAATTGAGGAAGTAGATGACGGGGAAAAAAATAAAAATTAAAAATTAAAAAAAAAATTAAAAAACTTTGACAATCCCTATATGACCGCTTCGCTAGCGGCGGTCATAATAAACAAAGAGAAAAACAAGAAAACACACGACTGCGGTGCCGGCACATGGATGAGGAATCCTAAGTCAGCCTGATTGGTTTTGTGATTGATGCGGGAGTCGCGGGCCTGACTGCATTTGGCATGCACATGCTGTTCTGGATGGGCCGGGGCTTGGGCACGAGACGTCACTTCAGGCGGACCCTTCACGCTGATGCACAATTTTCACTATGACCCCACAGAGGAAGGGCATTGAGTGGGGTTTGGGTAGAGGGGCTCAAAACCGATGTCAGGTCAATGGCAACGGGAAGAGCAAGCCACAAACGTGTGTGTGTGTGCTCAGTGCACACAAGCACACAAACACACATACGAGTATTCACAGTCATAATTATTATTGATTGCTCAAAAAGTGTTTTTTTTTTTTTGTTGTTGCTCATGATGCCAGTAAAAATGCCAGTAGCGCCTTCAACAATGTAAAATTGTGATCAGAATTTTTATATGTTTTTACAAAACATTCACATTGGTTATTTCCTGCTATATCAACAGTACATTTTGGGCCAGTCTGACAACAGTGACACTGTACCGGTCCACTTTGTTTAAATTACAAGGGCCGAGAGTCAATTACTCCTTATTTGTCTGCAGCAATGACACTCTGATTATATAATGGCTTTTTGATCCCAGGTAATCAAAGTTGTGACGCACGGGCACTTTGTCTCGGCCCACATCACCGCCCACCACCACACTGTTTCGGTGTGAGGGGAACTCCAGGCCACTCAGTCTCCCCCGAGTGAGCCTGTGGAACACCAGAGCACCTCTCCTTCAGCATCTGTTGCTACGTTACCATGGCTGCATTGCCAGGACAACAGGGCACCCAATGCTCCCCCAACCCTCACCCCAGCAGAGAATTGAGTCAAGGCAACCGCCCTGAGCGACCAAACAGCTTTCTGGAGTTCTCTCCGCTTTATTTGAGATATATCTTGACTGTTTGGAAGTTATACAAGCCCTCTAGTCTTGGCTACACTTTACAAATAAACCCTTCATATTAAATCTGTCAAATATTAACCCTTCATATCTAATCCATCAGATGTGAAACAGTTGAAGGTTTTGCATGATTTCTGAGATATAATTCACTGATAAGGCATCATCGGCAAACCAGCACAATGAATCATGATTTCTTCGTCCAAGAATTCTTAGAATGTCTGTGATTTATTTTTTCAGTTTATTGACAGTCGGGGGGGGGGGTCCACTGTTTAATAATGAGATATATTACTGTAATGAAAACATTGAAAGTCATTAGCAGGGGTGGGTGAGGGTGGCAGTTAGAACCGATGTCACCAAGAGCAGTTAGACCGACTCTGATCATAGACGCGTTAGATGTTCTCAGAAAGGGGTCACACTGTTCTGCTTGTTTGTTTTTATTTCTTATTTGTTGCTTTCTGGATCACTGGACTTTCAACCTGTCTGCACTGTGTTATTTCTAACCACACTTTATGTCCTGTGACATCTCTAAATAGTGTTTTCATACAGAATACCACAAGCACCACAATATTTCTGTTAGAATATTTAGTAGAGTTTGAGAGTTTAAATACATTTCTGTTTAGTGAGCAAAAAAGTAATACGAGTATATAGGCCTTTTTATAGTATAGAATAGTACTGTAAGTAATCCTTACAAGACAGTGCAACTTAATATGGAAAGACAAGTTGAGCTGAGAGCTGAGAATCACAGAAATGGATTTCTACCTTTGTTGTGCTTCTTATGGTATAGTATGTTTGTGTAGATTGTAAAGTACTATGTGCCTCTACCCTTTATAAGCACCCTTTTTAATACACCATTCGCAGAATGATACTATCAATCACACCATTTAAATGCATCTAAAAACAACTGAAAAATATTAATGTTTTAATATGACTAACAAAGATTTAATATTATTAACAATAGTTGAAATAGTTGAATAACTGACATGTTGTGGCTATGCTTGCTGTCACAGAAACAGCCACTGAACCATCCCACATGCACATCTCACCGAGTCCACCGAGTTGCTGATCTACAAGATTGCCCATGACTTCGGACTGTTATGCTTCCAGTGACTTCGGACTGTTATGCTTCCAGACTGCCAGTGAGTGTAAAGAACTTTGTTGGCGTTGCATGCATCGGTTGTGGAGACACAGCTGTGCGCAGTTTCACGCGAGTCATCATTGCCCTTGGACATTTTCAGCCGGTTGGAAATTGGACTAATTTTATTTTTAATTTGTATTTATTTTATTTATTAATTTGTTTGTTGTTTGTCTTGTATGTCTTGGTGTCACAGGTACGCTGGCGACTACGCCGCTACGTCCGGCATCTTTTGCGTTTGTTATTTCTTAAATGTAGTTCTATGTCTTGGTGTCATGGGTACGCTGGCGACTACGCCGCTCCGTCCGCTATTGTCTTTGTTAGTCTATGATTTTGTATGTGTCAATGACAATGTCTTAGCCTATATGTGGAGCGCTTTGGGTGGCACTCTGTGCACGTTAAATGCACTATACAAATAAAACTGACTTGACTTGACTTGACATCTCCAATAAAAAAATGTCTCCTATTCTGTAAACTGCGTGCTATCTTAAATGTATCATATGCTGTTTCAATATATGTTAAACAAAGATATATTTTCAGTATATATTTTTGATTAGTCATGGATGTACTCACACTTTCTTCTTTGACCTTCTCCATGGTGCAGGCAGGCAGAGGCAGTGCTGTGAGAGGCCCTTGGCCTGTCATCCCGTTCTGGTCCATGGCCACGAAGAGCTTGCCGTTGATGTTGAGGCTGGGGAAGAAGACACCGGAGCCGTGGCTGCCGATGCTCTGGGTGCTGGTGCGGCGCTTGGTCCAGGGCAGCGCCAGCGATCCCGCCCGGCTGTCGGCATCGCCGTGGACGCTGAACTCGTCGTCGGCGAAGTCCGCCTCGGAGTCCTTGTTGCGTGGCCGGAAGTTGAAGATGCTGACCTGGCTGCCCCTCCTGGTGCGTGATGACAGCGTGCGGACGAGAAACGCGTGTGTTGTGTGCTGGGTAGAGCAGTCAAAAACAGGAGTGTTAGGAAAGTGGGTTTGGAATACCCACCACAGACTAGTCACTTCCTACATCGCTGTCTTCATGCTGTCGAATGACTATTACTGTCAATGTCCCTTATTTGTGTCTGACTCACCTTCATGCCTTCTATCGTATCGATTTTTTGTGATTTCTCCTCACACTCGTTCTCTGGCTCCTCAGACAATGTTCTTTGGCTTTTCCTCCGAGCTTTTTCTTCTGAGGGAACGTATGGAGACAGATCTGGGGAAATCATCGACTCGGTCTCTGTCACTTTCTGAATAGTGAGGGGGAGTATGACAAAGAAGGTGAGGAAAAAAACAAGACAGTTAAAAGTTGTTGGTTCGAGTTTCAGAGAAGCTTAAATAGATGGATAGACAGACACCAGACAGCTCATCGCAATATCTGCGATCTATGGATGCAGACATGACATCTAAATCACATCATATATCCCAGCAGTGTCATCTTCTCAATTGTTCGGGATGTCTGTAATATTATAAACAGGCTAACAGCCCAATATAGCACCAGCGCCTTGAATCGTTTAGGCGGCTGCTGCTCTGCTGGACTGAGTGAGTTGGGAGACGTACTTGCTGTTCCTGGCGTAGGCGCTCCATGGCTTGCTGAAACTCCCGATCCTTTTGCAGGGCCTCAGCGATGGTGGCCTGGTTCTGCTCCTCGTAGGCCATGGCCACCACGGCCAGGATCAGGTTGACCAGGTAGAAGGAGCCCAAGAAGATGACCACCACAAAGAATACCATGTAGGTCTTCCCCGCTGATCGCAACGTCTAGGTTGAGATGTCAATAAAGATTCCATATTCCATATCACTACAGTACAACACTAAATATCGACATAGGAGGCATTTAAGCACTACCATTCATCCTGTTCTTTTGGAGATTTTTCAGTATTACTGTTTTAAAATGTTGAGAATTATATCAATGCGTGATCTGCTACACAGTCTTATTAAGAGAGAGATGTAATCAATTTAACCTTTAGTTTTACGCAGTGCCGCTGAACATTTGAAAATATTTAATTGACACTACATGGAGTGGAGCACTTTGCATCATTACCTGATGATAGAGATTTTCCCAGTAGTCTTGAGTCATGAGTCTGAAGAGTGATAGAAATGCCCAGCCAAAGGTGTCAAAGCTGGTGTAGCCATAATTAGGGTTCCGTCCCGTCTTCATACATTCAAACCCATCTGGACATTTCCTGTGAAAAAAAAACAGACACAAGATAGATGTGTCCATTTGGTTATGTGGGAGTTATTGAGGGCAACGACAAAATCCTTGAAGTGTTCAAGCCCAGTATCTCTCCAAATATGCACTTAGGAATGAGCACAGTGCTGCCAAATTGAATGCATGCTTTTGACTCACAAGTCTGCACTCCCATTACTCCAATAGTAATTAATAATGGCGCATGAACGCTCATTTGGCTGTATCGTGATACCCTGAAGGTCACAGGAAATGTGAACAAAACAGCACAATAACTAGGACGTGAAAGGGGATGGGGACCATGGTGTAGACCACTTTACTGTATATAGCCACTGTTGTAGCTCATAACACAAACACACAGTTCCACCCCTGCCTGAGGCAAGGAAGATGATGCCACCGTGCAGATATGCACCCATGTGCCGCCCCACGTGAGTCGCCGAGCCCCCGGGCCAAAGTGTGCACGGCCCCTCCGACACTTCGCCTGTGACGAGCGGCGAGGGGGTCACATGATGGGTGGCGGGGGTCAGCCGACTGTCAGCGGGGCCGAGCTGAGAGGCCCATGGCGCCACCAAATGTGCCAGCCCGGCCCCGCGCGCCACCACCCCCTCTTTCCACAACGACTCTGTCTCTCCCCTGCCCGCCAGCCTCTCTCTGCAACCCCCCCCCCGGCCCTGCCTGTGGGCTCCGGGGCCAGCGGCCCTCCAGCCACCGTGACATGCGGCGGGTGTGAGGGTGTGGGGCGATGGGCGCTATCGCTGTCGGACACCTCAGTGTGTTTCTGGAGGACGTGATAATGGACAGGGCCACTTCAATTCAATGCGGATGGGATGGCAAGGGGGAGGTGGCATATGAAATGCAAGGGGGGAGGTGGGAGGTCGGGGGACAGGGGGAGTGATGGTGGAGCTCCACAGGCTGATAGCGAAGCCAAGTTCAGCTCCAGTCCTCTCACACAATGTAAACACTGACTCACACAGAACATCACTTACTGGCACTCTGGGTTAACTCTTTCAGTTGGCACTGCTTGCTGAGCTACTCCAGGACTAGCACAGATGTGCTTACCCCACCTTAGTTTTATGTTTTCAAAGGTTTATTCATTCTACAAACAATGGTATTTTGTTGTGTCTTTCACATTCTTTGATGGGCTCAACATAGGAATCAGAGAAAAACAAAATAGTGTAATCTCAAGGGAAAAGGGCTTTCCTAAAGTATTGTTCTCTCTGCCTAATGCTCTCTGACTGACAAATACTACTGTAAACATCCAACAAGGCCCACAGAAATCCTATTACTTCATACACCGATGTGAACCATTTACATATATTTTTCTCCTTGGTATATAAACAATTACATAGTCATTGTGTGATATCCTTAGAATAACAATATATTTTGACAGCCTTATCTGCAACTTATCTGGATGTGAAATCACTTTGGTCACTTGGAGCAATTTGCCAAAGAGGCTGCAGTCACTACGTCCACAAGCTGGAAGCACAATGGTCCAAAGCATCGCCAAAGTATGAGGTCCCCTGACAAGGGCTATTTTGGGGTTTAGTGATGAGCGGGAGGTAGATCAGAATATGTATGGTAGTTGATCCCGTAAACCAATACGGTTCCCTCTCTTTTGTTTCCATATTAGCTGCCCATTGGCATCAAGATTCTCAACATGACAGGAAGTATTAACGGCAACTTCCTCTGTTGCACTGGCACCAGGCTGCAGTTAACTCAGATGGCATTCCCAAAGCTGCCTCTGCCATTTAAAAATACAGCATGAGTACAACAAAACAAGTATGCTGTTTTTCAGCCAGTGCAGACTAACTAGCCAATTAGTAATTACTAGCTAATGAGCACATCACATCAGGCCATCTTGGTCCAGAACACTGTGTATCACAGCAAAACAGTCACAACACTTTCTACAAAATAAATAAATATATATATATATATATATATATATATATATATATATATATATATATATATATATATATATATATATGAGACGTGTCTTTTGCAATTATAATGTGGATTTATTGAGTCACTCAACAACTCAACAACTGACGTGGATTTATGATCATAAATGAGGAATATTGCTTCTGAGTTCTTTAATGCTGCCTGGTCTGCGCTCTTACAAACAGGCATCTGAGCAGGAAAGGTGAGCTGGTCATTAACAGCTCTGGCTCTCATGGCACAGGGTGGAGGGAACCCATTTGAGCTGTTGGCAAAGAGAGCAGGGACAGGAATCTGCCCCCTCACAGGGTTAGTTAGAGAGAGAAAATTAGCTCTCCTTCTGTAAGCCCCTAAAATGAGAGAGCAAGAGAGAAAGAGAGAGAAACAGCGAGAGGAGAGACCACAGGCTTCAAAGTAGGGGTCTTCACCTTGATAAGACCCTGAGTTTACAGCTCATGTTTCAGTCCAGGTTCTATGAGGTGAACACGAGTCACAGCCTGTTTGTCCAAACAGACTGCTCCCTCTTCCCTTCCGATGCACTCTATGGGAGTATGTGAGAGCACATAGACACACTGCACTAAAACATTCAAGAGAAAAGCATTATACCCCTACCTCATACACTATGTGAAACTGATATACAATATTAACTAGCTATTCCTTTTAAATAGAGACTTGATCACATCTACCTTCTCTCCATTTCCATCCCTATAACGCCTGCCAAACCACACGTTCTGAATGTGTTGTCACAGTCATGAGAATCTCTCATCAAGCAATTACTGAAATCTGAGTTCACAGGCTATTAGCACTGCATAGGAAAGGTCTAGCATGGAGGTCTACCAGGATAAGAAAACGAAATTTCTATAGCAACCGTTTCCAGGAGGTTTGTTGCCCGAGGAGTTTGTTTTTTGTAACATCCCTTAAGGTTTTCAGCCCATCTCCGTGGACTTGTGAGTTGTTCGAGGTAATGTGGCTGTTATATATTACATCAGATTCTGATTACTTTGAATCATTTTCCTGCTGAGCTAAAATCTTGTTCGAGTATATAACCTCATTCCGGTGTAAAAAATAATATTGTTTTTAGTATAAAGATACTTACTTTGAGCTTTCCTGTAAGATTATTTAACTTAAAATAAGTCAAAATCTTCTTAAATTAAGACATAAAAAACAAGCAAATTTCTCTGCCAATGGATTAAAATATATTTTAAAATGTAAAATTTAAGACAATTTAATCTTAATTCTCATCTTAAATTAAGGTACATTTTCTTAATCCATTGGCAAATACATTTGCTAGTTTTTATGTCTTAATTTAAGAAGATTTTGACTTATTTTAAGTCAAATAATCTTACAAAAAAGCTCAAAGTAAGTATATTTATACTAAAAACAATACTAACTAGATATTGTATCTTAATATAAGATTATAACACTTAGTAAGATATCACTTTTTGCAGTTCTACATTTTATTATTGCTTTATATAATGCCCATTCAATTACTTGATTATATTCATACTAAAATTATAAGTTGATTAGAAGATTTTTTTCCATAAAACATGCCAATTACTAGCTAATTGCTACCTAAGGTCTCCTCTGCACTGTAGCTAGAATGTTATTCCTCATTATGTAATTTACTGTGGATAAAAACGTCTGCTAAATAAATAAATGTAAATTTAATGTAAGACAAGTGTCTGATCAAGACAAGTGTCTGATGAAGAGACATGACATACAGTGGCAACACAGTACATTATTTTGATCAGTTTAGAGAAAGCATTGTTTTACCCTGATTTCTGTCCCTTTTTCTTGACAAGTGATTACTGTAATTAATTAACAATTAAAGCAGTTGGACTCAAGATCACCGGCACTGTGCTTATGAGGCATGCGCTATTTTGAGTTGGCCTGGCTCTGGCTCGTGATCAAAATCATGAGCCGTCCATTTGGACAAGCTATGAGGCGGCTCACTGATATAATCTTTCAAACATCCAAAATGCCCCCTAATTACAGTGTATTTATAGTCTCACCAGTGTAATCAACACAGACCAATACCCTATAATTACCACAGTAATACCGGCAAGGCGATGGGTGTTTTCACAGGAGTGTCTGGAGTGGTCACAAAAGGGTTAATATTATGAGAATATCTCAAAGATTTTGAGACATATTAGTTGATTACAAATAGAAAATGCAACTACCTCATGACTAAAAAGAAACTACTTACAAAATAGGTGAGAATACATCATACTCGTCAGAGAATCTACAAAAGCACATTTTATGGTAAAGTGAATATACTTCAGCTCTTCAAGGATGAAAGGAAATAAATATAGGAGAGATAAAGAATGGGAGGAAAAGACTAAATGATCTCCACTTCATGGCCAAGGCGGCCATTAGCAAAACCATTAGGCGGAGGCCAGAAGCCTTAAACAGGGACCAAGATGAGGGGAGGAAGGGTACCTGGGATAATGGACGCTCCATGAGCGCTCACGGCTGAGAGTGAGACGTATAAAGCTTCAGCCCGTGTCTCCTTTTGACTTATGCTGCAGTAACTGCAATTAACATGGCTGGTTTCAGGGAGATTACCCCTACTGCGGTATCTGTAATCCTGGTGCCCTGTTCTTCACAATTTAATTATGACTGAAACCCTCAAAAGGCCATTTGTGCAGTGCCATATCAGGCTTTTTAATCAAGAAATGCCACTGGTTGCATCAATCTGGCATGTGTTTGTACTTTGTAAGCTGTATTTTGTCATTCTATGTTTGGCGCACACATAATGGCTGATGTACATCTTAGAAACCTGGTGAGGTATAAAACATAGTCTGGAATGACACGATACTTTTCCTTAACATGGTGCCCCCTCAGTGCTGCAGTCCAGTATCACACAGTGCGTGTGGTCAGTCCAGGGCAGGGCTCTGTGGGCGGTGTTATCAGCACCGGACATGAGGCCGCCTGTGGATGCTATGTTATCAGAGGGACAGACAGACAGATCTGCTCTTCTTTGTCTCTCTCTGAATGGGAGCAGATGTTACAATCAACATCTGTGGGCCAGTCCATAATTTATGCCAACAGACCATTAGGCAGCAATGCCGACATGCTTCCCACCTCTATAACTCAGGGGGAATGCCTTGCACTTTCCATTACATGTTCGATATATATTCCCATTTCAACTGAAAAAAAAAAGTCCAATTCTTTTTAAATATTACTGTATTGATTAGAATAGCTTTTAAGATAATGTTTAACCATTTACAGCCAGGTCTGGAAGCATACTGTAGGCAGCTACCACTAGTGAGTGCTACTAGCCTGTGCGCTAATTGCATTTGCTTTGCAACCATAGGAGCATGCAATGAAATGGAAACAGCTATGGCATTTCAGAGATCACTGACAGTGGATAATGGCTCTGTAGTCACCCCTGTTTCACAGAATGGTTTCACCTAAGTCCCCCGTCTCTTTCTTCATCATAATGGTACAAGCTTATTTTAGGGGTGATAAATGAAAACCCTTTAACACAAATGAGCATTTAAAGAAAATACTTGAGTGATAAATAGCTTGAATGAGCTGTTACAATATGGGGTATAAAGTGAAAATGTAGAAGTAAAATGCCCAACTGATGTAATACCCAGTATATTGCTCATTGGGGAACAATTTTAAAGTCAGTACCAGCGATACTTTGTCAGAAAGTGTGGTATCCATCAGACTGCTCCAATTCATATTAATTGCTTCAAAGCCACATGTGGTGAATAAGTGCTTTTACCATCATTTATATTGTGAGATCTCTTCACAATGTTTTAGGTATCACCTGCACACATCATCTTCCAATCTGTCCTTGGTCAATCGTTTATTATCCACAATATAGTCACTACTCACGTCACAGTGATACCGAGAATAGACCACTAGTACATATCTGAACTGACTTAGTAAAGTGGGATTTAGCACACGCTTTTATCCAAAGCAACAGGGACTCACATCAAGCTGACAAGCCGTAGGTGGTCACAGACTAAGAAATACTGGGTGTCACCATCACTTCTGAAATAGCTTCACTAAAAGTTTACCTTTGTCAGCCTCTTTGAGATTTGTGTCAACAGTCAAACAGACCTGGCAATTTCATGTGATTCTAAGACTTAACTTGCTTTTAAAGTCTGTACATCATGAATTCACTGCATAGCAACAGAATACATGAGATGCATGCATGACAGCAATTCATCGCATGACAACACAACATACACAAGATGTAATTAGTTAATGACTGAAAATCCTCCTTGACCTCGGCGCAGGAGGGGTCACAGCCGCCGGACGCTGGCATCCAATCTAACCCGCTCCTCAGAAAGCTCTCCTCTGAATGTGACTCAAGAGCTATGCGGCTCCCAGTGCAAGCCACGGCAGCGGGGGCTGGTCGTAACAGCTGACTCACCCAGCCTCCCTGAGTCAGGCCTTCAAAGCTGCCCTAGACCTTTGTTTACATTAGCCACCCTGTCACTGGAATCCAATCTGCTGCTTCACCCCCAGCTAATCTCGGGCCCCTTTGGCCTTCTCCACTTGTGCTCTGTCACAGCCAAATATGACAAGGACAACCTGTGACAACTGATGTATACTAAATAATTAGATGCCTTACAAAACCGATTAGAGGCTCACGTAACATCGGACAGAGCGGGAGAGCACATAAAAAATTCACCTGTTTAATGCATAAGTGAGGTAGGTTAGCGTAAATAATCTTGTAAATGCCTTTAGATTAAATACAGTACTCTCAGTACATAATTGATCATTCATTAGTTGTTTGTTAACAATAGACCTGCACAGCCCAAGTTTTCCAATGCATACTTTGGTACAAACAAACAAAGGCCAGTATTGTAGTATGGAACCAGACACACTCACCCAGCATCACTTCCATTTCCACAGATTAAGGCGTCCTTGGCTCCTTCCACTTTGTAAAAATTGTCTGAAAAATGAGAAATATCTATGTAAGATGGGTCCATAAACATGGCACATGGTTCCACCACACATTCAAAAACACCCCAAACACTATGAATACACTGGTATGATATGGTACACTTTGCCTAGTCAGGATGAGCAGCATTGATTAGATGTTATTAAATAGAGATATACAGTACAGGTAGAGTTTATTTTTATCCATCTTCACCTGCAAAATCATATTGTCCACAGTGTTTCTTACACAATTGAAATAGAATTAAGTAGAAAGAAAAAAATGTAGAGAAATGTACTTCCATGAAGATATTTTTTACTTCTCATCACTTTCTCCCAATACATCTTTTTTCTTTGTCGGATTCCAAGCCTAATGCTTAACTCACCTTGTAAGAACATGAAAAAATAGTAATTGGATGAAATTCCGAAATGTGCACCACCCTCTAAGTCATTGTAAATGATGTAATCATTGAACTAAATACACAAACCCAGACCCAGTGGTGTTAGGTTACAGTTAGGACTGCACTCTTGCTTTTAGTGTGATACACTTTTGGCCCTGAAGTAAGGCAGCTCCTTCAGAAGTCATATAAATGGTATCAGCGCGTGCCTGGCAAGAGCCACCATTTCGACCGGACCCGCAGCTGTGTTTCAGTCCCATTAAAGTGACTAAGAGATTACAATGTACGGTGGCCTGGGTGGTCAGCCTGTGCTCCTTCTGCTGAGCAGCCGGGGCCCTTCATTTTATCTTTCCTCATTTTCACACCGTTTGCCTTTCACCCTGTCCCCACTCCAGCGCTCGAGAGGCACTGGGCGACCGTCAGGGCTGGAGAGTGGGCTTCGCCCGCGCGAGACCCTTGGCAGACCGCCCTCGCTTTAGCCCTCAGCTGTCGGCATTCCGCGTTTCAGCATGGCCTTAAATGTTCCTCCTGTGCCGCCCTGACTCAAACAAGACCTGAAAGCCTCCCCACCGGTGGCGCTTGTCAGCCTGTGGCTGTGCCCCCGCTCCAGGGACTGATCAGATGCTGGAATAACAGTTTAAACGCACTCTCTAGTGGCTCGTGTCATGCTATCTACGCCGTGCTATAAATGTATTTAGAACAAAAGCCGGCTAAAGTAATGCGGCTTCTTATCAAATAACCTTTGCGGGTCGAACAAACAGTACCACCCCAACAGGTTTCTTATTCAGTAACATCATGGCACCTTTAGGCATATCTTATGCAGGTTATTCCACGTGAAATATCCTAAAAAGTGATTTTCCAGGTCTTAAAAGACTACAGCAACAGCTAACATCAACTATTCCATGCATGTTTACACCTGCCTTGCCTAATATCCTGCTACTCTACAGCATTCTTGCGTGGTAGCTGGGTTATATTTATTTTAGCTTTACGTGCAAAGACCATGCGTGTCTTATACAACGATGTTTTGTTTATCACTATGTGTGCATTATACAACTTCTGTTGCAAGTCAGTAATTCAAACAATGTGACTGGTCATGATTAGAGGTAGCATCAATCTATTTAAATCTTTGCCCTACATCCGCCTTGTGCAGGTCAACTTATTGAGCGACAGTTCTGCCCTAATTTCTATTCTCATGAAATGGGATCAACCAAAAATAAAATCTAAAGTTAAATGAATGTCTGCTCACCTATAATGACTGTGCTGTTTTAACTTAAAATTACAATCAACCGGGTCTGCTATCCACTCCACTCACATTAAAATACAAAAATCCCCCATTACCCCGATAAGAAAGTCTTTAACAACAAACCCAAAGACTTGATAGTAAAATGATTGAAGAAATATGATACTGCTTTTAGAGATACTATAAATATATTACAAATACAGATACACTATATTATACAGCAGTATAACAAAGGCACCAGAAATGTCTTGGCAACCAAGGCTGTGATAATAATCTCAGTGTCTTCACCCTAGGTAAATGCCAGCAGGAGCTGAAATTCACAGTGACACTGCCCTCAACGTGTTTGTGGGCAAAAAGAACATTCCAGAAAAAGAAGAAAAAAAAACATGTGCTTTTTGCAGACATGAGTATTCCTAAGAGTGAGAAATTATTACTTTGCCTTACTCGGAAATTCTGAATACACATCTAAAAAATCTACAAGAGAAAAGAACTACGCATTCAAGTAGATGAGCTTGCATAATTAATTGATTAATTTGTTGTTTAATATTACTACTAATGCACATATGTCATAAGTAATTTATATGGAAATGTTATTCTGTTATTTTTCCTACACTATTGAAAATAATACCTTCCATGGTCTGCCTCTCTTAAAATCAACGTCAGGCATATGCCATTATGTAAGCTTTAACAAATGTTGCTCAAGGCAGAGAGTGTGTTCCAGTCTCATTTTGCCACACTAGACACATCCACATAATAAAAAGAGAAAAAGCTCCCTGGCCGATGCACTATCTGCATTTCAGCCTGGGCAGATTCAGTCTGCTTGCATGACCATCACTCTTTCGTACTGCAACTATTCAGGTCAGATATGCTTATTATGTCTTTAATGCTGAAACATGGGAAATGCACGAAGAAAATGGAGTCGTGGAAAAAGTCAGCTCTCTGACCCACATTCATTAATTGACTTTTTTGCCACGTTCACACACTATTCATTCACACCACTCTATAGATTACTGAAGTCTGTAGAAATTGCCCTTGGGCAGAAAATTGTGGGTTTCCAGTCATTCCCAACAGCACAGCCTCTACCTTCGGTGTTGACAAACTCCTCGATGGAGGACCAGGTCTTGTTGTTGCAGAAGAAAGTGCTGCTGCCGTTGACACTGAGGCTGCTGACAGTGTTGTTGGTGATGCAGTGGGCGGGGCTGCGGACGCACTTCTGCCGCAGGTTGCCCATGAAGAGCTGCAGGCCAATGAGGGCGAAGACGCTCAGACAGAACACGGTGAGGATCATCACGTCCGCCAGCTTCTTCACCGACTGGATGAGAGCTCCCACAATGGTCTTCAGGCCTGAGTGCGGGACAAGAGGGGGGAAAGGTCACTCTCACCACCCCTGAGACATCAGCGTGCTGCAGTGTGCTTCTCCCTGATATGGTGCCTTTTCGTCAATAACAGATTTCATAGCTTTTGCTGTAAACTTTCCCTACAATTCATTTTAATGTGGGACTTTCTGGCACTAGCTGCCTTCATAATTTAATGTCAGTTTTATCAAATTGTGTTGCTGAATGTCTCCTTCAAATGAAATGAAAAAGAATATCCAGGAAACACTGAGGTACTGGTGTAAATGATTTAAATTCTAAGACAATTCCATAACAGTCCAAATGCATAACATGCAACTATGGAAATCAAAACCAAATGTAGCTAACTATATGTTTGTGGCATTTTATGTCAACATAACAATGTATTACTGACTTTTATATTAATCTACTACATTGAAAACGTCATGCAACCACAAAAAGCAACAAGCATCACATGAAAACCACAGCACGGCAAGACAACCAAAAACACACAACACAGAAAGGGCTTCCCCTGGTATGTAACACTTACAAAACAAACAAAAATATTTTCCAGTGACTCATCTACTGTCACCAGTTCACAATAGTATGTCATTGACACCAGACACAGACAGAATTTGTCCAGTAAGAACTTCTGTTTAGAATTCTTAAAATAAATGTATCCAGAGGTATATTATCAATGTAATACATAATATCTCTCATAGAATGATTTAGTGATATATCTGTATTTTTTAACTATGTGAGTAATGTGACATATAAAATGTGTACAAACAATTAAATGAAATACATATCTATCTACATATCGTACAGTAGCCCTGGACTATAATCCTTTCAGAACCATCCATCTGTAATTTTATGATTTATTTAGTATATTCAATTTTTGTTAAGTTACACTCTTATAACAAATGTTGTGTCCCTATCTGGACACAGAGATGTGTTAAAAAAAAAAAACAACGCAAGTTATTTCAACGCATATTGTGTAATAAATTAAAAAGGAAACACAAACTGTGTTGTCCCTATCCGAACAGAGATGTGTTTAAAACAACGCAAGTTGTGTTTTATTGGAAAGACATTCTTAATCATCTTTCTGAGGGCATTTTATCTTTCTTTGATCTATAAATTTCAGGACAAGACTGAGAGATGTTGCTTTGTAGAGTGAGTACCTCTCAGTTCCATCTGAAAGACTGTCTGATGTGAATGGCTACAGCTTTTCATGGATAGTCAGTTCACAAGTATGTTCATGCCTATTAGATGTTAAACACTAAGGTTGAATGAGGTCTTTTGAGTCAGGTTACTTAACCCCTTAAGCTTGAAAGCGTGGAAACTTGATAACACGGCCTCAGCCTAATTGCAACTTACAGCAGTGTCACCTATATAGACTACACTTTTTCTCATATTACAAAACAGTATGTTCAATTCAGGATTTTACTCTTTACGTCATATAACATGACATATAAAATTTTTAGAAGCTGTCTGTAAAGGATGGGAGTGCCATGTGTGTGTGTGTGTGTGTGTGTGTGTGTGTGTGTGTGTGTGTGTGTGTGTGTGTGTGTGTGTGTGTGTGTGTGTGTGTGTGTCTGTGTGTGTCTGTGTGTGTGTGTGTGTCTGTGTGTCTGTGTGTGTAGCCTCCAGTGTTAACTCAGATGTACCTTAATGCTTAAATAATCTTGGCAACACTAATACTTTCTGCACCTCGGGAGGGCTGCC
Organism: Alosa alosa; assembly: GCF_017589495.1. Classification (NCBI taxonomy): domain Eukaryota; kingdom Metazoa; phylum Chordata; class Actinopteri; order Clupeiformes; family Clupeidae; genus Alosa; species Alosa alosa. Next base: position 18,529,574 of record NC_063204.1, read on the forward strand.
CAACTCAAAAGTGTCCTCATTTCCTACATGTCACATTTCCACATCTCTGTGAATTGCATAAGCTGGAGAGAAAGGAAATGTCTGGCAGTGGTCCTTTTAATGTAGGCCCTTAGTATTTAACTCCCTTCTCACCTGGGATGACTGAGATTGTTTTCAGTGCTCGTAGGACTCTGAACGTTCGTAGCGCTGAGACATTGCCCAAGTCCACAAACTCAGTAACATATCTGCAATGAGCAGAGAATTGAAGCACACACAATGACAGTGTAACCACAACAGGCAAACACACAGATGAATAGACACAGGAGACAGACAGGAGGCAAGGAGGCGTCCACAGTGGGGTGAGGTCATGGGGCACAGCTGTTGGGACCGTAGTGGGTACAACATTACGGTTGTGACCAGACAAACAGCGATAATGCTATCCCTCCTACACCCGTCCCCTGACGTTACGGTCAGGAGCAGAATGCCCTTACCTGGGATTACTGAAATAGTTTTCAATGTTCGGATGACCCTGAATGATCGTAGTGCCTGAAGATTGCCTACTTTAATAAACTCAGTTAGAAACCTGCAGGATCAGATTACACATGTGATAAAACATAAACACAAAAAACAGAGGAAGAAACATAAAGGAATCAGTCAAAAACATGATTGGTAAAAAGATAAAATCAACATAAGCTTATAAACACAAATAGAAAGAATAAGATAAGGATATAGGAAATATAAAGTCTTCTTATTTAGATAAAAAAATATGGAATCTATGGAATGTTAACGGGTCTCCCAGAAATTAGAATACCACCAGAATAGGTACCAATTTGCCGGATGCTTAAAATTTGAGTGTGTATCACGTCATGCACCTTAGCATATCTGAATTTCTCTGCACTGACCATTACACTAATCAAATTACAGCGAATACAAACAAAAAAACATTAACTGGTATGCTAATATTTACCGTAAAATTATATGCAAAGCTGATAAAGAGAAGGTAAAGTTTGACCAATGTACTAAGCAATTATGTTTGCCATTTCGCTCAGACAGTTGCCAGTCAAACAAGTGAGGGCGGCCATTCTGTTTCCATGGAAACCCCAGGGATGGGAGCGTTTATCGTTTCCACCACTCGTATCCATTTCCCAGTCATCAGTCTGGATTTAATAAAGCCAGCAACGGCGGGAAGGGGTCCTGTCAACGCCCTGACGATACTGTGACTTATGGGAAATGGTGTGGCTAAGGATCCCAGTAACCCTGCTGAGATATCCAGTTCAAGGACAACTGGCCCGTTCAGCCAAGAGGAATACGGTCGTAAGGCCACACAAGAAATCAGCAGTTCATCACTGCAATTGAAGTGGGGAGAGTCCCCTAGTGCAATCTTTCTCTAGCGTTGGGATGATGCAGGAATCATATAATACTGCAATAAAAGTATATAGATGTTTACATCTTACTGTCACTACAGATCTCCATTACCACTTTTTGTGAACAACACACAGGGTACTCTTTTACCACCACTGCTGCTATATTTCAGTTTTATTTCATCTTTGCAAATTAGAGAAAGAAATATATCTTCGTAAGTATTGGTTCGTAAATATTAGGTTTAATACCGTTAAAAAATTGTCATTTGTTACAAATGAGCCAATATTCTCGCATGGAATACAAATGCAGTAGCATTAATTTAGAAAATAAAGGAACAAATCAATAAATAAGCAGCTGTGTTTTGACTCTGCTTTCAGACGTGCACAAAAGCCTCTGATACAGTCAGCCGGTCAGCATCCAGAGGGTGGGGTGTGTGCGTTCTGATTTATTCCACAACATTCTTGACCTGTGACCCTGGACAGTTTGGCAGTTGGAGATACATAGGACATTGCAAGCGGGAAACATATTCATCTTCTGTCTGTTTACAACAATGTCAGTTCTCATTGATTGGCACAAACGTACTGTCAAGAGTCAATTCTGGAGGCCACACCAAAATGGTACAGTTTTTGATGAGATTAAAGTTATAAACAGAAATGCTAAGGGTTTTGTGAATCTGTTCCTTATTTTCTTACGGTGAGCCTGACTACTTCCAATCCACAACAGAAAATAATAGCCATAGCGACAGCACATTGAAAATAAACAGTCGATGATATGGACAAAACAAAGCAAATATTGGAAATTAGAGGGGAGTTCCCCAAGGGCTAGAGAGGACACAGAGAGATCTGGCCCATAAAGACATAAGGGACATTTCAATGATCACCTCTGTGAGCCAGTGGGGACACATGAGGTGAAACTGATGAGAACTGCTCCATCAGCAGCGCAAAATACGTCTGACGAGGTCACAGACGAGGCTTAAGGTGAAGGGTCACCACAGGTCAGCGGAGAGGCAGATACTCACGCCATGACTATCACGCTGAAGTCCAGCCAGTTCCAGGGGTCACGCAGGAATGTGAAAGGCCCTACGCAGAAGCCCCTCGCCAGGATCTTTATCAACGACTCAAACGTGTAGATGCCGGTGAACGTGTACCTGAAAAGGGCAGGTGTCGGACAGGGTGGAGAAGAGGACAAGGGTGGAGGGAGACAGACGCATACAGGTTCAACAAATTAGCTTAGCAATGGACCTAGAGGGAGCTCAGTCGCAAATACCTCCCGTTAGTCCTGGACATGGTCCAGTCTACACTGTACCCAATCAAGAGTTTGAAAGGAAAAAACAAAGAGAGAATTAAAAGGGGGGTGGGATAGAGAGACACATATGGAGCAGCATTGGGTTATCTGGGGAGGACATGGAACTGTAAGGGATGGGGGAAAAAGCACGAGTGAATCAGAGTGCATCAGCAACCTGGGGAATGGACAGCAAGCTTGTTTGACAAGACGATCCTTGATGAGTTTCGCAGTCATCAAGACGAGAATGGGCATTAACATCCAGCACGGCACTTTAGACACACTTTCAAAGCAGAGTACATGGTGGCTGAGATGGAGGATGCAGCATTCTGAAGTGCACGGCCGTAATCTCTTTTTTTTTAAATCCTGCTTTTTTGGATTCGGTGTTTGTTTATTTGGGGTTCTTTTTAAGCGTGTCTTTTTGGTGAAAAATGTTTCGTTTGACATCGGACCTCTCAACACTGATGGCTTACTGTGGCTCACCGCCAAAGACCGTGAGTGGTGCTTAAGGTAAATGAGCCTTTTAAGGAGGTGTGGGAGACACAAGCATCTGTTTCTCTGACAGAAATGCCCTTGTGGGGTAGACCGGCTTAATCAGCTACCACCGTCGCCACCGCCTCCTCTGTGGCCCGGCCACCCACTGATCAGCATGTGTGGAAAATGAATATAGCATTGGCGTTACTGTCACTTGGGTGTTGAGAGGTACGAATGATTGCCAGTCTGAGGAGGTGCTGTGATTGGCTGGGATTCATTGCATGCTACATGCCAATAAACCCTTGGTCCTCCTTGGTCACAAATCAGCTAATTTTTGGGGATGTCGGCTGACAGTACACAAATCATGTGAAGGCTCTTATCTGTATTCATTAAAGGTGAAGATGCTCGGCTTTGGCCGGCGCAAGCTTGCCCTACCACAGCACAGAAAACGCTGTGGTGGACAACCCATGTCAGAACACAGCAAACTACCTCGGCTACATGCTCAACATGGGTTACATCCTCTCTGTCCATGGTGCAAGCCATGGCTAGACTTCATGGATGATGGAAACAAACAGACTGGCCAACTTCCCTGAAGAAGTGTGTGGGGAAATAAGAGCTGGAAATGGGGAAGAAGTCAGAAGAATATATCAATGGGCAAGGTGATGGACTATGAAGACAGGCGGACAGACAGCAGACAGAACAGATAGCAGACAAAGAGTAAGATATAGACAGATAGATACTGTGGACAGATAGAAAGAAATAAAAAAAGTAAGAAAGAAAGAAAGACAAAAAAGGAGGAAAAGAAGAAATAAAGACAGGAGGTGGATAACATGGCTTGACAGAAAGAATATAACCCGTGTTCACCTCAAAATTGGTATTGCCAAATTCATCTGAATATTAATTCCCATTCCGTCCTTTTTTGATCTATTTGATTCATTTTGAAGATTTAACTGTAAACCCCTTTAATGAAAATCTAAGTCATAACGGTATGGCAGTCATACCACGGAGTTCATTCCAATGTAGCATAGCAGAGGTGCCATTAGCAGAGTCAAGTAGGCTCGGATACACTGAAATTATTAACTTACTTGCTAATTGTGGTTGGCAAGGCAACAAACACCTGGCAAAGCTTTACATCAGGACAAATAGGGCACAGTTCAGAGGTCAATACAATCAGGAAGGATCAGAGGAGACAGAAAGTATGAGGCACAGAAGAACTGACAGAGCATTCTTAGCCAGGAGAAGCATCTACACTAAGAAGCGGACGGCGGATGGCAGATACTTACTCAACATACTTGGCCCATTGTGCAGGTTCGGACATGGCCATGAAGCAACAGTTGGTCAAAATAGTGCACATTATGAAAAAACTGAATAATGTACGGAATATTAAGGAAAACACTTTTCATCCCTTTTGTATTGTATGTCATGTTTGTTTGTGTATTTGGATTAAAATTCAAAGCTAAAAGACTGTATTTACTGTACAACAAAATGAAACATCTGAATGCAGTTCTGAACATTCCACTGTTAGTAGTTTTCACATCACATACATTTGCACCAGCCTAATGGTTTTATAATGAATACTAAATAATGAAGTTTAACAAATCTCAGATTAAAAGACATCATAAATCCATTTATATGATGCTGTTGAACAGTACAGACTCCAGAGTGACTGAGACCTAATGAGGCTCAACATACCAATGAGCCGAGGCTTAAGTTGTACAAAAATAATGAAGCACAATAAGTAGTATTAGACCAAAACAGACCAAAACCCCAACTGTGTAAGAACATGTCTATATTTTAAATAGCACAATCTCTTATTTGCTTTTTGTTTTTTTGTTTAGGCACCATGGCAGAAAAGTAAAGAAAAAAGTCTCCTGACTTTTAATTACATCTGGGATCAATTACAGCAATTTAGCTCATTAATTATAAAAGCCTATTGCTTTATGTAATGAGTCCATATTCTCTCTTTGCATTTATATAATATCACATTTACAGTATGAGAAAGAGCCATTTAGAATTCCAAATATGTTCATGGGCATATTAAGACTTCTTTCAGATGTCATATTATTTCTGTGTGAGGTTTGTCACTGCAAAAATACCCTTAAACTTTCCTTTGAGCTCATTTTCCGAGCCTTCAGCCGGAGAATTAGCTTCCTCTTGACAGGCTCCTTAAGCAGGCCTATCTTATTACAGAGGGTCTGTCTCAAAGGCTTGGCCTTCCCTCAGCACTGCTCATCATATTGATTGGTGCAGACGGCCTTCTCCCCCTAAACAGGACGCGTGACAACACTTGCATAACCCATTACGATCATGGGAACGTGTGATTCAATAAGCACTTTAGGCTCTGGGTCACGCTCAATCCAGTAACTTCTCACAATGGAGGTGTCAGGCGAGCTGCGGTTCAGCTTGCTACCGGGGCGGTGGCCCGCACGGCTTCGGCGCAGACAGCTCGCCTCGCCGCGCGCCTCGCCAGCACTTTCCCGTTCGCATGGGTCCGCAACCAGCATGAGTCATGATTATGTGGCCCCGGCTGCATAAAGACGCTCCCTGGCTCCCATTATGGGAAAGGTTTGTTTCAGCATCCCCTGGCAAAAATAAAGCTGCCAAAAGTTTTGCTATGACACAATTTGCAACAAGGACAAGGGCAAAAAGGCCTTTTAGGTTTTCAATTGAAGCTAATCGTGCTTTAATGCTGAACTTCAGCCCTTGGTACATGATGATTAAAGGCCTCTTTGATATCCCAAATGCCCTGTCAAGTCCTAGACAGGTCCAAAAGTCTAGTCTTGTCAGCCGCTTGTCTTGGGAGTTATTTTTCCATGCTGATATGGCGCCTGTGTCTCACCGCCTAGGCCTACTGATTTAAGAATCACATTTTTCGCATGTCTCTAATGAGTGCAATCACTTCAGTGTGGCGCGTCAGACTGTGCTTCCCTTTCTTTCTCCAAGCTGAAAGTTATGAATGCGCTCTCGTGGTGCTGGTTAATCAAACATGTTCCCCGGCTCTTGAGTCCCCCGGGTAATCTGCTATTAGCAAGGCCAGGCGGTTTCTGTGCTGCCGCCGCCTGAAAGTGAGCGCCTCTCACCTCACACATTACTAAACACAGACATCAATCTGTCTCTTAGTGGCATTGATTCAACTGCTAAACTATGGTAGTGTTCAGAATTACATTTGTGTCTGTATTTTTATAGCAAAGACACTGGTTAGTTTTAAGGGTTGCCTGACTGCACACTAAATTCCATAGTGTGTCTCTCCATATCTACTACCATACTGTACGCATGATGCGTCTTCTATTCTAAAAACTTTTATTTTTGTGTGTATGTCAGCTCTATGATTTTATTCCACAATACGCTGACAAATTAGCATTGCTTTTAGAATACAGGGCATACAACATATGTTGGTGCTGAAATATGGTTATGACCTGGGAAAAACAAGACACCTGGTCACACTATTTTTGGGGGCGTTCGAGCCAGGTCAGCTTGATCCCACCCGAAACAAAAGTCTGGCGTGCAACACAAAGCCAGGCCCGGTGATTAATACGTCAACCACTTGAAGGGGTACACGTGTGACAGCCGGATGGGCTTGCAATCCCTGCAACCAGCGCAACACCTCCAGAGTCAGACCCTCCACCCTCTTATCATGGCGACAGCAGCCAAGTGCCCACAAGCATAATATTCCTAAACACCCACGGACGTGGCGAAACAGAAGGGTGTTGTATTTTTAGAAGCTGTCTGTAAAGGTGGATGGGAGTGCCATGTGTGTGTGTGTGTGTGTGTGTGTGTGTGTGTGTGTGTGTGTGTGTGTGTGTGTGTGTGTGTGTGTGTGTGTGTGTGTGTGTGTGTGTGGGTGTGTGTGCATTTGTGGATGGGAGTGTGTGTGCGTTTGTGGATGGGGGTGGGGGGGTTGGATGGGTGTTTGAAAGGTTTGGCAATGATACAGATGGAAGTGCAGTCATCCCAACCTGGCATTGAACTAGCCAAGCGACCCCCTGTGTATGCCCCCCCCCCAATTAGAGTGTGGCCCTGAAATGTCAAAGTACAAGGAATGCTGTCACAGTGCAAGTGTGTGGTGTTGTGATGTCAGTGGGTGCCGAGGCGGAGTCTTTGGACAAATGGGTGTTGGCTGACTGTCTGTCACAGCCAAAGGCATGGCCAACATTCTTAGGCAGACATCTAATTCTAGAATGTTCCCTCAAACTTTTACCCTCAGTGCAAAAGGTTTAGCTTTCTGAGCATTCTTAAAAGTCTTACAAACTGTTTTTGTCAGTGAGTTATCAGATTGACACATTTAAACTATATTTCTATACTGTCAATTTCCTTTTCTTCACTGTTGTAATGAATTTGTTTTTTTTTTCATTACTCATTCACAGGATTGTCTGATAAAATGAAGCTGTTCAAAAGCATCACATAAACACAGAGTTGGTAAAATCTGCAAAAATAAGAACATTTTATTTGTAATAGGAAAAGGATATGAGTGTACCAAAACCTTTATTGATGCTCTTCTAACGGGATGAAAAGGGCTAAAAATATAGAGTGCAGGTGTGGCACTAAAACGGAAGATGGCCTTCCCTTTGTTCAGTACTATAAAAGTCTGTGGAGAAGAAAAGCAGAGAGAGCACCACATATTGTGGTTATGGTTATGGTTATGGTATTTAGCAGACGCTTTTGTCCAAAGCGACATACAAATAGCAACAATACAAAGTTACATTTAACAGTAAACATATTAAAAAGTTGGTAAGACTACATTTAGGAGAATAGCAATAATAAACAGCAATGTCAATTCAATCAATAGCCTAATGAAAATAAATAAATACTATAACAAGCCAAACACATAAGAAACACTTAATAAACTAAGTGCATGTTGAACAGATATGCCTTTAGACTCCTCTTGAAAGACTATTGAAACTATCACAGGAACGGAGAGCACTGGCAACTCATTCCACCAACAAGGAACCACTGAGGAAAATAATCTTGAATTTGACCTAGCGTTTATGGCTGGTTGACACAACAGATGCTCATCAGGAGACCTCAGAGGGCGGTTGGGGAATATATATCTTGATCATTGAATTAAGATAGCAGGGAGCAGATCCAGTCAGTGTCCTATAGGCCAAAGTGAGAGATTTAGCTAACAGTGAATTACAATAGTCCAGCTTGGCAATAACCATGGCCTGTACACAGTGGCAGTTGCTGCTCTTTAGAATAGGGGAAGCTCTGATAAAAATTATCAATTATTAAATTAATTAGTTATTAAGTTGCTATATTGGTCTTTGAGGGCAAAGGTTATCCCAAAACCCAGATTAGAACAAACAGTATAGAGTTCTGAGACATGGCATCTGGCCTGGCTACATACCAGTTCACTTTGGGGGATGTTTAAATAGGCTATTTGGTAACCTAGTAGAGTTATTTAGAGTTATTTCTCTGTGAATCTCCCCTGGAGCTAGCTGGCTACAACCTAGCTTAAATACACAACTGAAACAAAAGCAAGTCACAAACTCAGTAACTCCATATTTACATTTTATTTACAGTAGGTTATGTACAAAGACAAATAGAAACCAACTGTATTGCTCACAATTATGTGAATTTGAGCAGCAGCTTGCATCTCGACTTCCCCTGCCAACACTGCAAAGCATCCCTGAACTTGAAACTCTTCCTTTCCGATCACGACATTTGCTGTCAATCAAAAAGAGTCCAGCTACTATGACGGATCCTCCAATCATCATACAGAAGCTCAGCGTCCGGGCCATCCCACTGCCCAATTCACTCCCAGAGACGCCAGGCTTCCCTGGAAATTACGAATTTAGGGCGTTTTGCCAATAAATATCTAGCTTTTCTGCACTGAGATCAGCCAATTCTGAAATGCCACTGAAAGTCCAGTAAAGCCGAGCGTCTATGGGGTTTTTGATGGATTGTGTCCTCACAGCAATACATTAGGGACGGGAGGACAGATGACTGGCAAAACCTTATTGCTGAAGGAACTAACGATGAAGTTGAACACATATTTAGCATGTTCTAGTTGGAATACTAGGCTAATGTAATACAGTAGGCCTAGTATTTGATGAAATTTTCCGCAATATTTTAGAGGAGGCTGAGCTTCCTCTGTAGTCTTAGAACAATCACCTCTGCCTATACAAGAAGTTTCTTGTGTCAGATAAGTTCTGATCTTCCTAATGTTGTAAAGGATAAACCAACATGATTTTGCAATTGAGGCTACATGCTCAGAGAAGTTAAGTTGGTCATCAATTTCGACGCCCAGGTTACTCGCCGATCTAGTGGGGGTCATTGAAGATGAGTCAAGCTGGATGTTAATCTGTTGGGGATTAGCTGTTTTAGCTGGAAACACCAAAAGCTCAGTTTTTGAGAGATTAAGCTGAAGGTGGCGATCTTTCATCCAGACTGAAATATCCTTAAGGCATGCAGAAATTCGAGGGGAAACGCTAGAGTCCTCAGGTGGGAAAGATAGGTAAAGTTGAGTGTCGTCCGCATAGCAATAGCATAGCAAAGTCAAATCCTCACCAATGGAAGGTGGTGTAAATAGAGAAAAGCAGGGGCCTTAATACTGATCACTGAGGCACACCTGTGGTAAGGTCATGAGTCTTTGATACCTGTCAAACCAGTCAAGAGCTCTCCCAGAAATTCCCAGTTCAGATAGTGTAGAAAGGAGAATGTCATGGTTAACAGAATCAAAGGCGGCAGATAAATCTAGTAGAATTAATACTGATGACTGAGGAGAGGACTTAGCTACTCTCAATGTTTCAGTCACAGACAGAAGAGCAGTTTCAGTAGAATGACCACTCTTGAAACCAGACTGCATAGGGTCTAGTAGGTTATTCTGATAAAGAAAGTCACATACTTGCTTGCACATACCACTTTCTCCAAAACCTTTGACAAGAAAGGAAGAAGGGAGACAGGTCTGTATTAACAACAAGTATCAGTACAGACAGACATCATTAAAACTTTTAGGTTGCAGAAACACACAAATAAGCAATGATGAATGATCTACATCATTAGATCATTCATTCATGCTTTCTCCTAGTCAACTTTCAAAATAATAGACACTCTAAAAAAGGTTGAAGGAAGGTGTTAAGTCTCAGCTGAAACAAACTTCTTGATGGCACAGGGAATGGCACAGGGAATCTACATGAATATAGCCTCCCACCATCTATACTTCACACACAAAATCTCTATACATTAAACTAACTGTAGTGAATGGACCAAAACATATCCTGAAAATGAATATAAACCCTATTGCTATCTCTTGGAAGACTGGTCTTAGAAGAACTTTTTTAGCTAGATTATGTTACCATGGTGTGATCTTCCTGTGAACACCTTAAGGTTATGTGGAAATACAGGAAGTGTTTGGCTAAATAAGGTGAAGAAAATAGATAATTTCACCAACACCATCATCCACTAGCCACCCACTGCGCCCCTGCACACACATACACAAGCATACAATCAAAAAAATGTCAAAGCTTGCTGTAATCAGACATATGCCCCAAACCAACTACAATTTCACTTCACCAAAATACTCAGAGGGACAGCATATCTCAGATCATTAACATAATCCCACAAAAACTCTTCATTATACCACCAAATGGGACAGATAATGAGGGGGATGAACAATTGGGCACCTATGAGTGGGCTCAAAGAGTGCACAAATAAATTACCACAGGGTGTGATGGAGCAACATCTGTCACAAACGGGACGGTATCTATCGCCGAGGGCGACAGCAGCACAAGGGGACATCTCCATCCCCCAGTTTGCACAGAGAGCTGCGGCGTTGGGGCCTGACGCTTGGCGGCGTCTTCATAGCGCCCAGGATTTATATGGTGACAATGTAACATAAATAACATCAGCTAGTCACAAGCTGAAGAATCACCGCGTGCGTGCGGGCTGCACCCCGTCAGCAGAACACTACTGGTGGCATGTTGCGGCAGCAGCATTTTTTGCATGAGTTATGTGCAGCGTCGGGGCTTATCAGAAATCTGGCTCACAAGTGTGACACGGTGCACCCCGCAGTCATTTCTCTAGTGGGGAGGGGGATATTTGTAGGTTTTTGTTTTTTAATTCCTCACCTGTCCCTGAGGAGGAGGCTTGTTGTCCCCCCTCATTGCTTACAGTAATGGGCCTCAGAGAGATGTTGAGACGGGACAGACTCCCGTTCTAAATGGTCGCATACTGTCCACCACGCTTGCGCCTGGCAGACTCGTCTCATCAGTTAGGGCTTAAAAAAAGGAAATAAATCAGAGGCACGGAGTGGCGATGAGCCCCACTCTCCGCTCTCTCTCTCTTTCTTTCTCTCTTTCTCTCTCTCTCTCTCTCTCTCTCTCTTTCTGGGAGTTGGGGTTGAGAAGTTTTTTTTTCTTCCTCCCCTCCCAACACGCCTTGCTCATGAGTGATCTCATCCTCTTCAGAGATGTCGTGTCAATGTCAACAGGGGCACCTATTAAAGTGACATGCGCTGCCGAGGCCGGACAGCGCTCGGGTCATGTGTGGGGACGTGTGAGGTCTGGGTACCTTTGCTCAAATCCCAATCACAACAGTAAATAACATGCTACTCTGTCGCCTGCAGAACGGCCTCCATAATGGAATACTGTTTGCTTAATATGTACAAGCAGTGACCTGTCCAAAAGACATGAGATATTTCTTCTGCATACGTATATTTGTGTGATATAGGAAGAAAAACATTGTGAGTCCTTATTAGATACTGTAGATGCCCACCACAGGTTCTTACATGAAACAAAGAAGGGCATCATGTAAAGCTATTTAGATTACTAACACACATTTCACTTGGTAATGTCATAACGTGCATAGACCTAAGCACCTTCAACGGAAGATTGATGCCTCATTTGGGTGTATCTGATCGAAAATGTGGGTGTTGCATGCATAACACACCCATAAATTAAAATGCAATTTAACATGTCCTGTAAAGGTTTCCACTCTAGTACCCTGCAGACATGCAATTTAACGTGTCCTGTAAAGGTTTCCACTCTAGTACTCTGCAGACATGCTCAATTTTCTTCTTCACCATTTTCAAACTATCATTGTGTCACACACATTACACACAGATTGCTTACTGTGGCTGCATCAGATGCAGTTTTCATTGGTCATCATCACAGTTTCTAAAAATGCTGCCTTATTATTATTTTTTTTTGGAAGAGCAGATTTAGGAGAAATTTCAAAGATGATGTGGTCAAGTCTTTGACTAAGCAGAGAGAACAGCGGGCACAGCAAAGGCTGCATTAGAGTTGTCCAGGTCTATGACTCATCCGTCTCATCAGCTATCATTTCTCATTTGCTCCCGCCACTGATTCAGCACAAATAAATCAACACTGCTGGCCTGACACCAAATCCCTTATTAGACGATGTCTTCATTTTATTTCTGAATTTTCTAGCATTAGTTTGCTGCAACTATTTAAATGGCCATAACTATTACTGTCATTTGTGGTTGGACTGCTCAAGTGAGTTTTATGTAACACTTGGAAGCAAATAGTTGCAAAAAATCCTTTTGTTTTGTTCCCATTCACAAAATAAATATATTTAAAGAAATTTACCTCATTTTCATCCACACACAAAGAAACATAACTATAGCACAGTAATCTCTTAAGAAAAATTGGAGGGAAAGAGACAGACAACCAAAAAACTTTGTGCCACTCACTCTCTGGTTCTTGAAGTAGAACGGGTCGATATCCTCCAGAGGCACGCCCACCAGTGCAGACGGAATGTCTCCGAAGATGCGAGGCAGCTGCTTGCCCGCCTCCAGGTCAGCCCGGGCCTTGGGCAGCTCCACGTCTCCCAAGTCCTCCTGGTAGTCCTTGGCATTCTTGGCCTCCTCCTCGGCAATCCGCTGCTCGATACCTGCCAGGGATTCACGAGTGAACCGGTGCAAGCTGTCAGGACCTGGTGGTAACAACATGGCTGCCATCTTTTCATCCTGAGTCTTCTATCCTTGGGTTGACTTCACAGCTGAAGGGACAAACATGTAAGGGAAATGAGTGTCAAGTTACATGTGTTTACATTTCTTGACAAATTATCCAAGGAAATCGAGACAGATTTCAACTAGCAAAAGACTAAAAAGGTTCAAAAACATTCTAGCTAAATTAAATCAAACATTTTGACAAGCATATTGTACACCTAAATTAGTATTGTCTGACTAAATAAACTTATTAAAATATACTAGTGACATTTTCAACACAGTGATACTGTTCATTTGCTGGCTGGGGTTGTACAACTTAGTCCATCTATGGTGACTTATGTTGTGTCTAGATTGAAAAGATTTAACCTCTTGTGGTCTGTCTCATGTTTGTTGGTTAGTGAGGGTGTCAGTGGCTTAACAGAAACGAGCCCGCAATCACTTCCCCTACCCACACATGGCACAGAGGCACAGCCAGCATCTAGCAGACTGGCCATCTGCTCTGACTGTTAATTGAATGAATGAGACGTGTTCATTTATCATCCAATCATGTGTTTATTATGGGGTGTCTATGACAGACACAAACCTGCTTTCCAACTTCTGAGAGAGCCCATCAAAAGAGACCTCTAATGGTTCAGCCTGACAAAAGTAGCCCTTTCTTACACTTAGTTTTTTACCGATCAATTGGTATCTGCCTTTATAATTAATTTAAAATGAAGTAAAGGACAGTCAAATACTGATCCTTCATCTAAATTTCCAGTAGGCCTATTGTCTTTCCATCTTAACATTACGTCCATCAGTAAAATAATGTTAGCATTGGTTGAATGGTGGAGGCTAACTTGATTGTTAGTGTATTTGTAAAAAATAAACACATTTACTTAAACTTAAACTGAACAACATAAACCCATTTACTTAAACTTAAACCTAACAACAGCACTATAATTTTCTCTTTCAACTATCATTCCATAAATTTTCTGACCATACTGACAGTAGCTAAGTTAGTTAGCCACAATGATAGCATTAGCTAATGTCATTGTTTATCTAAGGTGACTGAATTTCAAGCCCCTCTGTCCGGACCTAGGTATTGTAACACCCCCAATTATCACCACTTTTGTTCAGAAATTCTAAAACAACGATGTTTATTAACACTTCAAAATAACATTTGCTAAATGAACCTTACATTTTTCAGTAGCCATAGGTGTGTAGATTTGAACAAAATCTGGTTTGGTTCTTAACGGGAGCATTACTGCCTGAAATATCCGATTTTGTTTACCATGCTGGGAGTTATAGTGCTGGCCTGATGGGTCGCCTATTTACGCTATTTCAACGGCACATGAACGGTTAGACCATGAATTCTCGTCATGAAATTAAAATTCCACTGGAGCTCCAAGCAGTTGTGTACACGCAGCCTTACAACACTGTTTACAGCTCTTCGAGTCACGGTAAAACGGCATTTTTGGTACATAGCTAATTTAGATACACCTATGGTGTGGGTGGTTGAGTTTCTTTAGGAGTCCGCTGCTTGGTTTGTATAGAAATGGATATTAAGTGACACATACACGCAAGACAGTGGAAATAAGGGACCGACGGTATAGAGTGTTCTATTTTGTGGGCTATGATTTACAGCACAATGCGGTCAAAGTTAAAACACGGTTGAACTTCGAACTTGGAACATGCAAGAGAAGCAAAATGAAAACATAAGTCATAAGTATCACACTGTTTAATGCTGTTAATAGTGTGTAAAAAGATAATGTTGACGTTTTTACCACTCGGAAGTCAAGTGTGCTACCAATCGAGCTAAAAGCCCAGGCTGCTAGCTCTCTTAATATCACGACTCTAAGGCGTTGAGAGAGAGGTTTACACAACATACATACTGCACAGCTACGTACCAGCTAGCTATCAATACACAACTGGAATAGACCTATAAGCAGAAATTGGGGAGTGTCCTCATTTTGGCCAACTTGTCCTCCTTTTCTGGTCTGGTTGGTGGTCACTCTATTACTGCTACTTTATACATGTAGCCTCCACCTTCCCTTTTGAAACACAAATTATGACTATCAACTACTAAGAACCTTTCGCATGAAATGGAAAAAATAGGCGTCCCTTGTTACAATTTTTCTTTCCAATCACAAAAAGTATTGCACTATTTAATGCTGTTAACTGTGTGTAGAAAGCACAAAAATACATCATAAAACATCATAAAGCATGAAGTAAATACCTAGAAAGTTATTGTGCCAATGGTGTTTATCACAGATAAGAACAAAGACCTGACACTATTATTCATAATAATTATTTTATAATTTTATTGTATAAGACCCTTTTCATTTGGATTTAAAATAGTTAGGCATATTTAAACACAATGTCCCACCTTGATCAGAACTTTTCAATATGCTAAATATTAGAGTACATTTTTACATTTTGTTTGTAAAAAATGAATATCGGCTGATTTATCATTTATTGGTTTTTGAAATCCTCAAATATCAAAATCGGTATTGGTTTTTAAAATCCCATATCGGTCTGGCACTAATTGCTATATGCTTGATGTAGCTTTGACTGCTTAGTTGTGACTACTTTCATGTATGTAATGGAATCTAATGGTAAATAACCTACACTAAGTAACATAAAGCACCACAACTCAATTCTATTCACAATAAAACATTGGAGTTTTATTTTTGGAGGTTTGTGTGGTAAGCTGTCAACATTGTATAAAACTGTAAACACATAAACCCTGTGATGGTGGTAACATCAATTATTTTAAATGTGTAAAAAATACACACATCAAGGAAAAGGGCTACTTGAATTTCAAAACTGACATTAGATTTGGGTGGCAGTGCACACAGCACTTGAAAACTGAGTCAAGTAAGTCTGCATTGTGCTCTGGAAAATAACAAGACAACATTAGCTGACTCCTTATGGTCTCTCCTGTCTTATGTCTGCCATAGTAGAGAAGTGTCCCCTACCCTGAAAATGGGTTAAATGTGTCTGTGTGAGACCCAGTGGCTTCTCCTGGGCCTGACACTCTGCATAATCTGCCTTTTCATTTCCATACCATTTCAGCTATTCAGAAAGGCTGGAGCCAATGTAGCCAACATTGTGTCCAGCTGAACCGAACAAAAAAAGACAGAACATGCTTGAATTGTTTTTCTCCTTCCAGCAGAATTTCTACCGTTAGACTCTCCCTTTCAGAGAAACCCCAAGCTTTCATGTCCACTGATTTTAGCATCTTCACGGCTCAAAACAGTCACAGTGCCCTCTTCACTTTTATTATATTTCTCTCCTTTCTCCCTTGTGATCCAAATTACACAGTGTTTTCAGTCTGTGCATATTTTACAAGATTTGTTGAGGGGGTTAGTGAGATGTGCATATTTTGAGTGCAATGAAGTCAGCTGAAAATGTATCAGAGAAACACTTGTAACTAATAAGCCTAGGGTCAAAATGCATTTAACATTACTTACTACACAATAGGATTGTTGAAATAAATTCATGTGGAGGCGAAATGTTAATAGCAAACACCACTGTGGTATAAAATGATTGTATGTAATCAGCTGTGCCAGTGTTCCTTGGCTATAGATGCTTCGGGACAGATATCACACAGCCAGAAGTTCTTATCTACTCAGACTCCTATGATATTCACATAGACACCTCAGAATGACACCTTGTGTGTGAGTCATATCATGTCTGCCCGAGAACACGGTCATGGTCAGTTCAACCCAATGTAATGACCTTTACCAGCAGGAAGCCCAATGCAAAGTCCGTTTTTAGATCACAGTGCCAACTGAGTCAAACATCTCTCTACAGAATTGTGCATCTGTTTGACGTTTTATGGTCTATCCTATTTGTGCATCTGTCTACTATGTTATAACGCCATACATCGAACCTGGCATATGTAATACTTTGTCACTTAAGTTGAAGTTATGGTTCACTGGACAGAATGTATAAATTGGCCTGCAACATTTTACTCTATGTACAGTTTATGTTCATGCATTTGAAATCCAAACATTGGCATACTGTTTCAGGCTGGCTTAGGACGATAAAATGTCTGATCTACTCTCACAGGCTGACTTATAGGGCCAGTTTTAGGTAAATAAAACTCCTTTCCAAAATAGTTCAGTCCATTCCTTCAAGTGCCCACCGTATATAGGTCATCAGGGCTATACAACATGTGAAATGGGCCTGGTATTCATGTCAAAGGCCCTTTTCTTTCTTTCAGTCCCTGAGAGCAGGCGTCCGGGAGCGAAGCAGGACAAAAGGGTGGAGGCTGAGATGTGGTTCCGTGTTTGGGTGGTGGTGTGTGGGGGTGGGGGGCTGTGTGGTGGGTCACTTCAGGATGCCTTTGTTCCGCTTGCGGGGGCCCGGCGCTCCTGATGTCTATAAGAAGCCGAGCGGCTTGTCAGTGAAAGCTACTGCCCTGTACTCTAATCGCCGGGCTGCTGTTCTGGGCTGAGACAGGAGACGGCGTATCAAAACAGTGGCCTTTACACTTCCCACACACTCCACAACAGAGACATAACTCGACACAAGACAAGAAAAGCAACTGGGCTAAAAAGAAAAAGAAGAAAACAAAAAAGGAGTCTGGAGACTGCGCCTGCCGAGTCCTCAACCTTTGGCTTCGCATGCTTGGCAAGACCGCCTGCATGTCGTTGAATGGCATGCTGGCACTGAGCGGCAGTGGCTGCGCGAGCGGAGAGAGGGGATCGTACAGTATTTATCGCAAGCACACTTGACACTGAGGAGTTGCAGAGACAGAGTCAAATGTCATCAGGGGCACCTACGGCGTGCGAGAGCCGCAAGTGAAATCACCCCGTGGTCTTGCACCGAGACCTGTGTAACGGCAGGTAATTCCGTTTCAAAAAGGGCCTCTCACAGTAAAAAGCCCTCGGGCGCCTCTCCCTCAGACCATGAATGAAATGCTGTGCTTCACAAGGTCGCTTTACTGGTGTAAATGTAATGAGAGAAGGTGTGCTCTGCTCATAAATGAACAATACTGCCGCACAGTAAAATGTAAGTAACACTCTGGTTTAAAAGATGAGAAATTCAGTTGACTGTCAATGTAACCTAGCTATCTACCATCCATGGCAGGAGATTTACTACCAAAATTAGCAGCCCTGGAAATGACAAGCTTGTTGAGATCTCAACATGTGTTACAGGTCCATGAGACACCTCCTGCTATCCTGCTATCCTGAATTATATGGAACCTTCAAAAATGAATAGGAAAGTACCATCATGTTGTGTCTTTTAAATCTTTGTTACAAAATAAAACAAATAAAATAACAACAGTGCATTGATTTCTCCCTGAAACCACTTGCTATTGCAAAATGCATTCTGACCACGGCATTCTTCCCTTCCATGTGTGTTGAAAAATAAAAAGCCGCCTTGCCTTATCATATTGTCCACCATTACAGCTGAGAATTAGCATTGAGATATGAATCACACCCTTGGTTGGCAGTCCCTCAGTCTGTTTTCATTTACATTAATCCCATGTCTACAGCATTGCTGTTAAGGTAATCTCCCACAAGGTTACAACCATAGGAGAGAGACCAAGGAGCCGAGCATGTCACCCACAGGATCGCCATTAAATCAGGCACCTATGAGGCAGTGTTGCATGGGTCAACCTCACTGCCCTCCTCAGCTTCCACTGAATGCAATTGACCTGGGTATCCCTTTGGGAAATCAGCAATAAAGTATCCATACATGGTATAAGCGCATAACCATTTCAGCTGAGAGAGTGGCAGCCCCCATTGAATCTGGGAAGTTATTTTAATTCCTCCCAGTGACCATCAGTATGGCAGGTGTCATTTGGAAAGGGGTGTCTATGTAGAGGTGATAACGCAAGAGAACATCATTAAATAAGAAGCCAAAGATGTTTGAAATAGGTTAGAAGTACCAGATCTTGCACCAAACATGAAAGCAAAACATCTGTTGCTGTTAATTAGATTTTCTGCCAGTTGCTGGTGTGATGTTTTGCAGTACACATACATCTCTTCTTTGGTTTCACTAGTGAGCCACACAAGTATAATTTAATTTACATCTCTAAATCTTATTTGTAATTTTAACACTAAATTCTGAAATTTGTTTAAGAATGTAATTAACAATAGAACATTATATTTCCAAATATACAATAATTTAAAAAATGCATATATACCAGATTTGAATGGTATAGTATCTCTTTTTATTAGTTATTTAGACTAAATGACAGCCTTTTTATATCAGTTCCACTCTGATCAGTGGGATTGCAATTTCAGGATCACATGGCAATATCCCACCACTCTATTCATTCTCATTCATTTTCCATGAATCACCAGTTTAGTAATCAAATGAGTGGTGCACTGACCGTTCTTTACAAAACCTTAAGCCCCTCATCAATTTTGTCATCAGCAAATAGGCATTGCCAAATTGATTGAGTCATCACGGTGACATAAGAAAAAGTGGATCATGCTCAATCAATCATGGCATCTTAATTGATGAGTACTTTATTATCACCAATGTTTTATTGAGACAGTCAATCCCAACAGGATTACAGACCATCTTTAATCTCTCTCTCTCTCTCGCACCTTGTATCTTTATCTCACCATCTCTCTTGCTGTCTTTCATCATCTTTTTTTTCCCTCTTCTTCTTTCATTTTTACTTTGTCTTCCTTGTTCTCTCTCTCTCTCTCTCTCTCTCTCTCTCTCTCTGAGGACCAACCAAGCTTCCATTTCTCCAGGCCTAACCCTTCGCACAATCTTAATTAATAAGTGACCGTCATGAATAATGCCACGGGTGACTGCGCTCCCTCCTTGTTCAGCCATGATGGATTATGCATGGCCACAACTGTACTCCGACTGAACCCTGTGCAATCAGCACGACAAGTGGGCATCTTGAGGACAGAAGAGGCCAAACATGACAAACACAGTGCTGTGGACGGGGCGAGGGGAAGGAGAGAAGGAAAGTTATTAAGACCTAAATGATTCAGTGCTAAATAGTAGCCTGCCGTTGACAAAATGTCTCGTCCTCAATCAGACATATCCATCTTGAAGAGCACTGTTGCTGTCTGATTGAAATCTGTGCTGATGTCTAGTGTACATTAGTCTTTTGGGGGAAGGGGAGGTTGTTTCCCTTTGTCTTGATTGTTTATTTCACCAGGGCTTTCCTAACGGTCTCACTTCACTGCCTCTAGTTTATCAATCATTTTATCTTTTTAATTTATATATTCAATGTAGTGCAAATAGTTAAATATTCATGTATCCACATTACATTCAATACATACAAGCTTATCTCATTAAAATGAATCGCATTAACAACTAAACGAAGAAGCATTCTGATTCAGGAAAAAAATGCAACAGCTTGGCATATTCTGGTTTGACAATTCTCCTTAGTTGCAGATATGAGCCAGATCCAGAATGGTGTTGGGTTTTTATTTTTGGCCAGGTTTCAGCTAACCCTTTCCATATTAACGGGAAATTCTGCAGTAACTCAAAGCGACACACATGCCAGGAGGAGGGATGTGACAAGTCAACTGCAAACTGACCTCGTAACAGGAAGCAGGGCAAACAAGGCAGAAGCTTTACTTTCACACATGGCAAACCACCCTCTTTTAGCCAAAAGAGCTCTTCCACTAATTCTACTGCTGAGCCTAGGAAGTGTGCTCTTCAAAACTGAAAGCAATTTGACACAAAGACACACACACACACACACACATATTGTTATAAGATGAGATTAATTTGGAAATGTATTGTTGTTTGTCAGATGAATGATTTCAGTGCATATTTAAAAATATATTTTCCTAAATTGCACATAATTTTAACAAACTTATTTACTGATGCACTTTGACAAGTGCCAAGACAATTGATTTTTCAAGAATCAATTGTGAGAAAATAGAGAAAATATCAGAAGCAGCCATTGATATATAAAAACACTACGTTTGCAGCGAAACAGTGTTGCAACAGTTCTGGAATCAGCTATATCTTCCAAATATTTTTGTAATCCAACCCTCAGGATGTGCCACACAATTGATGTGGTGGATTTCCCACTTTGTCACAATCTGACCAAATGAATGCATGAATCATCTACCTTCCATGCGGTCATGACACGGAGGCAGAACATAAATACAGACTTCAACTCATGTTTCATCTCCGCACCCCCACAGCAAGACTGACGACAGAGACATTTGAGCCTGTTAATATCGGCTCAGCCAGTGCGGCACAAAACGACAGTGCTTCAGTCATTTTCGCCCAAACTTGTTATTAAAAATGACTAAGCCATATTTGATGGGCATGACTGTTCGGAGCCATGAAAGTCCTTCTATTGATTTCAATGGGGGACTACAGACCGCTCATGTTCTCTGGCTAGCTCGCCACTAACCAGGCGACTGAGAGGGAGATGGAGAGTGCTTCACTGCTCTCTGTTCTGTGATTACACCCAGCCAGCTGAACCCTGTGTCAATCATCCACTCACAGTCCCCCCACCTTCTCAGTAAAGAGTGCTCTGCATGCTCAGGAAAGCAATTAGTGATTAATATGCTGATTAGGATTGCAACGCAGTGGCGCTGATGCTGGGAAGTAGACTGATCACCATGGAGCCGGATGTGGATGTAACATGCCATTAGCAACCTGCCAGCACGCCTGGGATATCTATGTTTCAGACACACAGACAAAGCTAACAGATTCCTAATATTGCAATATCTGGTACAATAATGGGAAGAACAGGAGATGTTTGACGTATGTGTTATCGTCCTTGTACCTGACTGTGTGCTTATGCTGCTGGAAGTCATGTTTTGTTTGACTGTCTGTGTTCTGCTCCTGTTCATGAAAAACACTGGCTGGAGCTTCTCACTGGTGAGTTCAACCTCAGAGAGCTGTTAACTGGTCCTCTGACTTAAAAAAATAAGTCAATGATGGGTCTTGATTTATGCTGAAACAATTCTTTTGCAGGGTGCCACGTCCCGTCTGTTCACCGGGGCGATCCTTGAGTTCGCCGGGCTCTGCGGGCCTGACCTCTCAGCACATGATTCAAGTTCTTTCTGGGCTGTGTCAGTGGCCCCCGTCGCTCAGCTGTCACTTTCAAAGTAGGGCAGTGACGGCCACCCCTGTCAGAAGATTAGCTGCCCTGGAGGCTCTGGCTGCGCCCCACCTTTGGAAAGGGGGCCGTTTCAGCCACTCTCACACAATGCCTGACCTAAGCCTGGCGGAGCGCCACCCACATGGCACCCCCAGACCCCTACAGTGTACGAAGCAAACTGCCGATATTATTAGAAAGCCCCCATCGTGGGGGGCTCTGCGCCCAAGACAAACACAAACAAAGATCACGCAGTGTGTACTAAAATACTACCCCGGCTCACCCGGCTCTAACATGTCAGCTGTCAGTACAGGTACTCCTTGCCTGCCTTTTGGTGGTGTGCTGTCCTAGCCATTGCACAAGGCACCAAAGTCTTGGTATGTGTCTACCAGGTCTGGACTGGTTAATATGGACAAAAAACAACCAACCAGGTGCAAATATGTTAATTGCGGCAGAAAATCAACACCAAACTGAACAGAATTACCATTTAAATGAATACGCCCATATGGGCAGCATCCACCATTTAAATCTCCCTCCTTGGTGTCCATACATTTTGTATTTGCCTTCCCTGCTGGCTATACATTTCAAATGAGCCATGCTTCGCTCACACAGAAACCTTGCCAGCCTGGTGATACATTGAGTTAGGTTGTCAATTGTGAATTGCTAATGGCTATCATTCCAAATCTGTCACCTCCACCCTGCGCCCAGATGGCTGTTTGCATGACTTTATTTTTTTTTTTTGGTGCATCTCTAATGTGGAATCTCCAACAGCATGGGCCATGGCTGAAGCCCTTGCCACAGGTCTGAGGCTCGAGACATGAGGCTCGAGGCGCGGGGTTCGCTAAGAGCTTCCCCCGCGGCATGACAAAGGAACAGACACTGTGCTTAAATGATGAGAGAGGAGAATGAGATGGAGAGTGGAGGGGATGAAGCAGGCCCATTTTTATGCTATTTACTCCTCCTCACAGGAACCTAGGGCTCAGTAATTTTCGAGAGTGCTCTCCTTTAAGCCCCCATCATGCACTACTCTCCCGCCCCCTCCCCACTGTTCATTAAGCCTCCACAATACCACTGCTCATTTTAATTTCATTTTAAAGAGCTCAGACAGTTTGTGGACTTTGTTTTCTTTGCCTTTCCTCGAGTCGGGACAAGGACGAATTTCATTTCGTACGCATTTTTGCTGGCCAAAAAACGGAGGAAATTGTCATTCCATCGTCTGCTGGCAGCACTGGCGTGTGCTGCTGTGGAGAGCAGCACAACACAATGGCAGAGACACTCGGAAGCCCCTTCAGCTCACTGCTAAAGGAGCATCAAAAGAGTACTCATCACGACAATGCCTCCTGTGCTTTAGGGAGCCTGTGGGTCCTGTGAATGGGAGAGGGAGCAAAGTCCAAACAGCACAAGTGAATTTGGAGAAAATAGAAATTATATTAAGACACAAGAAAGCAACACTTGTTGCTTTGTAGACTTGGCTATAGTGAAGGGGAATATAATAAGGATATATAATTAATAATATATATATTTAAATTAGGCTGATCTTTAAAGGGCTGATTTTATGACATAACTACTTGTTGAGCTGATGCATGGCTGATCACATTTTAAAACGAATAATCATAATTTTATACTCTCCAATTAGACAGCTCAACCATGGTTGTAAAAATAAACGTGAACATGGTCAGCAAAATCAGAGAGAAAATATGGAGAAAATGAGACATAAAAGCAAGGAAAGAAGGGAAGAAAGGTATACAGGGAGCATGAGACTAAAAGGAAGATAGACAAAGAGTGTGTGTGTGAGAGAGAGAGAGTGAGATAGAGAGAGAGAGAGTCTGTGTGTGTGTGTGTGTGTGCGAGAGAGAGAGTCTGTGTGTGCGTGTGAGTATGAGAAAGAGAGAGAGAGAGAGAGAGATACTTTGTGTGTGTGTGTGTGTGTGTGTGTGTGTGTGTGTGTGTGTGTGTGTGAGAGAGAGAGAGAGAGAGAGAAAGAAAGAGATGCGTTTGAATATTCCCTATACTGTTAATCTACTGTTGTGTCATTGGCAGGTCACATCAGAAAATATTCCAGTCAGTCTTTCAGTCACCATAGCACATACATACAGACACCACATATTTATAGACACCCTAGTCCAAGTGTACAGAGCTGCCTTTTCTTTTATCAAATCTTATCTCAAATAAAGAAGGTGAGAAGAAATACACACTGGCCACATTCAGAGCTAACACGGAAAAAGCCAGTCACTTAAAAGCCGACCTGTCAATGACACTTCACCATGTACATGACAAGGAGGGAGTTATTTTTTTTTTTTTTTCTTAGTTTCTTTTCTCATTGGTCTTTGATATCCTTGAGGCACTATCTCAGGCAACAACCCCCCCTCCAAAACAAATGTCCATCTCAAACAGCTCTGCTTTCCGTCATTAGCACAAAGCGCCTAAAAGCATTTGCTGTATTTCAACATTCCTGTCCCCCCACACACACACAATGAGCCATATGTTGCACATGCTATGACTCTAAAGAGGAGGTCCTCACAAATGAGGGGAGAAAAAAGCTGGCCATCAATCCTGTTTTTCTATGTTTTAGTCCCAAATGACACAATCTTGATCATTTTAATAGTTTTTACATTGATTTGCTCCATTTCCATCCCTTTTATGGCTGAAGGAATGCTCTGTGCTCTCGCGACCCACTTAGATTAATCTTGTTTGAGCTTTCTCCTCAACACAATGTCACTTTTGGTTCCCTTGAAAAAGGACAGCATGCCTCTTCAGTAAAACTCATAGGCCTCACAAACCTGGGGAGATGATTTGATTTCTCAGTTGCTGAGAGGCCACACACTGCTTTTTGTTTTTCATCACACTGTCCACACGGCTGTCTACTCGGTTTGCCGCTTCGAGTCTTCACATGTGCTGACCAAACTTTGGTGGGTGTTACTTTATCTTAAGTGAACCCTTATAATAGCAACACTAGTTTTTTTCTTTTGTTATTACTACATTATTGAAATAGTAGCTGTGTTTATACATAAACAGCACAAGGAAGCAACGTTTGAAAAATCTCATTAAGGTGCAACACAACTAATCTATTTCTTAAACAGGCAGATGTTACATGCAAACTTCAGGCCTTATATGGTTAAAGATAAATCAAAGACAGGCCAAACTTGAACAGCAGAAGCTGTGCTACAAGTGCTCTATCTACATTTTTCTGAACCTTAGCCAACTAGAAGCACTAAAGCTGCCAGGATCAATATGTTTGCAATTCATAATACATCTGAACAAGCCACAAATAGTTGTAGTAGTGTCTCTACAATGGGCGTGTTGTCCAGATCGATGCTATCGGTGCTAATGCTAAGTATAGCACTAGTGGTTGTTGTGCAATTCTCTCAAAACATGTTAAGGCACTTATTGCATGTCATTGCAGATTTGGCTCCTTTTAATGGTGACAGACACAAAACTAGAATGAAGTTTAACTGTAAATGATCAGAGTGATCAGAACTCCACTGATATCCCAACTCTGAGAACTGCTGTACAGGATTGAAATATAAATGCAAATAAGCAGGTCAGACTTCCAAATTCTTTAAAGATTTTTCATTATGGAAAGGCTTAAGATTATAACTGTAAGGTCTGTTTTAATGTGTTGTGATTTTCGTGATTGCCACATTTCAGATCAATATTCTGTCAAACTCAAAAGGACCAATTCAATGGCATGCCAAACTATGGATCATCTGGAATCGTGGTTTCAAGACTAAGTAAGATCATTACTGTTGCGGCATCAAGACACTGCATATTTCTCTGAAAGTGTGAATTGCTGTGATCGTATTGTAAGGTCAGAAATACACATTACAGAATTGATCATGACATTGGCTGCAAGAGTTTGTGTTGATGACATGTTTGTAGAAGTGACTAAACTGTCATAATAATACATGTGCACTTTTGTCTACACTGCAACATGTTTTTGTTTCAAACCCTTCATCATCATTGAGTTTTCTGCTGTGTTATAGACAAACAAGATTATAAATTCCCACATCACTGATTGTAAGGATATCTTACCTTTTTTATTACTTCTCTCTCATTCTACTTCCATCTCTATGTCAATTTTCTCTCCTTATTTATCAATTTTTTCTTGCTGCATTGATCTGTGAACCAATTATTCAATCCATTCAGCCATCCATCCATTTCTTGATCTGACTGCGACCTGGCCATATACTGTAGCTGGGCCAAGGTTGTATATTACGAGCATCAACATCACACCTGAATAAGCACGCTGTAGATTGATCAAAGGCAAGCTTGCAAATCTAAAATTCAACCACTGGGAAGTGAATGTTGATGCCAGTGAAGTCTGGCGCAAACCCAAAACCTTTGCATTCCAAACAGCTGCAAAAACCATTGGTTGCTGTGGCTGCTATAGAAGACAAGCATTTAGTCGTAGCCTCCCATGACTCACTTAATCAGCATTCCCTTCACAGTTCACAGCCTGTTACATTTTTATTTCCAAAACATCACCCCACCCTCTAAAAAGTATTATCTCATTAGACAAATGAGGAATGCTTATTTTCTCAAACCACTGCTTTCAATAATCATGGTTAACATAATTTGCTCTGTTAACTTTCGTTGTTGACACTTTCAACTGTCATTTTCTAAATGTGCCACGCTAATGTACTTCACGTGATCCATTCTTCTTTTTATCTACTATAAACACTGCCTGCACCAAGGGGCGCATCGCTAAGGCCTGTGTGATCAATAAAGCCCGGTGTGGACGCCTGCCACTAGTGTCCACATTCCCAAGGGACACCATTCAAAGTTGAGATTAACGCATGGTCGCTCGCTAATGTCTGCCCTTAGCTCTTCTGAGTGTGTGGATCCAAACAGCTACTACACCTAAAGTTAGACTCGGGGGATGTGGTTCCTCTGACATAAGAGGTCATCTGGGGCTAAGGAGATGGGTATGAAGGTCACCCTTCATTTGTCATGTTCAGTGTCTCAAGAGACATATGTCACAACACTCCCTCTTGGGCTGAGGTGACATGATCTTCACCACGCCGAACTGTGTATCTTGAAGAGATCATTTATTGGGGTCCCATGAGGCCCAGGGGTCAATATGGCACAGCCACAAGTCAGGTGGTGCCACCATTTGGAATGCCATTGTTTACAACTTCAATTAGGAGCCATAATGTACTGTAAATGACACAAATACCCTCAGCTGCACAATGAAAGCAAAGAAAGAGGTGAAATCTACAACGACTAATCGACTGAAATATGTATTGTTAGCAATCGTCACTCATTACAGCGCTTTTCTCTCTCTGTCCTAGAAAAACAAAACCATGCAAGAGGGTGCAGTTGACATACAAAGAAAAAAGGAACAACATTAAGAAGACATCCTTGAATGTTACAAAGCAAATCAATGTAATACCAAAGTGACCTTTGGCCTCCCCGAAACCATTACACACGGAACATGTAAGCAGCAGCTGAAGTTAAGGAAGAGAGAGAGCCTGTTGACAGTTTGCATAACCCTCTTGACCTCTGAACAGCTGATAACAGTCCATCATATAGTCAGACTATGAGGGCAAATAGCTGATTTTGGTAATATTATAAAGCCAAAATGCATGGGCGGCCTGAACAGAACATAACACAACAGAAAATATGAGTGATTTGTTTGTTGGTTTTCCAACAATATACTATCATGTTTAATAGAGGGCATCTCAGGATCATGTTTTATAAAGTTGGATAAATCACAGAAAATCTTGTGAGATCCTAAGCACCTTGTATATATCAGAGTGTATCATTTTGGTGAAAATTATAATATTTTTAAAAAATAAATAAATAAAGCACAATAGAGACGCCTGAGCTGGTGCCCATCTGAGACAACAACCCCTGAGACATGCATACAGGTGGTGCTAACAATGTCGACATCTTGCAGCCAAGCAATCTGCCGTGACTAATACATGTCGTGAACTGTTAAAAACATTGATAAACCCACATCAACAACATTATAACAAACATGCTACCAATTTCAGTAGCAGTTTTTAGATCCCAACATTTTCCCTAAATGTCTGGTAAATGGTAATATACAGTATTTCTATTGAGACGTTGTTGTTGAACTCGTTTTTGTTGTTGTTGTTGTTGTTTCGTTCACACATTGCAATACATCCATTTTAATTGGTAGTGTCATGAAGAAAAAGCAGCCTGAACTGAACCTCCATTTCTGACCCTGATGAGTCATGCAATTGACAGATGCGATTGATAATGCTTGCCGGATATTATTTGACATCTCCAAATGTTTTCTTATTTCCTAAAGGTCTTCTTGAGAACAGTATTACTTTACAAACATGATGGAAGGAGGAGGAAATATTGTCATAATCCAAAATTTACAACACGCACACATACAAATACGTCATCTAATATATACACTCACTGAAGAGGTAGAGGCATTTTTACAGCCCTTGCCAGTGACTTGTCACCAGGGGATGTTTTGATGGTTTCATTTGAAGACAAGAGGTCGTGCATTATGCCTCAGCCCATAATATGCGTGTGTATGCCAAAGTCCTTTATATAACCCCCTGATAACAAGATGAAGTCCCCACTTATAGGTAGTTGGCTGTTTCTTTCCCTGTTTTGCACTCAGACAGCACCAACAGATTCATCAGGCATCACTGGCAATATTGGTAAAACTATACGTACATTTATAAAGCCAAGTTTATAAAGCCATTGGTAATGTTGATTTTTTAAAGATACAGCTGTCCACTGACACACTGATAGGCCTTAAAGTGAATAATATTATGAATAATAATAATAAAAATAATAATAAAAAGTAGGCTATCATAATATTTTACACTTTGGAATACAACATCAGATTGTTTTTCAATCCAGATACCAGTGTTTGAACAGCAGAGTAGGCTACATCAAACTAAAACTGATTTAAATGTGATGCATTTAGTTACAATGTGTATTTTTATAGGACTTCATGATAAGTCACATTTTAAAGATGAAATAAAGTAGGCTTACATGATGAGGCCATAACAATCCGTTAAGTGATGTGAAGTGAATAACGGGCCTATCTTGACTTTCAGGACCCTGGACAAGAGTGTAGCAGTCTACACCACCTTGTGAAATGTACCGTTTCGGAGACCTGACAGCTGATGCGTCTACACACCCACTACTTCGTTTTAAAGGTCAGATACTGTGAGGAATGACTGGCTGGTAGGCAACGCCAAACACCACATAGTTGCCTATTCAACAACTATACAAACGACGTTCTAACAGGAACATAACGCATCTACCTACGTGTGCCCTAAAATGTGTCCTTAGATCAGCTATGATGAAGACACCTCAACGACCACGCAACAGGAACTTCTGAAGTAGCCTATGATAGTTTTTAAAGAGACAATTGGGAGGTGATGGTCTCTGTACTTGTGTGTGTGTGTGTGTGTGGGTGGGGGGGTTAGAGATTTGTTATGTTTTTAGCAGAATCCCTCACCTTAATGGTGCGCCACACTTGCTTGTATGCTGGATTTACATAATGGAATATTTTGAAGAAATGTAGTAGCCTAGCATACTAAGATCACTTGAATTTAGGCTATCTGTGTCCACATTTTAATTCCGCTTTAAGGTGACATTCGTCCATTTGTGACATCCATTGGCCCAGGGTTCGCGTACTCTAGCCTAGGCTACATGCGCAACTGACTTGAAAAAAAAAAATACCGGTCATTTTTAAATGTACAGAAAACTTTAAATGTTAGGCTACAATGCCATGTAGCAGTTATTA
Organism: Alosa alosa; assembly: GCF_017589495.1. Classification (NCBI taxonomy): domain Eukaryota; kingdom Metazoa; phylum Chordata; class Actinopteri; order Clupeiformes; family Clupeidae; genus Alosa; species Alosa alosa. The sequence goes on from NC_063204.1 coordinate 18,559,352, forward strand.
CATTTACAAGTTCTCTGGGCTGAGTTCAGATTCTAACTTGCCAGAAAGTCCAGACAATATCACAACAACCGGGTTGCAACATTTTTTTTAAACAAAGATTGTGCGTGTAGCCTAGGTCCTCTGAGTATGAAAGAGAATCTAAAATATGAATAGCCTATGAAACATGAATTTAGGCTACATTTTATCATTGAGTGCTTCCATTAGGCTATGTTGACCAAAACACTCATCTTTCCCATGTTTTAATGAATGTTCCAGATACGTTTTGGAATAAGTAGCCTATAAGATATGAAACTACTTACGTGTGAAACTTCTTTATGTTGGCTACAGCATTCCTTTCAGGAGGATTCTTAAATTTCCGTTTATTTCATACATTTCCACCGTTGGTTAGAAACAAGTCAGGCCATGTCCAACTCTCTTCCCAAAACACCGTATTATTCAAAGCTTATTATCTTCGAGAAAGGTGCTTGACAAGCTTCAGAATTTTTTCTTCTTCTTTAGTTAAAAGAGCATCCAGTCGAGAATCAGTCCAAGGCTTTCAATTCTTGTTAAATCCTCTTTACTTGGCATATTGAACGCTTTAAAGCTATCTTCCAGTGAGTTGCCCCATTGATTCTCAATGCAATTTCCAAATTAAATACTCCATTTGAACTTCTGCATGTCGTCGAGAGATAATGCTTTTTCCTAAAGAAACCCTCGCCCGGTGTCTTTCGCGCTTTGTTTATTCCAAAGAGCAACTCAACAAAAGCGCCTACTAAGGCAGCGGGTGTAAGGGGACCCACAGCGTTGGTCTGTCTCCTGCCAGCCCTCTCCGAAAACGCATCCTAACCGTTTGATTGCCCTTGAGCCACCAAGTGAGGAAGTCAGATGTTCCTAGGTAACGCCTACTCCCGGTTGTCACAACGAGCACTGTGCATTAAACTCGTCTTTCTTTGGCACTTCTTAAGAGCTAAACTTTGTGTTTTAATGCACCCTTCGTAATAGTGCTCACTGCCGATGGGGTGCTATCTATTAAGATGAAGGGGGGGTGCTATCTATTAAGCTGAAAAATACTGATGCCACTGAATCCAAAAGGCTGTAAAAAATTCAACACCTCAAATATCTAAAATTGTAAGGATAGATTTCCACTGGTATTATTGAACAGCATAGCCTAATAGATAGCATATATGCTATCCTTATGTTCTGGACTTTTCATGACCAGTCAGACAGAACTATTTAAAGCTAGCCTATAACTGGCCTATACATTGAATGCCTTTGACATTGCATCGAGTGGCAGTATTTTATTGTATAAAAGTATTCCATTTAATAGCCTACTCATTAAAATAATAGCCTATTATGAATGAAACTTAGGTCGACTAATGTGTAACAAATTAGAGGCTATATTTTTGAGTTGTGAGAAAAGCCAGCATTTGCCAATAACTCTTCTGAACACACTGGTGTCACTGAACTTTTAACATAAAGAGAAAACAGTCCATGATAGGCTATAGAAACGAACTGTCTCCAATTGCATTTTTTATGTGAACGCATAACGCCCTCTTCTGGTAAAAGTAAGAACACCAGAGGGTGGAAAGTTACCGTGGTGCTCAATTGATTAGTCTGTTTCAATATACAGTAATTAAAGCATTTTTTTCCCGAAGTGAATTGGAAACACACACTCAAAACACCAGCTTCTGAATGACTCTGACACTTATAGACCAGTGTTTTTTGCTGTGGAAAAATTAAAATGCTTCCAGACTCAATAATCACATGTGACTATCTAAAGCATGGTAGGTATTGATTGTTCCTTTACTCTAGGCATATTGCATTTACTTTTTAGAGTGTTTTTGTGCATTGTGCATTGTGCTTTCCTAGAATCCGGCACTTTGTCTAAAAATTAGACCACAATAGTTTTGAATGCACAAAGTATTTATTTATCAATGAATAGGATAACAGTTAGGCTACGGTCAAAAGTTTGGGGTCACTTAGACATTTCAAATCCACTCCACTTTAGACAGAATACCAGCTGTACCAGCTGTAAATATGTGCTTACATAATTGCAAAAGGGTTCTCGACTGTTGTAGAAAGAAATGGCTGATCTGTAATGCAGTATCTACATTGCCCATTATCATCCTCCTGATCACCACCATGGACTGCAACACAGCGCCATTAGCAACCTCCCCTGCATCAGGAAATACAGGTCCCTCCTCTACCTTCCCCATCAGCCTGTCTGTTTCCAGGAACCAGGTAAAGGAGAGCTGGAGAGACTGTGTCAGAGCAAAGCTGCAGGCCCAGATGGCATAAGCCCCAGGGTCCTGAAGGCCTGTGCAGAACAGCTATGCACGATTCTACAGTGCCTATTCAACACCAGCCTGTGTCAGGGGAAGGTTCCAGTGCTGTGGAAAACATCATGCCTTGTTCCAGTACCCGAGAAGTCTTCTCCATCTGTCCTCGATGATTACAGACCAGCGTTAACATCACACTGCATGAAAGTGATGGAGTGATTGGTGCTGGCAGACCTCAGACCTCAGATGACCACCTCAATAGACCCACTGCAATTTGCCTACCAACCTGAGGTTGGTGTTGAAGATGCCATCATCTTCCTGCTTCAGTGAGGATACAATCACCTGGATGAAGCTGGCAGTGCAATGACAATAATGTTCTTTGACTTCTCCAGTGCCTTCAACACCATACAACCTGTATTGCTAAGAGAGAAGCTACACAGGATGCAGGTGGAGACATCCATAACATGATTGTTGATTATCTGACAAAAAGACCACAGTTGGGAGATGGGAGGATGTGTGTCCGAGAAGGTGGTTAGCAGGAGCACCGCAGGGGACTGTACTCTCTTCTTTTCTCTTCACATTATACAGTACATCTCAGACTTTCAGTACAACTGCCTGTCATCTGCAGAAATACTCTGATGACTGCAGTTGTGGGGTGGGTATAGAGAACTGGTGAACAGCTTTGTGGCGTGGTGTGGAAACAATCACCTACTCTTAAATGTGGGCAAGACTAAAGAGATGGTAGTGGACTTTAGGAGGGCTAGGACAAAGTTTAACACTGTCTCCATCATGAGGAAAGAGGTGGAGGTAGTGGAAAACTACAAATATCTGGGTGACATCTGGATAACAAACTGGACTGGAAGTGCAACACTGAAGCTGTTTACAGGAAGAGACAGAGCAGACTATACTTCTTGAGGAAGCTTATGCAGTAGGTCTTTTAATGTGTGCAGCAGGATGTTGAACATGTTTTACCAGTCTGCTGTTTCTAGTACCATTTTCTTTGCAGCCATCTGTTGGGGCACCAGTATCAGGGCAAATGACACCAAAAAACTCAACTAGTTGATTAAAAGAGCTGGCTCTGTAATTGGAAGAACACTTGAACCCCGAGAGTTAGCTGTTGAGAGAAGGATGTTGCAAAAGCTCCTTAACATTATGGACAACACCTCTCACCCACTGAACTAACTACTGGTCAGACAACAGAGTGTTTTCAGCTGGAGGTTGCTCCAACTTCACTGTAACAAGGACCATTATAGAAAATCATTCCTGCCCAATCTATCTATCTATCTATCTATCAACCATTCATCCAATGTTCCAAAGGCATATTCTGTTATGAAACAGAGTGCCTTCCACATGGCACACCTACCCCCCTCTCCCACCTCCCCCCAATATTCTAAATCAATCACATATTGCTGTAGCGTTATACACCATTAGAAAGCTTGGACTCTTGGGAATCAATACCTGAGTCTTTTTCATGTACAATCTGTATAGTGCTTTACATGGTCAGATTAATCTTACTACGGTATGTCTCAAATACATTTGATCAAAAATGTTCTCCCCCCCCCCCTCCTCTGCCTTTGGTGCTTCCCTACCTTAGCTGCAGTGTGTATCCTTAGCAATAAGTAGATGCAGAATATTGGGTACCGTAATATTCACAGGAATCCATAGAAATTGAATTTTTATGTTGTTTTATTCAATATTAGTTGTGCAGATGTGTAGTCCATCTTACACACACCCACTGATCTTAGCTGGTATTCTGTCTATATGGAGTGAAATGAAAATTTCTAAGTGACCACAAACATTTCACCGGTAGTGTAAAATCAAAGGATACCGGTAGCTAGGTATTGTAAGTCAAATAAGTAATGGCTTGCCATAATATGTGGCCCTTCAAACTGTTCTGGCCTAGGCCTACTTAACTTTTTAGGACTATGTAGGCCTAATATTCGATATTCTTGTGTTTGTCTCTCCATTTTGTAAATTTACCTTAAGTAAGTTAGGATATAATTGGGCTAAAACATATGAATATTATTATAAATCTCTGTATGATTGAAGGCATAACGCACATTGATTTGATGTAGGCCTAAGTCTTTTTTAGAATGTTATACATGTGATACATGTAAAAATCTGTTTCTAGATAGCCTACAAGGTATTAATGTTATTCTCCACTATAGAACTTACTTTTTATTTATTTATTTATTTATTTATTTATTTATCTATCTATCTAAGGGGATGGGGGGCAAGTAAGGACTGTTCCCAACATTAGTTTACAGTAAAAAAAAAAAGGGACACTTTGCGCCCGGAAGTATCCACTTTTCTCTTTGGCTCCTTGGAAGTTACGTCATCCTGTCAACATGTAAGATGGCGACGCATCACAGGCAAAATGCTGCGGGGCGGAGGAAAGTCCAGGTAAAATTCCCCTATTTATCATACAGTAACTTGTGCACCGGTTACTGTCTGATCGGTGCTTCTTAAATGTTTTTTTGCCATGATTATGTGTTTAAATATACAGATTTGTAGAGAACAATCTTTAAACTGATCTGGCGCGAAGGGGGATGGACTGGTCCCTGCTTGACAGCCCTGCTATCAAACTAGCTATAGCTAGCTTTGCTCCCTCCGGTAACACAGCTTGCCATCAATCTGTTTCTGTGTGTTACGTTATTGAATGCATTGTCCAATGTCAATACGGATGCCATCAGGAGTGCAATATCACCAAGTCACATGCATTTTATCTAAACTCAGCGTACTAATGTGCTTAGCTAACCCTCTTGATGTCTTGCAGTCAATGGAATTTTCGCTGGCTAATAGCTTATCTAGTTAGCTACCTAGCGGGCTAACATTAGCTGGTAGTTGTCTCAACACACGCCCCCACTTCCCAACAAGAATGCTACTTAGCATTTCCCCACAAGATGCACCACTTATGTAGAAACAACACGACTACTTGTACATTTGGTAATCATTTGACACCTAGCGGACCAGCTCTTGTAATTTAACCTTAGTCATGGCAAGCTAACTTACAGCTTTGGCGAAACTGGTTAAATTTACTGTTTGCTATCAGAAACTATCTGGCGATATATGGTAAAGCATGTTCTATTGCCATACTTTCCCCCCGCGTTGTTAACACGCTGTCTTAGTTTTGATGTCAACGTGTCATGGGAAGCAACCTGAGGGGGCTGCTGCTGTCATTGTAAAAGCATCGTGTGTACCCTGAATGTCAAAGGACGTCTAATCTCTATTGCCGTTTTCCATGTCACGGATATACATGTGAGATGAGAGTGATCTCCAATCACAGCGGATAAAATCCTACTGGTCACTGGTCTTAACAAATACTGAAAAACGTTTGCTCACAGTGGAGGGTGCTACAACTAAAATGATTATTAGTAGTAGTAGTCGTAAGTATTAGGACTATAATAAATAATTATTTTAAAGCCAACTGAAAAACACATTTGGCATATTTAAGTCCATCTAGATAGACCACTGTGTGGTATTCATCTGTGTCAAGAATGTGTATACTGATATGCAAACTCCAGTAGGCCGACACTGTTTCATGAAGGCTTGAACAGTTTATGTGAACAGAAGCACTTTCACTCCTGATTCTTGTGACAACCTAGTCCTAAAATTTACAGCAGGGTATGTGTGTGTTGTTGTAACACAGGTGTCGTATGTCATCCGCGATGAGGTGGAGAAGTATAACCGCAATGGAGTTAATGCCCTGCAGCTGGACCCAGCCTTGAACCGGCTCTTCACCGCTGGCCGAGACTCCATCATCCGGATATGGAGCGTCAACCAGCACAAGGTAAACTGTCACTCATCTTTAAACCAATTCTTTGCCAGCCAAACAAAGACTGACCTCCTCCCTCTAAAAGTACAATGAATGACCTTGAAAACTGTGTAGTAGCCTGCCCGCCACACTGTCTCATCTGATAAATATATTGCTTTGAAGAGGATCTGTTCATTATTTTCCAGCTGGATTGTGTTGCTGGAGGAGTGTGCTACCAACAGTAGGTGGATTTACATGGACACTTTTAATCTGATTAGAATCAGAGTAATGGCTCGGTCGGAATAAAAATGACACATATAAACACCTGATCAGAATAAAACTGTCAATCCGATAAGAATTTTAATCAGAATGATAGGGTTGGTGTATTTCATTCTTATTTCGATTGAACAGCCATGTACACAGTCAGTCGGGTTGCTCGTTATAATAGAACGTACCCCATGTAAACAGGTGACATGAAATTTTCATTCAGAGTAGTTTAAACGGAATGACAAAATAACTGTCCATGTAAACCCACCTAGTGTCATTTTAGCAGGAGTTTGAGTTTGATAAGGGTTATGTTCTTGAAATTGAGATAGAACCATAATAGAAGTTGAGGTCATTCATCCACTTTGGCATTTCAGCAGAGGTTATATTTTTTGCAGCAGGACCCTTACATAGCATCGATGGAGCATCATACAGACTGGGTCAATGACATCGTACTGTGTTGCAACGGGAAAACATGTGAGTGAGAATGCTCAGATGGCCTTCTACGTGCAGTATTTGATCTCCTCCTGTCATCTCTAATGTCGCCATTTTGTTGCCTTCCAGTAATCTCGGCCTCCTCGGACACCACAGTAAAGGTCTGGAATGCGCACAAAGGCTTCTGTATGTCGACGTTGCGAACGCATAAGGTAAGCATGCATTCCACTCTCATGTTGGTATGCGTGATTAAATATCTCCATGAATAGGGCTATAAATAATCTCAGCATTAAGTTGTTATAATATAAACTAGATGTACCGCATAGCGGTACAAAATATGACCGCCGCTCAGTCCTGTACATCCGTTCCGCGAAAATAAATCACACTTCAATTTGTCTCCATATTTTACTCCATCCCCCACTCTTGAAACTTTTGTGTATGCTTGTTTGGCATGCCTGAGTGTGTGTGTGCGGCTGCACAGAAAGTACCCTACTGGTGCTGAAAAGGTGAATAGATTGTAGAATAGCCAAAGAAGATGTAGAATTGTTATAAAACCTTTAAAATCTCTAAACAATCACAAGTAGGGCAGTTCATCACAGTTCATCCATTGCAACTGGATTGATGAAAGGTCACTTACACCTGTAGGCTACATTGTATTTGGGAAAAGCAAAGGTATCAGCATAATGTTATTTATTTATTTATTTTTTTATGTATTTATAAACAAAAACATCTCTGTCAGTTCCATGCCGTTTTCAACAGCTATCAAAACAAAGGTCATTTTGGATGGATGGATTTTTTGTGAATGTTTCTTCTTCTACATAAGATTTTAGTCATCTTTAGTTCATGTAATACTTTATTGTCAATGCACAAATTAAGTAACAGTAGTCTGAAACGTTATTGTTAATGCACAAATTAAGTAACAGTAGCCTAGTCTGAAACGAAGTGCTGTTTTACATCTAACCAGTGGTGCAAATAACTGACATGTCCAAATGGGCCTTGATGAAATCGTCGCTAGACTGTTCATACACATTTTAACGGGCCAAAGTTGAAGAGCTTTTGTCCGTTATTGTTAGTGCAAATATAGGCTGATTCATGTTCCCTTGCATTGTTTAACTGAGGTCCATGGCTAGTCTGGCTTTCATCAGACCAAGCTCAATCTTTTAAGAAATCAAAAATAAATAGGCGGGCAGATCAGGCTGGGTTCACCCAGCCTAGTCCATAGGCACCGATATTGTTTAATTTTCCGATTGAGATATACACGCTCTGGCTATTCTAAATGCAAAAATGCATCAGGGAGTTATGACAAAAACGGTAACTAACAAACTAGATCCTAATAGAAAGTTGTTAGCTTCCCTAAGCTACAGGTAGGATTATAAGGTAGGCCTATTGACAACATAAATTGTCAATAGGCTATGCTAACGACACAAATAAAATCTCCTTTGAAACCAATGGCTTACGCCTTACAGTATCAAGCGGACTTAAACTGTCATATCGTGGCGAAAAAGTTGTAATAACATTCACGCAGCTCCATGAGTCAAGGAAAGCGCAAATGAAGTAGCCACTTCTAAATGGGACCTACTACACAGTAGCTTAAGGTGTTTTGCTAAAACAGCCATAATGAAATGAAGGTGTCATTGTTTGGATACTTCACACACACGCGTTTTTAATTTCACAGACTACAACTACCAAGCTGTAATCAAAGCACATCGATTCCCCTCTCACACCCTGCACGCACTTAAAACAAAATAAACAGGCGCTCAGTCTCACGATGTATAGGCAAAACTGCATCAGACCCGGTGTAACGTTGGTAAATCTTCCATTGCACAGAATGATTTTGTAGCACGCGCAATAAATGACAGTCGAAAGATACAAACAGTGCTGCTATACATTTGCTTGGTATAACCGCATTTATAGTTTTCTACAAATGCAATAAATCAAATGCCTCCATCACTCAACCAACGCTAATGGTAACATTACCTAGGTCCTTATTGATATTACAAGATTAACGCATTGCAGTAAAACCAAGCATGTCCGATAAACATCCTCAGATTTATTTCGCTTCAAGAAGAAATGGGAATTACACTTCATGTGAACATCGTCCTATCCTTATTAGATGTTAGCTGCGGTAAATTAGTCCTTGTATGAAGCGTCCATTGTTTTTCCAACCCCCTTTAACTTCCAACAAAATTACGCCTCACTGCAACGATCGCCATCTAGTGGACAAACGACTACTTCTAAGCCAATACTGAAAATGCAGCCATGATGATGATGATGAATATTTATTTTGGCTTTCTTTTTTAATCCTACTGATTTTCATTTTTTTACCGGGGCAAATCACAAATGAGTGATTATGAGCCAGGTTTATGTGGGCCCTTGAGACCAACATACCATAAAAGATTCACAGAGAACTGTGTCTGCCCTACCCTCCTTTGGGGTCCAGTCCAGCGGGGGCTGCAGATGAAAACGAAAAATGACGGTTCCATGCTATCCATGTGGGGGTACATGCTCACCAAGTTTTGTGTACCCGGTCTTTCAGTGTCCCGGGAATCCTTGTTGGTGTATGCGTCACTAAATGTACACATAAATTATTTTATTGTAAGGCCCCCATGAACGAAAGTACACAAAACTTGGCATGCATTCAGAGGGTGTCATAATGATCCTACACTTTTAATTTTGTGCAGTTTTGACCTTGTCAGCCAGAGACATTGAGATGAAAACACCTAATTTTATGCTTTTTTATTTTTTAACTAGGTGGCTATACATGAAATAAGTGGTAATGGGATGGGTTGACATGCCCCTTAAGACCAACATACAAAAAAAAAAAAGGTGGACCTCCTAGGCCCCACGGTTCTCGAGATATTCACAGAAAACTGTCTCCGGCCACCTACAGGCCAGTTGGTGTATAGTAACATAAATTAATTTATTGTGTGGCCCCATGAACGGAATTCCACAAAACTTGGCGTGCATACAGAGGGTGTCATAATGATCCTACACTTCCAATTTCGTGCAGTTTTGACTATGTTAGGTCACAGATACCTTCAATTACACCACCTCATTTTTACTTTTTGTGTTTAACTAGGTGGCGCTATACATGAAATGAGTGGTTATGGAATGCGTTGACATGGCCCCTTGAGATCAACATACAAAAAAATAATGGTCCTCCTAAACCTTACGGTTCTCGAGATATTCACAGAAAACTGTGTCTGCCCTACCCTCCTTTTTGGGGTGCAGTCCAGCGATGGGGGCTACAGATCAAAACGAAAAAACGATGGTTCCATGCTATCCATATGGGGTTACATGCCCACCAAGTTTTGTCTACCCCGGTCTTTCAGTGTCCCGGGAATCATTGACGGAAATTTGGACATGCGAAAAAAAAAAAAAAAAAAAATCTGACTAAACCTATATGACCGCCGCTTCGCTGCGCGGCGGTCATAATTATAATTAACTCACTCAGTATATGTTGTCAAGACCCCTATTACTTAGACAGTGCAGTTTTTCTCTTAGTCAGTACTGCGTCAAATCAGTCAAGTGAAAGCCGGTAGGATCCTGATTAGATTTGTCTGTTACTGACTGTTTGCTCACATGATGTATGTCTGTATGTGCCTTTGGTGTGTCTGCGTTTTACAGGACTATGTCAAAGCCTTAGCATATGCTAAAGATAAGGAACTGGTGGCCTCTGCAGGCCTTGACAGGCAGATCTTCTTGTGGGACGTGAACACATTAACAGCTCTTACTGCCTCAAATAACACAGTCACCAGTAAGTAGTCTTGCTGTTTTTCAGCAGAATGTAACAGAATGTGTATTCACTCATTTGTCAGCTGATGTAGAACACCTGATCCCGGTTACACTATGGTATATTTGTGTGGATACTTACTAGCTTTTCTGCCTGACTAGTTTTGTGAATAAAGTATTGATTAAACAGCATCTGTCTGTTTGGGCACTTCGATTTCACATGTTTGAAAGTTGATATGAATGATGTGTTGACTGTAGAGCTTTTAGTGGTTGAATGTTTGCCCTTCAACACACATGCTCAGGATATTGTAGACTTACTGAAGACTCTTTTGTGTGTCACAGCGTCTTCGCTTAGTGGAAATAAGGACTCCATCTATAGCCTGGCTATGAATCAGATGGGCACAGTCATTGTGTCAGGCTCCACTGAAAAGGTTTTCTTTTTTCACACTAAGTATAATGGATTTGATGTCTTTAAATTACATAGAGATATGTGTAAATAATATATGAATGTAAATAATATATGAGGTAATTTAACAAAAAGCTGTTAATTTCAGTGGGTTGTGTCTTCAATGTGTTTGACATTGTAGGTATTACGAGTTTGGGATCCTCGAACTTGTGCCAAGCTCATGAAGTTGAAAGGCCACACAGACAACGTCAAGTCCTTGCTCTTAAACCGCGATGGCACACAGGTGAAAATTCACATCATGCTACCACACAATGATCTTTAGCTTTTTTAAAAATAATACAGCTACCAAACATGTACCTGAATACGATAATTTTGACTGTACTGGACCAGTGGTTGTCCATACTGACTGCTCTAAACTCCATTTTATGGGCCTTTGGTTTGAGTAATTGCATAACTGAAGCAGTAGCAGAAGTGTGTTGTTCTTGTTTTGTCACGGTTCTCCATCAAACTAAACCCAACGAATTGGATCTTGCCCTCTGTCACCAGTGTTTGTCGGGCAGTTCCGACGGAACCATCCGGCTGTGGTCGCTGGGCCAGCAGCGCTGCATCGCCACGTACCGCGTCCACGACGAAGGCGTGTGGGCACTGCAGGTCAACGAGGCCTTCACACACGTCTACTCCGGTGGTCGTGACCGCAAGATCTACTGCACGGACCTACGCAACCCGGACATCCGTGTCCTCATCTGTGAGGAGAAGGCCCCTGTCCTCAAGGTGAGAAAAAGAGATAGACGGTGTGGTGGCTACTGTGTGGACAGTTATGTAAGTATGGAGCTTGGAGCTGTGCTTCCACTCAATTGGTGTACAATAAATAGCAACACAGTGACTCATCTCAGATGTGCTTTGCTGGCCTATGTTGGTATTAGTGTAAGACATGTGCATTGCTGGCCAGTGGGGGTATTGTAGTGTAAGACGTGTACATTGCTGGCCACTGGGGGCATTGTAGTGTAAGGCATTGGTTCCCAAAGACTGGGTCGCGACCCATGGGTGGGTCGCAGGAGATTTTATTTGGGTCACCAGAACAATTTATGTTGTGTAATAGGCCTAACTTATACCATTTAGCCAGGAAAGCTAACAGTTTTCTATTAGGATCTAGTTTCTTAACTACAGTCACGGCCCTATGTGCAATTTTGCATTTAGAATAGCTCTGAAACTGGGGGGCGAACGAGTCACAGAGGGGACAGCGTGGACATCTCACTCACAAAATGAAACATTTCTGTGGGGCGCCTGCCATGGACCTTGCAGTTGCAAAATGCAAGGGACATGAATCAGCCTTTTTGCACAAACATTAACGGACACCATCTCTTCAGCTTGACCGATTCAAATCTAGTCAACTAAAGCAGACATCCGTATACCGGACATGGCTATTCAATTTGCGTCACAGGCTGTAGATATTTTCAATTGTAGATGCACTCTTTAAAGTTAATAGCAACCTCCTCACATTCCTTAATATTTCGGATTTAAAACACACTACAGCACATTATATTAGGCTACAATTTAAATGGACATTTTAAATTCTATTATTTCCTCTCGTTTTCCAACTTGTGAACTCTACTAGGCTAGCCTACAATAAAGGCACATTATCTTTTGGCTATTGCGCAAAAGCCTCTTGTTCCATTCTTACAACATAGCCTGTCACAACATACCGTGACAGGCGTATCTTTTCGGTAGTCATTTCCAACTTTCCACGCTAATGATGCTCAAAATGCAACACAGCTGTGCTCAAAGCAGGATGAGCAAAAGCTGAGGTTGTGTGTTTGTACAAAACTTTTTACAGCTTTGAAAGTATTTAACATTGTTTTGTGTGTAATTGAGATTGCAGAATTGTGGGAAACTGAAGAGTCAGTGCATCACCAATCCCTGTAATAGTAGTGGTAGTAGGTCAGACCTAGTAGGCGCTATTACGTATCCAGATATGGCACTGTAGAATGGTTTGGGGCGGGGCATAGAAAAGTTTAACAATATTGGTGGATGATTGTTTGCTCTGAAGTGAATGGGTCGCGATGGTCTGTCATTTTTAAAAAAGTGGGTCCCCAGAAAAAAAAGTTTGGGAAACACTGGTGTAAGGCATGTATTCCATTGTGTCTTTGGCTCAGATGGAGCTTGACCGATCTGCAGACACTCCCTCAGCTATTTGGGTCTCCACCACCAAGTCTACGGTTAATAAATGGGTAAGGACCTCACTGTTGCCTCCGTTCACAACACCACTCACTTCATCACCTTGACAACGCAGTGGCTGTTGGAACTTCATTTATTCAAGCCAACTGATAATAACTAGGAAAAAAAATCAACAGGGCTTGCTAAAAATCCTTCACATTTTCCTAAAGTTAGTCATAACAATCTCCAGTGCCAGAGTTTGAAGCATATCTTTAGAGTGCAATTATCCACATCGTGCTTTTAAGAATTACATTTTTGTCCATATACTGAAACTGCTTATTTCACTCTCCTCTCTCACTCTGCATCTGTGCAGTCTCTAAAGGGCATGCATAATTTCCGAGCATCTGGTGATTATGACAACGACTGCAGCACTCCCCTGACGCCACTTTGCACACAGCCAGAGCAGGTCATCAAAGGTAAGCCCCCCCTGTGGTACAGAACACACTCAAAATAAGTCGCTTGAGGAACACGACATGCAAACAACTAGTACAAATGAGGGGAGTTGGTGCTTGATTGCCTTAAACTCTGTAACTGTATAGATAGTATAGTATAGTATATATACTTTTTTGATCCTGTGAGGGAAATTTGGTCTCTGCATTTAACCCAATCGGTGAATTAGTGAAACACAAACAGCACACAGTGAACACACAGTGAGGTGAAGCACACACTAATCCCGGTGCAGTGAGCTGCCTGCTTCAACGGCGGCGCTCGGGGAGCAGTGAGGGGTTAGGTGCCTTGCTCAAGGGCACTTCAACCGCGGCCCACTGGTCGGGGCTCGAACCGGCAACCCTCCGGTTACAAGTCCAGAGTGCTAACCAGTGGGCCACAGCTGCCCAACAGATTGACTATTTTAAGATGAGTAAGATGTGCCATTTATTTAAATCCCTCTGGCAGTTTTTCACTGATTTCCCTACTCTTTTTTCCCCCTTGTCTTTGTCATGATGGATTTTGGAGACAACTGTTGTAGCTGCTTATCTGTAAAGAGATGACTGAGTGCCAAGTAAGCAGGCCCAGCAGCACAGATGCTATTGTGCCAGTAGCCACCAGGGTGTGTTGTGACTCCACTTGTCATGAGCACTCTAGCATGTCAGAGTTGTTGGAGCTTTGGAATGAGTTGATGATGAGACGACATGAAAGATTGCTGACTTGTTGTTGGTCCTTGGTTAGGGCTTGTGGAGACGGAAAAGGAAGTTGACAAATTTGTATAAGAGGTTCTCACGAAATACAGATGCCATTATAGTCACAAAGTTCATTGTAATTTTTTAGGGCATAGACAAGTGTCAGCAACTTGGTGATGTCTGCTTATATTACTTTGTCTTTGTCACCAGACAGTGGTCCCTCATGATATGGAAAAAAAATATGTTTTATTTAGGAACGTCCTCATATTCATGACTAGTGCAGATACTGGCTAAATATTGCTGTTTTCAGATCTCAGTGATTTCTTATTACTAAGTAACAGCCACGCTTTTCCTGTTTTTTTTTTTTTTTTTTTAAGTGAAGTCCTTCCACAGGTCAGCATTTTTTTTTTTGTAATTGATTTTGATAATGTTCTCTGTTTATCAGGGGGAGCCAGTATAATCCAGTGCCACATTCTTAATGACAAAAGACACATCCTTACCAAAGACACAAACAACAATGTAGCATATTGGGATGTGTTGAAGGTGGGTTTGCTCTCACTGTCCTACCAGTATGCTTGTTGTAATAGCTACTGTGTATTGTTGAATGGTTGTATGATTGACAGATAATGAAAACACAGACTCATGTTAATGTTTGCTTTGTGTGACTCAGGCATGCAAGGTCGAGGACCTTGGAAAGATGGAATTTGATGAGGAAATCAAGAAACGTTTCAAGATGGTCTATGTGCCAAACTGGTTCTCTGTGGATTTGAAAACCGGGGTGAGCACAACTGCACATACGAGTTATCCGCCACATTGTTATCTAATTGCTGTTAAACCCTGCGGTTAACCCGGAGGCTACTTGCAAAAGCGTCAACTAAATCATAGTTGACATAATTTACTGTCAACCATGTACAGATGCTGACAATCACCCTGGATGAAAGTGACTGCTTTGCCGCGTGGGTGTCTGCCAAGGATGCTGGGTTCACTAGTCCTGATGGATCTGACCCAAAGCGTGAGTATTGCACCATGGAAACTTATCAACCTTGCTCTGCCAGTTGAGCCACAGGAATTGGAAAGTGTTAACAGAGCCAAGGCATTGAACTCAAGCATGAACAGATAACACATTATCCATTTATCCATCTGACTGTAGGGGACCTTGGTTAATACTAACACTGCTCTCTACTTATTGCCTAAACATGAGTTAAGAGCATTGGAATGTGTTATGTCTAGAATGAAGGACATTTTGCCGTAGCGGAAGAGTTTCAGGTTTTTTTCTTTATTTGTTCCCCCATGTGTGTCCACATTCTGTTTCCTGTTTGATGCACAGAGAAGGTTGTAGTCAGTTATTGTATAATGTATTCATATTTCTTTACACCCATAACTATTTGCAGCAGCAAATGACAACTAATGATGGATTTTACAGTTATGACCAGGGTAGGAATTTCACGGCGGCTACGACGGCCAAGTATCAGCGCAGAATTTTCCAATCTGTGCACCCCTAATGTATGTATTGGTTTATAGAGGATGGCTTAGTGTTCTTTACTGTTGCAGTGAATCTTGGAGGACTCTTACTGCAAGCCCTGTTAGAATACTGGCCACGGACACACATCAATCCCATGGATGAGGAGACAGAGCTCAACCACGGTCAGTGGAGTCGCCTGCAAATGGCGTGAGAGTTAGCTGGCAGTTTGTTTGTTTGTACGTGTGTGTGCATACTAGCTGAAGAGAGTCTCTCTATGTTTTCAGTGAATGGGGAGCATGAGAGCAGAATACAGAAAGGAAATGGCTACTTCCAGGTGCCTCCACACACCCCTGTCATTTTCGGGGAGGCAGGAGGGAGAACTCTGTTCAGGTGAGCCTCTTGTTTTTTTTTGTTTTTTTTTTACTTTAAACTGGGGATTTTCCATGAATCTGTGTAGTGGATGTGCTTTAAGGTGTTTTGGTCCCTCACCGTTGACTTCAAGGCAGCCCTGCCATACCTAACCCTAACCCTAGTGCATTCCAGGCAGCGATGCGTTGAAGTCGACGGTGGGGGCCCAAAAGACCATATAGCAGTGGATGTTGTGGGTGGTGGTGTGGTGTTTGTGGTTGTAATTTGAGTCTGTGAAATACATGCTGATCAGTAGATGCAGGGAAGCTGGAAAATGGGGTTATGATTGAATCATGAACTAAAATCATCTCATTGGTATAAGACAGTGCTGGTATCTGTTCATTAGAAAAGGTAATATGGCATACATTCAGGAATATAGTCATAACAACAGTTGCATAGAAGAGGGGCTAAACAAGTTTCTAAAGAAATGTATACACCAGGAAATATGAAATAGAAAGAGGATTGTTTTTGTGTAGATTTAGAGTGATTTTTTTTTTTTTGACGAAGGTGAATTTTGGTTCAACAAAGTTTTTCCATTGTCATGCCGTGTGTCTCCAAGGTATTCCAAAGCACCAGCATCACACCAGTATCATATTCCTGCCCCGATGCTCACATTTCACAGATGGTTGATTACTTTATGTGGCATTCATGAGGGCAGTGTAGCCTTGTAATTCAAGATGTTTGCGAGTGTAACCTTTTTCAGCCTTTTTAATACTAGGACCACAAAGGTCAAATTTCAATTCTACCTGAATTAAATCAAGGGATTTCCTGGCAAGCGAGGTGACCTGTATGTGGGGAAAACCCGTGCATTACAGTGAGAGTACAGTAGATATTCTGGATACATCAGTAGCTTATAGTTGTTTATACAAAAGGGATCCTTCTGCATCACTCTTACATTTTAGATTTAGTTTTTATCTTCATTACATAAAGATGGGCACGTGTAAACAAATCTAATGTAATTGCAGTGTGTCTGTAATTTTGAAATGTAATTGTGCTTGTCTGCAGGTTACTCTGTCGAGATTCAGGTGGAGAAACTGAATCCATGCTGCTCAACGAGACCGTTCCACAGTGGGTTATTGACATCACAGTGGATGTGAGGGACAAATGTCTTCTCCTTTTCATCTACATACAGTAGTTTGAAGTCAGTAACAGGAAAACCATATATCAAGGAGCCAATGTGTCTTTATCATCTTTTTTCAGAAAAACATGCCGAAATTCAACAAAATCCCATTCTACCTCCAGCCACACTCATCCTCTGGAGCAAAAACGCTGAAGAAGTAAGTTACATACGTTGTGCCGAAATCGCCTTACCTTTTAATACAGGGCTATTCAACTTCCTTACCAAGTGGGCCAGACAGGAAAACTACTGGGTCTTTGCGAGCTATCCAAAATATGGTGTTGCTAAAATTACTCCTATTGTGGCTATAAGAGACATGCATTCATGAGTATCCAGCAGCATTTAATGAGTTCAGTAAAACACTGGATATGGTGGACATTCCTTCTAAGATTCTAAGATTTCCTACTCTAAGATGCATCAATAGGCTCTCAAAACAATTCCAAACAGAAACTAGATGTAACGCAGAGCGGTACAAAATATGACCGCCGCCCAGTCCAGCACATTTTTTCCACAAAAAGAAATCACGCTGAAAGGCCTATATGATTCTAACTGTCGCACTAAATTGCATTATCCACACTCAATTCTCACTGGTATCTTCTAGACAACAAGTACCAAAACATGATTAGTTCATAGATTTCACATGTAAAATTCATTTTATACAACCCCACCCCCATCTTGCCTGTTCATAATTCTGAGAAATTCTTGAATTGTGTGCATGTGTGCGTGTACATGTTTATGTTTATGTGTGTGTGTGTGTGTGCGCGTGTGCGGGAATCGTTGTTGGTGTAGGTCACTAAATGTACACATAAATTATTTTATTGTAAGGCCCCCCATGAACGAAAGTTCACAAAACTTGGCATGCATTCGGAGGGTGTCATAATGATCCTACACTTTCAATTTTGTGCGGTTTGCTTTTTAATTTTTAACTAGGTGGCGCTATACATGAAATGAGTTGTTATGGAATGGGTTGACATGGCCCCTTGAGATCAACATACAAAAAAAATGGTCCTCCTAAACCAGGGGTGGGCAACTAATTTCCCCAAGGGGCCACATGACAAACTGGGACTGTTGAGGAGGGCCGGACTCAAAATACCGAACTCCAGTCTGAACTCAATTCTGTTCAATTCTTGTATAACATTAAGTAAATCATATGGTTTTGTTTACTAGTCGTAAGGACAGATGAAAATGTGAGGGAGACAAAGGAAAAACAGCAATATTTAATCTATGTCCAGTATTTAATCCTCATTCTCGAAAATGATTTTTTGACATTGACATTTTTTTCAGTTTTCAAAGACTGATATAAAAAAGTACTACAATATCTACATAATATGGCTAGGTCATGAAAATGTGAAGGAGTCAGTACAACCGATAGGCCTGTGCCACCATTTCATCAACACTCAGCAATATTTCATCATTAAATCATTACCATCATTAAATTAACTCTATGCAGAATTAGACTACGAAAATGTGGAGCAGACAATAGTAGGCTGTCATTAGTTAATCAACATGCACAAAGAAAACTATTTAAAAAATGTAGGCTATATTTTTGCTTTAACTTTATGCACATAACTGTGATTGGTGAACTCGCTCTGTGTGTTGAGCCGGCTGCTTCAAGCAACCGGTGGGTAGTAGCATCATACTAGTTCGCTAACATAAGCTTTGCAAATAAACTCAGACATATTTTGTTACAATTACGGGGTTACCCGATTGTAAACTGTCTATCTGCCAGTAACGTTTTGAAATGAACACCGTTATAAGCCAGCGAGCAGCAGTAGGAGTTAGTTCTAACAACCTTTGCGGTGCTGAGCGACGCAGACATAAGAGACACAAAACTTTGAAAGGTTTACGCCGACGTAAAGGCAACTGCATTGTGTCGACGCAGAAGCATAAATTCTATTCACCAGCACATCAGTGAGGGTGTTTACGTCGTATACATCCACGCACAAATGTATGGGCGTACAAATAGCAATCGCTTTCAAAATAAAAACAACGATATTGATTTGCATGCATTATCTCTATGCTAGGCTCTTGACTATTGTTCTTTCACGGACCTTACGCGGTCCGGTCAGGGAAAGCCCACGGGCCGGATGTTGCCCATGTATGTCCTAAACCCTACGGTTCTCGAGATATTCACAGAAAACTGTGTCTGCCCTACCCTCCTTTCGGGGGGTCCAGTCCAGTGGGGGGGCTACAGATCAAAACGAAAAACGATGGTTCCATGCTATCCATATGGGGTTACATGCCTACCAAGTTTTGTGTACCCCAGCTTCGCTGCGCGGCGGTCATAATAAGGTGCAGAGATAAACCAGTAAAACCAGTGTCAGGGGGTGGAATATATAACATTCTCACTCAACTTCTGTCATAGCTCATATTTTTAAAAGCAATCCGTGACCAACAATAAGCAGCATTTTAATGCCTCAATCAATCACTGTCTGTTACTGTAGAAGATATGTGCCTTTCAACGCTCCACTGTCATCTGGTTTGCAGGGACCGCTTGTCAGCAAGCGACATGCTGCAGGTGCGCAAAGTGATGGAGCACGTCTACGAGAAGATCATTAACTTGGACAACGAGTCCCAGGCGGGCGGGACGGCCAGTGAGAAGCCCAGTGAGCAGAAGGAAGAGGAGGACATGGCCGTGCTGGCGGAGGAGAAGATCGAGCTACTGTGTCAGGACCAGGTACACACCTCCATTAGCTTCCTTTATGGGATCATGTGGCCGGTGTCGGGTGTCTTTGTTTGTAATAAAAAGATACTATCACTGCATACTGGTTTAATATAAGGAATTTTTGTCTAAAATTCAAGTTTGTGTTCAGTGGCAACATGGCCAATCAAGTGGTGTTTTTTCTGAACATGTGTGCTTAATGGTATCTGTGGTAACGTATTTTGAAAGGATGGTCTTGACTATTCAGTGAAACAAAATACTTGAGTTGGATTCTTTTTTCAGTCATTTCTTTTCTGCTCTCCAAAAGGTCCTGGACCCTAACATGGACCTGCGGACAGTGAAGCACTTCATCTGGAAGAGTGGGGGCGACCTAACGCTTCACTACCGCCAGAAGTCCACGTGAGGGCAGGAGGGGGGACTGCTGCACTCCAAACCAACGCCTGTTCCTACCCCTCTCCCCCCCAACCCTCTCCACCCTCAGGGTGCCAACATGGACCACTGCACTCAGCCCACACACCCACCCTCTTCCATCAGTAACACTTTAGGAGGCAAACCAACCAACTACTCACAGATATGCCCCCATACCCTCACACCCCTACTTGCTTCATATCTCAGTCATAAACCACCTGGTCACTAAAGCTGTTGTCACCTCTGCACTAGTGGAAGTGGAGTGTCATTTTGAATCTGCCATGTTCAGACAGAAATGGTTAGCCGGCTTGAATGAGGAGGAAAAGGTCCGGCAGATCCTGCTTTGTACAGTGAAAACAGACTCGTCATCAGTGGAGTTTGTCACTTTATTTAATATGACTCCTTTTTTTTTATCGATGTAATACAGATTTGTCTTGGTATCTGAATCAACACCTTTTTTTTTTCTTGAGAGATGCCCCAACAACTGATAGTTCTTGTTGGGACATCTTAGACCAAGGTGTTATGAATTTGTCCTACATTCCAGGGATTTCTTTTCTGTTCCATATTCACCAACACCACCCCTCCTCCAGCTTCATTCATAACTGTCCACAGGGTTCAGACAGGAAGACGAGGAGGAAATCAAAGGGATGATCACAATCCTGACCTGCATGACAGGCAGCATTTTAATACAATCAGCTAATTCATAGAATGTAAGAGAGCACTGCTTTTAAAAAACAGGAAGCCTATCCTGAGCAATGCGTTGTTCTTTAGGCACAGGGGGCTCAGACAACTTAACATATGGACTCAAAATCTCATATTGCATTGCTGTCTTAGGTTGCTCCTCGTAAATCATTGATGCCGCCATTTTGTAAATATATTGTAATTATTTTGTAGGCAAACTGACTGATGAGTTGTTGACCCTGATGATCAGGATTTTTTTTTTTTTTTTTAAAGCAAACATATGTTTTCTTCAAAAGGGTGCTTTTTTCACATGTAAATGAGATGAGATTCATGACAGGTGTGCTGGTGGATTCCCAGGAGTTAGATTTCCAGTACAGGACCGTAAAAGGTGTGTGTGTGTGGTTTTACTTGTGATTGTCTGCTGCTAACCATCAGGATACCTTAACAGGAGAGGGATTAGGACAAGAAGTCTACAGAAAGCACACTGGTCACATTGTGTGAACTGATACTCCACATGAACAGCTCATAGTGGTTGCATTGACATGGACCCATCTTGTGAACCACTGTGTATTGACATTAGGGAATGTAAGCAACATGTGGTTCAGTTAGGGTCATACCCAGTGCTTCATGAATGATGATCCATTGGTGCATTGTCTATGCTGTATTCTGCTCTGTGCATGCAATATCAGTGATTTATGTAGTTGCTCCTGGTGGGACAGTGTGACCAAATACCGTTGAGGAACAGAAGAACTTGACAGATCATACAACAGGGATATGACTGGATGGTGGAATAACTCAGATCATTTTTTTTTTATTTTATGCAAAACATTATACTGTGCCCAGCTCAAAAAGCAGATGGACTACAACAATGTGATCTGCACAGTGCTAAAACCTGTATAATAACAAAGAATATATTTGGTGTTAGTAAAACGATGGAGAAGGTACAGCCTAACTAGTTGTTGAATTAAAGGCTCAACACAAACACAAAGCAAAATGCTCTAGGAAATATCCAAGGCCTCCACATCCACTACCCTATATCCTTGCTCCTTGTGTTGATTGTAATTAAATGTAGTATATTTTGGGTAAATAACTGCTTAATAAATTAACCAACATCAAGAAAAAAGTGTAATTGTCTGGGTATGTAGGTAAGGGAGCTGATCTTCAACCCAACACATATTTTAAAGTCACATATTTTAACGGCTTAATTTTGAAAGAAAAAAAAATCCCCTTTTGAAATCATATCAGGAAGTTTCCAGTTGTCACGTCCTCTCAAAACCTCAACGGTATGTTATCTATTTAGCGATCGGTGTGCACTGCATTCTGTAGATGTTCTGTAGACCTTAACAGAAAGGCAACTTGGTGTTCATCCAACCTGCCACTCTTCTTAAGTGTTCCATGTCCTAACCACATTTCTTGTCAAGCGTATTGCCTTTATTCAGCAGGAGGGAGAGAAAGAGATTGGGTGGGACCTGACGTGGTATGGCCGGCCGCTGCAGCTACTTGTGCCACAATGTTTTCAGCAAAACCTGTTTATAAAAAGTATACAGTTTAAGAAAAATACACCAAGATGAATAATTGATTCATTTTCAAGTAAGCAAAGTAACATTTCCACACAACTTGAAAATAGGAGTTGTTTGGGTGATAAAGTATTTTAACCTATTAAGACCATATGCGCCTTACAAGCTGTCTGTTTAAGGCCGGATGCGTTGTCGGAGTGTTTCTGATTCAGGTTTTAGCAGGTGGTTTTCAGAAAATGCTTAGGTTTTAGAGTTTTTTTGATGGGCGCTCTAGGTCTTAAACGGGTTAAACAAGGTAGTGACATCAATGATTATATATATTATGAGGGGACAAAACAATCCTGTATGACTTGAAGAGATTGTTGTGTTTGTATAATATGGTGGATTATAAACGACAGTAGTTCACAGTGTTGTGTGATTCGATAACACTTCAGAATATCTGGGTTCATTTCACAGTAGATGGCACTACTTCAGATCAGGTTAACACCTTAAATTTATGGCAATGACATACATACATACATATTGTGCAAAGAAATACTGCGCAGCATAATGTAATATAACTTACACTGTAAATCTTGGCTCAAACTAGAGCAAAGGCAAAAATATCCCAAGTATTTTAAATATTAAATACAATAGTTAAGCACTTTGTGCCACACTGATATAGATTGCATTATATTCTGTGGAAGCAATATACACTATGGGTATAAACTCTACTGTATGTACCCATAAACCACTTTCAATAACAGTATTAAGCAGGTCAATACATGTAATTGCACATGGGTAATGAAATAGTGGATTTCCATCTCAAACATAACCGAGAGCATGTTTACATTTGTACTATATCTAAATCAGACATAATATAATTTAAACATCTGTGGGACAACAAATAGGATTACATCTTCATTCCAATTTCACATGTGTGAAAGTATTCGATATTCGATAATTAAACTGGAATACTAAGTGGCCTGAACCCTGCATACTGTATCTCTAATATACACTGTACTGTCCCATAACCCCTATTTTGTACTGTACGTGAACATAACCTGTCTTCAACAAGAGCTATCTGGCTTGTAATCAATATCTTTAGAGAACTGACAGTGGTAGAATAACCCCTATTGACTACAAGAGCTGTCTGGCCTGTAATTGATGAGGTTACATGCATGGATGCCCACAAGTTTTATGTATGAAAACTTTTCTTCAGAATTGGTTTCAATGCTGTTTTCTCCTCATTAGCATTATTTTTAAATGAGTCATGGGAGGAATTTAAAGCTCTTTGCTACACTCCTCTTTTGCCTTGAAGCATTTCTAATCAGTGTACGGTGCCAGCCAGAGCGGTGTAGAGAAAACAGAGTGGCGACACTCCCATAAGAGACCGTAGAGAAGGATGGCAGCACATGTCCATTCTAGTTTCCAGGTTATGAGTTATGAGTTTTGGAACTGAAAACAGCCAATCACTTGGTCAGTAGTCAATGAGTTATTGTATTATGCCCTCCAGGATCCAGAAATATTTCCCATCCTCCTGCGATACAGCCGTTCGGCACAGGTTTTTTTGGAACTACTGATCGCTTGGTAGCAACATCAAAGAGTGTCGCTACTCTCTTTCTATGGCTCTGGTGCTAACAAACCTCTTGCAGGAAGCATTTAATAAATTATTTGTCAGGGGCCATGCACAGTTCAAGCCATGTACCAGAGTTAGCTATACAGCTCATTTATATCTGTGAGCACTCTTCACCCTGTTCTCGAAATTCTTTCAAGCCTCCTCACTTAACTGTCATGCTCAACTGCAGGTACCTCATACACCTCAAAACATGGACTGATTGGGAGAGGTCCATTTGTAATTGATAACCGCTCTGATGGTGGAGCTTCAGACAGATTCTCTGGCATAGCATTTTTCGTCTGGTCATCACTAGGGGGCGCCAAACCTGAGCCCCCCGGAGCATCTTTCAAAGGTTCATTCATAGTTTGTGCCTTCACAATGGAGTCAGCCTCGCATCCTTCACCTATGGCAAAGCAATAGGTTGAAATGAGGTTGAGCATTTTAAGACCTTAGTTAAAACACAGAGTCTTTATCACTCATACCTAACCTTGCTCTTACCACAAGCGCTCTCGTGTCCTATCCCCTGATATGGGCTTTGGTTGTCAGCAGGTGATGAGGACATGTTCCTGTTCTCAGACCATTCTATGGCCACAATCCCTGAGAGATCAGAGGTGCCTGTAGGTTAAGAGGAATTTCAATTTCTTTCTCCATTGTTACATTATTAAAAAAATGTTGATGATTGGAATGCATGCAAGAGGACACCTTGATCTGTGTCAGCCAGAGTAAATGGAGAGCGTGAGGGATCCTGGATTGAGATTTCCACAGTCTCTGAAGTTCCTTTGATGTGATCAATCTGGTCTAAAGCATCCAGTGATGCAGGCTACAAAGTGTTTATGATCAGATCTCAGATCTATTCACAAGAACAGTGGTTCTTAACTGGTCTGGCTTTGGGACCCACAATTTCCCATGTTCATGAAGTCACGACCCATATATATTTTATAGCGTTCAAGACAACAGATTTGGTGAGCTACATGCTTAAAAAGGCAAAGTGCCTGTAGGCCTATTTGTTTGGAACATGCTGTTTGGCATTACATTTGTGAAGTCTCCAACTCCTGATGTCACCTTAAAGTACTTGACAGGTCTGTCTTTAACAGGTGTACTTTATTATGAGGCATTTTCACTCATGTTCCAGCAATTGTGAACCAATTGTGAACTGCACCATTTCGTCTCAATTTAAGTCTATTTGAAATGGGCGATTTCTTCTCTTTTTTTAACCACAAGCTCCGCGACCCACCCAGAATGGTTCCGCGACCCACCAGTTAAGAACCACTGCACTAGAATGTGATACAACATGTACTTATCCCACTGCTTGGTTGAATTCCCCCTTGTCTTACGTAATTGATATGTTGTACATAAACATTCTAAAACTTGAAAGCTAACATTTACCTCACTGTCTTTGTCAGAAAGATCTCCCTCATTTGTGTCTTTGAAAACTGGCTGCGGCACTGACACAGGCCATTGTGATGGTATGCGATGCAGGTAGCCATATCCAATTCCACAACCTAGGCTGAACAGCAATCAGAAAGCCCTGTTTAATGCAATGTTAAGAGATTACAGTGATTCTGTGGAGAGAATTCAATGGAAAATATTATTGTAATAGGAATGTCAATGCCAAATTTGACCACTTTATTTTGTCGCTCTGACTAGGAAGTAAATGAATACTCTTAGCCCTGTTAGCACTGATAAGAATGTGGTGTTTTGGCTTCAACATCAAAGCTTCCTTATAATTTTACCAAAGGCATAACCAGAGAAAGTAGAAGAACAATCAAGGACTTTTAGCATAACTGTTGCTCTGAGGCCCAAGGCTTATGCCACTGAATTGTTCTTTAGTTGGTCTGAAACAAGGCAGTTGTGGTCCTTCAAATAGGGCTCTGGGGTGACCAAGATTGTCTTCTTATGTAGCACAATGTCAAAAGATGATTAAAGCACATGAACCCTCTCATTAATTCTGATACGTCAGGTTGGTTTGTTCCTGTTTATAGACTTACCTGCCTTCTCCACCCCAGGCACCATTGGGGGTAACCACAACCTCCCTGCACTGGTCCATCTTAGTGTTGTACACAAGAAGCTTCAGGGGCTTCCCCTCACAGGATTCAATCATGGAAAAGAAGTCCTCAGACTGTGGCAGTCAAAAGTCACAGATAAACGCAGATTGTTGTTGCACTGCACTCTGATGCTGCTCTATTATTATAGGGTCTAATATGGTCTGAATATGGAAGGGCACAACATGCAGACATCACTTACGTCTTGCAGCACCTGGTCTGCTCCCACAATGTAGTCGAGATATGCTTGTAACCCAGCAAGAGCTGCTGGAGAATTTGGTTCCACATCCTAAAAGGGTGCATCAGATTTTCAATCAGTGCATCTTAATGTATATTCCAATGCATTTTGAACATTTTAGTTAGTAACACTTTATACTACACTCATACTGTACATTTCATTTCATACATAGTAGACCTATAGCACTGTAATAGCCCACCCATATAACACCCATAGTGTTCTATTTATTGCAAATGTACATACTGTCATTCTACTTATAGCCACATTCTACTGCTCTTCATTCCATTCTTAATGTTCTGCTTTGTATTCTTTTGTTTTTTATTCTTATATGTTAAGTGAGTGTTAAATGAGTGTTGTACTTTGAGAGCAAAAATTAACCGGAGTCAAATTCCTTGTTTGTTCGCGCAAACCTGGCCAATAAAGCTGATTCTAATTCTGACTCTGGTAGCATTTCCTGATGAAATTTGAAGAGCCTCACCAAGACATGCCAGACATTCTCATTGGCACCTTGATAACTGCAAAATCTGACACTGGCACCCAAAAGGCCTTGGCCTCCCCACATATTGCTAGGAACAACTTCCAGCTCTCGAATCCTTAGTGCCTTTGAATTATAGACTTCCAGTTTGACTGGTTTCTCCACATTGGCTCTGAGCAGATCTTTGAGTGTGTCATTCTCCTTGTCCTTTGAGAAAAAAGACTACATTGAGGAATGTTCTGCACAAACCTTAATCATCTACTTACATAAAATAATGTTTTTGAGTCATTCATGTGAAACTGTGAACTTCCACATGTTTTTAGGAAACTTACCAGTCGGGTGTTCCCAATTGATAAAATAAAATCAAAAACGGGTTCTAATCCCGCTATTTGTGCTGGTGAATTCTCTTGAATCTGTGAATACACAAAACTTGAATTTCAATTTCAACAACTGATGAGATCTTCTCAAAGTTCATGCTGATCCCCAAAAACAGTTCCCTCTTTTCTTTAGTTTAGTTTCTTTAGTTTTCTTCTTTTCTTTAGTTTAATATAAAGAGAACTGTCTTTATGCCTCACTGTTTGCGTGCTATATTAGCACATCAGCACATATGGCCACTGGCCATGGCCACTATCACCATTGCACTACCACCATGACACTCATTCACACAGAGCACCTTACCATACCTTACTATGCACAGAGAATCACAGGCTCAGTCCCTGCCTCAGTCATTGCAAGCGCCTCTGATTTATTAATCACCACTATGTGGATACTGTTTTTAGAATTGATTTAGATTAAGTGTTAGATTAAGTATAATTTGTATTTTTGTAATTTGTATTTTAGTATATTTTTATATATTGTATTAAGTGTTAGTATAATTTGTATTTTAGTATTTTTAGCATATTCTTTATCTTCTACTGTCCTTACTGCTTAGTTGTGTTTTTATATTATATACTTTAATTACTCTTTCTGCTGTTAAAGAATGTGTTTGTGTTGTATGTATGCTGCTGCTGAGACCTTGAATTTCCCCTGGGGATCAATAAAGTATCTATCTATCTATCTATCTATCTATAGACGCCCTCCACACATGCTACTGTTGACTGATTTGCTCATAGCCCATGGGCAAGGCAGAGATGAGATGGTTCCTGGAAATTAGCCCTGCCGATTTTATTTGCCATCTTAACTCTGCTTCCTGGAATATTGCCACCATTATAATTAATTATTAGGCTAGGGCCTACTATAAAACAAAATTTTGGTGAAATGAGTTGTGGGGCAAGTAGCCTAAGTTGTGTGACAAACAGCTGGTTAGTCTAAACTCAATGCATTGGAGAGTGGACAGTGGACTAAATTCGTAGAACAAGGTCTGATCAAAATTTAGAAGATTTCATACTAAGATGGAAACTGTAATTTCTTCTGACTTGCATAATGCCAACAGACATTAGCTTAGCTACAGCCACAAGCTAGTGAAAACAGAGACACGTCATGCTGAATATTATATTACCATATTAAGACTTGATATTACCTGAAGGATAAAGTTGTCCGCATGCTTCACTTACTCGCATTGGCGTAAAGGGAGCCATGGAATGTATCAATGTGGATTTTTTTTAACAGCGGTTGGTGTAGCCTCTTAACACACATCATTTAGGGATACTTGCACTACCTGCTAGTCTACGGATGTAGCCTTGTGCAAACACAACATATCCTGATGGGAGAATACTATCTCTAATAATATATTTTTTTAAATAATTCTTAAGAGATTTTGTCAGCTCGTAGGCTAGCCTAATGCTCATTCAACAATACCTCACATCTTACCCCATGAACATGATAGCCGCCGGTACCCCCTTCCGTCTTGAAACTTTGTGTCAAACCCATCTCTGGATCTGCCAACCATAAGCGCAACTTATGCCAGGTGTAACTATAGCTTTCCAGAGCGATACTGACGCAAAGTGGGCTGAGGGGGGCATACGAGGAATTTGCACAAATTACCGTGTCATCTCACGTACAGGACAGCAGAGTTATCAGCAGGGGATGCAATGGGCAGGGCTATCCCCAAACCTATGCGGTATAGGCTTCAGTATTTTTAGCTGTGCTGGAAGCTTCGCGGACGACTTGGGCTCGGGCTAGCCTACTACCTTTCGATGTGATGCAGATGATATGTGGTTGTGTTGACGCCTTTGTGGTGAGACATTTTAATGTGGATTATAGTTTCATGTCACAGTTTATGAAATTAGCTATGACATCCTTTTGTAAAACCCCGTTCAGCCCTATACAGACACACAAATTCAGATGTCAGATGAAGATGATTGTGATTACAGCCATTCCATACAGAGACTTAACATATCCACAAGCTTGAACATATTCCAGTAAGCACATCTGTGTTAAATAAATATATTTCCATCTATGTTAAATAAATATATGTCCATGTAATCATCAATATATTTTAAAATCTAGGTAAATATTCAATATTGGCCACTCTTATTTTCTGCATATTATTATTTAAATATTTTACACTAAGAAGCATGATCACATGACTCTTCGTGGAAATTCTGACCACATGATCTATATATTTCAGACATCTCTGTAATATAGTCATATTCTATGGTTTGATATTTTCAGCATTGATCAGTACATATTTCACTATTGCATTTACTTAACATAAACCAGTATCAGTATAAAGAGGAAGAAAGACTTCTCATCTTTTATTCAATTTTTGTTTTTGCTATGGAACCTCAGTTCTGTCACTTTGGCATTTATTGCCTGGCCCAGCAATCCTGGGAGCTGCTTCAGGGTGGCCTCTGAATAAGACAGAATATATACAAATAGAACATGCAAAATATTAGTGACACAAATTACAGATGCTAAAGTGCAGAAACACTGTTGTGTATCATGATAATTGGACAGAAATACAAAGGGAGTTGGAGAGAAAGACATACAAATAAAATAAACTCACCAATTATGGCCTTAGTCCTCTCAGGGTCCAGGCATTCCCTCTACTTGCCTCCTAAAAAATAGCACAATCAATTAGGTCCTCAGTTACCTTTCTGTAAACCCCAAAAACCCCACCCATCACTGTCTGTGAATATATTTTTTTTCCCTTGATTTTTCTGGGATCAACAACAAGGGAACACACAATGCCCACAGAAATTCAGTTGTGGGTCATTCCGTGTCAAATCAGATAAGGTTGTTGCTGCACCGTCTCAGATTTTGTTCAAACCTTGACAATATCATCAATGGGTCCTAAAACCAAGGCCTGTGAAATATTTCTGTGCAAATCGCATGTCTTCATATCTTTTTCAGACCTTGAAATTCTTTAATTTTTACAGCTTGAAAACCATGTGCCATGTTTGGGCATTAATATCTTGACAAATATTTTCCCTTAAATGTCTCCTGACATTCGAAAGGGCCGTATATTTCGGAAAAATATGCATAAAAAATCTTTTTTTCATTTGGTATCAGTCACTATTTCCAGTTTATTAATGTTTTACCACAATTTGAAGTCTCCTTTTCAAATGACCATGACAATAATAAGGATACAACAAGGACAACATTAACAAAGGATTATATTTCTAGAGAAAATGCTGATTTTTGGCAGGTGTCTCACAATAAAGGAGTTTCTAGACCATCAATATCACTTCTTTTCTTTCACTGCATGTTTTTTTCTGAAACTAGGGATTTCTATAAAACCAATGTAGTGGGGGGCCTTAAGCACATTTTCGCGCAAATTCTTCTAAAAGTGCCTAATTTGGCACAAATGTAGCTTAGGTCATACTGAAATGATTTAGCTAGGGCGCCGGAGTCAACGACCCTTGGGGCCAAGATGGCGGCCAAATCCAATATGGCCGCTGCCCGAAAAGGGTTCCGGCTATAACTTAACATGAGTTACAAATGCAAACTTGATATCTTTTTCAGCTTAATTGATCATGGAAAACACATAGGAATGTTAATATGTATGATCCAGTACATCTGGACCCCTTATTCCTTTAATACCAATATGGCCGCTGTCCAAAAAAGCAGTTTTGGCTGTAGTTTGGGGCCTTACACCCCATTGTTCGTGCAAATTCATCTACAAACACGAAATTGACACAGATGTAGCTGAGGGCATACTGAAATGATTTAGCCAGGGCATCCAAGCGACCTAGATGGCGGCCAAATCTAATATGGCCGCCGCCTGAAAGGGATTCAGCTATAGCTTTTGAGCCAGATGAGATACAAATAAAAACTTGATGTCTATTTTACCTTTTTTGACCATGGGAAACCCATAGGAATACTTACATTTATGATTGAGTATATCAGGACCCCCCAAATTCCCTAAATTCAATATGGCCTCTGTCCAAAAAAGTGTTTTGGCTACAAATGTTGAACCAAATACGCTACAAATGAGTATGTGGTGTCTATTTTATGTTTATTGACCACAAGAAGTCTATTGGAATATTTATATTTATGCTTGTCATATTTATATTTGCTTAAGTCTGGAATCTGTATTCTTTTCAAGACTGTGGTTGAAAATATTTTTTTTACCACAACTTTGAAGGTTTTCTTCAATGTTGATTAATTTCCTTATAAAAGTGAAATGCTTTCAGTGCACCACAGATGAATACATTTCAAAGTGTAATCATAAGAAAGAATAAGACACAATTATTATTGCAAGGCAATATTTATATTATGGCAAATTGTTAAAAGAACAATATAGTCGATTTGTCCAAAACTCTGCTTCACAACTGCATAACAAAAAAAAAAAAAAAATAATAACATAAAAAACAACAGTGAATTCTCATTATCACTCACGATCACCAGATCACTCATCGTCTCCACGATCATTGTTTGTACAAGCACCCTCACATGCATATAGAAAAGTGCAACGAACTCCGGCTTTACAGCACTGCAGTGCTCTCTATTTTCAATTTCAATTTAATTGTGCTTATAGAGCGCCAAAACATTACACATGTATCATGGCGCTTTACAGAGTGTAGACAATCAGAGAAAAGAAAAGAAAAGAAGGCCCATGGGTAACAGGGTAACAGGGGGGAGGAAAAACTCCCTAGAATTGGAGATACATACAGGAAGAAACCTTGAGCAGATCCACGACTCAAGGGCCTGACCCATCTGCCTAGGGTCAAATACAGGACAGTAAGGTCTATGACAAATGCATATGATAGTCAGGTGTAGAGAATAGGACATGGTGTTTAAAGCCACCTGAGGTGAAAGTTACAAGAGGTGGGATGACTACATATCTGGTATGATAATGCATTAATCCTAATTTAGTGTCAGAAAGTTCAAAAAGTCCAGCGTTGGATGGTCCAGAGGGAAGGCGGGTGATGGATCGCTAGGCTGTATGGGCCAGGACAGGGCTGTACAGGGCCTCTCTACATGCTATCTTGCAACCACAGTGGAGGAGAATGGTGCAGGCTTTACTGGCATCTCCGAGATTAGTCCAGTAAGGTCCCCAAGTCTTGCTCGTAGAGTCCCGATACCATCCCCATGCATTGAACTCTGGGATATCTTGCTGGACAGTGGTTGCCTGATTCCAGTAAAAGCTCGCCTGCAGCAGTGCTCTTTTGATGTGCTGAATCAGTGCAGCTTGGGTGGGAGGCAGGTTCTCGGGAGACTTGGTACCATTCGAGAAAAGGTGATGTCTAGCTTCATCTAAGCCACTGGAACCACAGCTCTTTTTGGACATGGACGTCATTGTTGATCTGTTCAGGGTCCCAGGTAAGGGTAAGCAGAGATTCTGTGAGATGGTGTTGCCTCCCAAGCTGCCCAGGCACTCTTTTTCCCATGGCCCAGGAAGGCTGAGGTTTTGCGTGGACGAGTGGTAAGGCCAGTGACTTCTAGGGACCACGATCCTTGCTGATTTCGTGAGCAGGAATGTCCTTGGAGTTCTCCCATCTACTTTAGTTCTTGATCCGGTTCCTCTGCGTTGGTGAGTTTGTGCTTTGAGGTTCTCCTCTGGATATGTATCAAACACAATATCCAGTCGCGTGACAGATTCATAGCTCATGTGTGACCTCACAAACCCAGCATACTAAACCTGAAGAATTCTGCCATGTCTGCATCAGGCCTGGACTAAAGGAAAAGGAACAGTTGTATGATGAGCGTCATGTTTTGCTTCTGAATACCATTCTTTGTTTTGTGCTTGGCTTTTGTGCCAGGTCAATTGGCAAATGTCAGTATGTTTGCCCAAGGAATTATATCTGATACAGGCTTAGTGACCTTGTCAAGTCGCTGCTCTACATAGGCAGCATGTAGGGCTACACCAACTTTGTGAGCAGTAGTGAGCGAATCAGCCACTTCTCTTTCCATAATATCTTGGGTGTCAAGTGCTATGAGGTTAATGATTTGTTGATAAGAAGGGATTTCCATGGGTTTCCATAACCGGTAAAATTTAACATCCTTCCTGAACATGACTTGTAAGCTGTATGCCTCTTCTTTATGATGATGATGATGATGATGAGCTGCTATCATACACAGCTTGAAACTCTTGTACTAATTCTGGCACAGTCAGGCCCTGCCAGCATGAGGGCTTCAGGGTTTTCATAAAGTCCAGCTGCTCCACCACAGTCCATACAGTCAACTAGCATTCTCTATAAGTTGCCCAAATCTACTGTATGCTGGATGTTCTGCTCTCACTATGTGTTGTACTTCCTCAGTGTTAACATAGATTAAACAGGCAGCCAAACTCCTTTTCAAGAGCCAGGAAACTGAGCGTGCTTGCTCCTTTTATTGACTTCGTTTGCAGCATAAAGTCAATTTGACAACATTGAATTGGAGTGAAACTACAAAAAAGAAGAGAAAAACGGAAAATACACTTAGTATGCTATATATAGCAACAGTAGCATAGTATGACGTTATTGACGCTTAGCCTACAAGTTAACATGCTAACGCGATCATAATCACACACACGCAGGTAATCTAATAATCAAAATTCCTCGAAGCATTCATACAAAAAAACTCTAAACATGTACAAAACTCATAGCACTTACAGTCATTGCTTTCTGAAGGCTCAATCCAACGGATTAAAAGAGATTTTACACACGAGGTAAAATAGTAGCAACCATGCATTTGTTTACGTTCTTATTCTTCCTGCTTTCTTACCACTTCCTTCTAACATTCTGATCTACCCAATAGCAATCAGTGTCAGAACAAAAGCCCCACAATAGCAACAATACAACTACGTAAATGACCTTAACATAGAAAAATACAACTTAGTCATTTTTTAGCACACACAACTTATTTGGGCAGAACACTGGAATACTGACTCTTCCTATGCCTTCCCTACATTCTCAATTTTAAAATTGGTGAGAATATTTGGAAAGTAGAAATGATCAGGTAGTTGCTTTTTTGTAAATGCAAATGTAGGATCTAAACATAGGCAAACGTAAGCATTCCTGTGTGTTTGTCATGGTAAAAAAAAAAATAGAAATTACGTTTTCATCTTTAGCGCATTTGGTTCAAAGGTTGTAGTCAAAACCCTTTTTTGGACAGTAGCCATATTGGATTTGGGGACTTTGATGATCCACATATACACAATCATAAATATAAGTATTTAGAGATTGGCATGGTGTGTTTTTTTGTTAGCCTATTAGCTGGTTTGATTTGCATTGAACTCAATGAGCATCAAACCAGCTAATAGGCTAACTGAAAAACACACCATGCCAATCTCTAGGTATGGTGAAGGGTATGTGATGATGTGGGGCTATTTTAATTCTAAATGCCAAGGGAACTTTATCAAGATGCACAGTATCCTGGATCCATGAAATAAGTGGCCTTTAAAAATAAAAAATCTGCCTGCCTCTATGGGAATTTAACAGGGGTCAAATACTTATTGCCCCTGTAATTTAAGGAAGAACATTTATTTATTTATTTATTTATTTACGATACATTTTTCACTAAGAACATTGGTGTCCTTAAGGCCCCCCACTAATTGGTTTTGCCATCAGATATCATAGGAATTGCAAAAAATAAGCCATTAATATACTCTTTATGTATCAGATATGTTGTGGGACAGGACAGTCAGGAATTACCCCATGACCCTCAAGTAGCAAATGAAAATAAGCTAAAATTAAAATATAAATTGAAATAATAGCTAAAATTCAGTATATGACGTTTAGAAGCAAAATAGATTCCTTGATAATAAATTGATAGAATAGTAGGTGACTGCTCATTTTTCTGTAGAAAGTACTTTGTCACTAACTATTATGAACAGTTGTCAGTCTTTACACTGTATTTTTTTTTACTGTAAAGGCGACTGTGCTTGCCTAGTTAAAACATCTCACTGGTGCTCTTTCCTATCATTCAAATCCCAGCCATGCAAAAAATAGAAGTGTGTGCATGTTTGAGGGTTGCTGAAGAGTTCTATGGAGATTGCATTATTTGCAAAAAAATTAGACAAGATATCCTTTATAGTGCAACAAAAAGAAACATTCTCCAGTGCATCATTACTGCATATAATGCTGAAAGGGAAGTGGACCTAGGACAAATCCTCAGCTATGAACTGATTAATGTTCCTGTACTGTAGCTATTGCAGATAGCGATAGTTATTTGTAAAGTGGAAATAAGTCATCCTCACTCAAGTACGGTCTAGCAATGTGGAATGTCCAGTAGTGATCACTGCAAAAACTGCTCATTCAACACTGGTAATAGATGCTCAAGATCTAGTTATGTCTTTAGGGCACCCATCTGACTGCAGCACATTTAAGAACTATGCAGGAAAGTTTGGAAGAAACTTTTGTATTGTTATTTGGTATTTGTTATGTGGTAGCAAATGATGTTGACTATCAAAGAAATAGACCTAATGTAGGAATACACACAGATATTGCAACAGATACGCTCAGGCCAATCCAAACTTTTCTTATCTGTTGTTCCTCCTCGTTGGTGGAACACACTGCCAGTTCCTACAAGGGCAGGGTCATCCCTCTCCATTTTCAAAAAAACTCCTGAAGACCCAGCTCTTTAGAGAACATATCCTCTCATAGCACCACTTACAACAAGTCTTGCTGATCCTAGCACTTACCATCCGTCTTGAACTGACACTCAACTGTCAGAACAGCCCTCACTGATGCACTTATTCTTACTGTACTCTACCGTTTTTAAATTGTCCTAAAATTGTTGAGAGAATTGCTTTAAAACTTAACTGTTACCATGTTGTTAGTCGCTTTGGTTAAAAAGGTGTCAGCCAAATATAATGTAATGTAATGTAATGTAATGTAATAATGGTGTAGACCTATCTGATTAAGACCCAAAGAGTAGTTGAAACGTACTTATTAAATTACACTGGAGCAAATAAGACTATCTTCACTTTTTTCCCTTTGCAACTGTCAAAGAAATCCCATAAACACAGGAAGGCCTGGGGTAGCCTATATCAGATGGCCTAAAGATTAGGCTCTTCTGCATAGCATTAAGTGATTTGCATGCAGTAATTTGAACACTGACCTTGATCTAGCCTACATTGGCTATTTAAAGGTAATTTATTGCCAAAACATCACAAATTAGCTATAACAAACAATAAAGGACTAAATCACACACAAACTACTATTTTACTGACTACAAAAATAATAATTATGTAGAACGTTTAGAAGTTTGAAACCCAGAATTGACCAAAAGTGCACCAAATTCAACACAAATGACTCAATACACTTGGAGGAGGCCTGCGTCCTTTCTTTTCCAGATATTTTAGGATTTGGATATCGCTTCAGTATCGAGTATCAAGATATTTATGGAAGGTATTGTATCAAAGTCATAATTTTAGTATTGTGACAACACTATGACAGAGCCACTCTGTTTTCTAGATGTCGGATCGGACCACCAACAAGTGATGCTGCTCAATGGCATATTAGAATAGCACACACATACCAAATCCAGTGTTACTAGAAGTAAAATGTTTTTTATTTGTCGGTTGTTGCTGACGGTAGATGCAGTTCTGCATTAGGCTTATTCCCACTATCTAAGTTCACATGTACTGTAGGATAGTTGAAAGTTATCTGTCCAATTTGTTATTGTGATGAAATGCATTAAACACCACGAGTGACTCACTATGTTAGCAATAAAAATATGGTTGTGTTTTGATTAGAATTTCCGAGTTTACATGTTAATTGTATTCATGTTCTGATTAAATACGTTAATAAACTATAGTATGGCTTCTATAATGCTTAAACATGTATTTAGAGAACACTTTTATTTGGTTTTAGTGATTACTTTTGAAATCAACCCAATTTAGGGAAAAATAAGCAAAAATAATCGCTATTTTATGTTATTATGATTATACTGCTTAGAACTCAGAATTGAGCTTGGTAAACAAAATATTCAAAATCAGCACCCTCAAATTAGGTAAGAAGGGTGGTTTACCAACTTTTCCTCAAATTTGCCGCCAGAAGTTCTATTTGTGAAGCTGCTCTCCCTCTAATTAGAAAACTTGGTGTGCAACATTTGCATGTTTACTCTACTTTCTTATAATTTCAACCTTCAACCTTTTTGTGGCCTTTGAGTCCCATAATGCCCAACTGAAGACCAAGTGGCCTTGCCCCTAAAATTATGAAATTCCAAGCCTGCTGCCAAGTCTACTGATTATACTGGAGCATTGATATGCTTGAGACCGTTATCAGACAAAACACTTGGTCACTTTCAGAATATATCCATGATCAAATAAAAATAATCTGAATCATGGAGAATTTGTGATTTATCTTAATATATATTAAGAATTAAGAAAAGGATTAAGAAAAGACAAGGCTAAAGAGATATGTCTTAAGATGTTTCTTAAACAGGTCAGTTGACTGGTCCATTCTCAGCTCAAGTGGCAAGCTAATCCAAAGGCAAGAACCATAGTGACTGAAAGCTGCCTCCCTGTGTGTCTTGGTCCTCCTCACGCTAGGAATAACTAGGAGGCCAGAGTCTGAGGAACTGAGTGGTTGTGATGGTAGGTACGGTGAGAGCATGTCTGATAAATAAACAGACGCAAGTTGAGTGATTTAAAAACCAAAAGTAAAATCTTGACATCAATTTTAAATCTAACAGGCAGCCAGTGAAGAGATTTTAAAATTGGGGTAATGTGTACTCTCCTTATGGTCTTTTTCAGAACATGTGCTGCTGCATTCTGAATGATCTGCTACTTTAGGTTTTTTTGACAGGCCAATAAAAAAAGAGCATTAGCCTACAATAATCAAGCCTGCTAAAACATGTACCAACTTCTGTGTGTCTGCCTGGGTGAGCAGGATCACACTTTGGAGATGATAAAACTTTCGTTAACGTTCGAAGCGGGTGGTCTGATTACATGGTTAATATGTAACTCAAAGTTCTGGTCTGGGTCAAGGAGCACTCACTGAGATTTTTGGCAAGGAGTTTGGTGTGCCAGAGGGCCAAAGCTTCTAAACTTTAAATAAATGTTTTGAAATACTGTATGATTTGAAATCTGAATCTAAAGCCAGGAAGCTTATTTATTGAGTCTTGTGTATCTGACTAGCCTACCTAATAACATCTACTGCCTATTTTAGCATACTAACTATTTTGAATGCATCCCAACAGTGTAACAATAAGATCAGTGTCTCATCTTGGTGATCTAAAACATCTGGTCAGAGGAGCAAAATTAAAAGACATTCAAGGCATGTCCAGTCCACCTTCGCTAATTTAATGGCATGCTTTTGTGATCAAACACTGGGGGTTGTTCATATGGTCAGTTCATGCCACCTGGGAATATCAGGCAACAAAGGTTAAAGCATACGTTCACTAATCTTAAATAAACAACTGTATTTGCTTAAAGATAGTGTAAGACGCTTGTAAAAGAATGATATGCAGCTTTCAAGTCACAAAAACGGCAAATTCTAAAGTTCTCATTACAATGGTTGGGCATGAAAGTTCACAAGGATTACAAATGAACTACAACAACGTGACGACAAAAGTGACAACGAGCCCCCAACTGGGCAACTCGGTTAGAAAAATCTCCCCCCAATTTACCACCTCTTATTCCCACATGAAGTGACATGAACGATGACGTTTTTCAATGGGTGTGTTTTGGGCTAACATCCTTTAAACCAATGAGTCCTCCTCCCTCCCGTGCAATTGAAACTCTCCTGAACGCACATCTCGTCGGTTTATTGGTTGGAACACTTTATTTTGCCTTTGAGTGGTTGGCAACACTTGTTGGTAGCAATAGACCTCTGAAGTTCGCCTACAAAAAAGAACCAAAATGGCCATCTTTGCCCATATAAGGAGATCCGGTTGTTTATTGAAGCTATGGCAACTAGGGTAGCAAAAATCTAAGTGTGCCGCCTTCACTTACCGGAGATCACAGTATCCACTCGAAGGCAGAGGACAAAAGTGTGTTCAGGAAAACGTCTGCATTTCAGACTTTTTCATCCCCACAAGAGTTTAACAGGTGTGATAATTCAAAATCCCCATGTAATTTTCCCATAGGAAAAATCGGCAGATACCGGGGGCCTGTACTACGAAGCGGGGTTACTGGCTTATCTGGGTAACTTCGAGATTAACTTGATCACGTGTGGCGTAAATTCCCGATTAACCCGTACTACGAAAGGTGGATAGGTTTTAACCGAGGTATGCTGCCATGGCAATTTACGCTGCATCTCAAACCTGCTCCGACCAGGTTATGTTCTTGGTTAACCCGAGGTTTCCGTTAACCACACCCTTTATAAGTAGCCTACCACCCCTCAACAATTCGAGACTATGTCGGCGTACCTGGATGATCCACACGACATCGGAGCGCAAATCGTTACTGGCTTATCTGGGTAACTTCGAGAGTAACATGATCACGTGTGGCGTAACTTCCCGATTAACCCGTAGGCCTACTACGAAAGGTAGATAGGTTTTAACCGAGGTATGCTGCCATGGCAATTTACGCTGCATCTCAAACCTGCTCCGACCAGGTTATGTTCTTGGTTAACCCAAGGTTTCTGTTAACCACACCCTTTATAAGTACCACCCCTCCACTAACAATTTCTCCCGAGACATGTCCGCGTACCTGGATGATCCATACGACATTGGAGCGCAAATCGTGAGGGACTCTCTTTGCAGGGCGAGGGGTTTTAGAGACCGCCAGAAAATATAGCCTACCCGGACGATATTCTCTATGAAGATATAGATTGTCAGCCGAGGGAATTCGTTATCTTTGTCAGATAATCTAGGAAGACGTCTCATAGCAATGCCCGTACGTGGACATTCATGTATTCAATCGGTGATGCAAGAGTATGTCCGAAAATAAATCGGACATAGGCCTACAGTATGCTGAACATCTGAGCAGGAATAGCCTAAAACTAGATGTACCGCAGAGCGGTACAAAATATGACCGCCGCCCAGTCCAGCACATTTTTTCCACAAAAAGAAATCATGCTGAAAGGCCTATATGATTCTAACTGTCTCACTAAATTGCATTATCCACACTCAATTCTCACTGGTATCTGCTAGACAACAAGTACCAAAACATGATTAGTTCATAGATTTCACATGTAAAAAATTCATTTTATACAACCCCACCTCCATCTTGCCGGTTCATAATTCTGAGAAATTCTTGATTGTTTGTGTTATGTTTATGTTTATAAACATGTATGTTTATGTTATGTGTGTGTGTGTGTGTGTGTGTGTGTGTGTGTGTGTGTGTGTGTGTGTGTGTGTGCGTGCTTGTGTGTGTGCCTGCGTATGTGCCTCGCGTGATGTGCCTGTGCATGCAAGCCGCACATATGTCTACTGTGTGAGTATGTGTCATAATGATGATTACTGTGAATGTATGTGTGTGTGTGTGTGTGTGTGTGTGTATCTGTTTGTGCACATGTGTGCACATGAAATGGGTTAACATGACCCCTGGAGGCAAACATAATGAAAAAATGGTCATCCTAGGCCCTACAGTTCTCAAGATATTCACAGAGAACTGTGTCTGCCCTACCCTCCTTTCGGGGGGTCCAGTTCAGCGGGGGGGGCTACAGATCAAAACGAAAAATGACGGTTCCATGCTATCCATGTGGGGGGTACATGCCCACCAAGTTTTGTGTACCCCGGTCTTTCAGTGTCCCGAACTTCCTTGTTGGTGTAATGCGTCACTAAATGTACACATAAATTATTTTATTGTAAGGCCCCCCATGAACGAAAGTACACAAAACTTGGCATGCATTCGGAGGGTGTCATAATGATCCTACACTTTTAATTTTGTGCAGTTTTGACCCTGTCAGCCAGAGATATTGTGATGATGAAAACACCTAATTTTTGCTTTTAATTTTTAACTAGGTGGCTTATACATGAAATAAGTGGTAATGGGATGGGTTGACATGCCCCCTAAGACCAACATACATAAAAGAGGTGGACCTCCTAGGCCCTACGGTTCTCGAGATATTCACAGAAAACTGTCTCCGCCACCTACAGGCCAGTTGGTGTATAGTAACATAAATTAATTTATTGTGTGGCCCCCCATGAACGAATTCCACAAAACTTGGCGTGCATACAGAGGGTGTCATAATGATCCTACACTTCCAATTTCGTGCAGTTTTGACTATGTTAGGTCACAGATACCTTCAATTACAACACCTCATTTGTACTTTTTGTGGCCATACATGAAAATGAGTGGTTATGGAATGGGTTGACATGGCCCCTTGAGATCAACATACAAAAAAAAAATTGGTCCTCCTAAACCCTACGGTTTTCGAGATATTCACAGAAAACTGTGTCTGCCCTACCCTCCTTTGGGGGGTCCAGTCCAGCGGGGGGGGGGCTACAGATCAAAACGAAAAACGATGGTTCCATGCTATCCATGTGGGGTTACATGCCCACCAAATTTCGTGTACCCCGGTCTTTCAGTGTCCCGGGAATCGCTGCGCGGCGGTCATAATAAAACGGACATAGCCTACAGTGCTGTAAACCCGAACGTCCAAAGTAATTAAATATATTAAGTAGTGCATACTCAAAGTTTTAGACAAAGTTCTACTAACTTAATTATGTCAAGTTGGTGTAACTTGTTCTTCCTTTTTGAGTTATTTTAACTAATATGTTTTGATTAAATGCAACTGTTTTGTGTTTTATGTAAGTATAGCTTAAAAACATTACTTAAGTACAACTTAAGAGGAATAAGTAATTACTCATTCTTCCTTTTTGAGTTAACTTAACTGATAATTTTTGATTAAATGAAACTATTTTGAGTTTAAGTAAGTATAACTTAAAAACACTATTTAAGGACAACTTAAGAGAAATAAGTAATTACTTATTATTCCTTTTTGAGTAATTTTAACTGATCATTTTTGATAAACTATTTAAGTAGGCCTACAACTTAATAGAAATAAGTAATTTCATGTTCCACTTTTGTGAGTAGCCTAGTTTCAACTAAACCTTTTTGATTAAATGTAGCCTAACTATGATGTGTAAAAGAAAGAGGAACTTTAAAACATAACTTAAGTAAAACATTTTTTAAAAAGCACATAGATATCAGATATAGATACATGCTCAAATACAGTAAAATCTCGAAGTGCTACGCCAAATAAGTAAAATCGATCACAAAGAAATCGCAATCATATTAAAACCATATAGCCTAGGCCTAACAGTTTGATCTCAAAAGCATTAGACTTTT
This sequence comes from Alosa alosa, assembly GCF_017589495.1. NCBI lineage: Eukaryota > Metazoa > Chordata > Actinopteri > Clupeiformes > Clupeidae > Alosa > Alosa alosa. The sequence continues at coordinate 18,601,690 of NC_063204.1, forward strand.
TGTGGGGAAACTAATCTGGGTACCTAGAAGTTTACATGCACTAAAGGAAGAACATTTTTTTTAAAAAATCTAGTATGTTTATTAAACATGATTTTGGTGGGGTTTTCATTGATTCCACAACTCTGGTGAGAAGTGTTTCCCAGTCGACATACTTACAAGTCCAGCCCCCTCGCTGCAATTGGCTATTGAAAAGAGTAATGTTTAAAATCAGAATCCCCACCCCCCGGAATCCAGCCGTTTTTTTCTAGCTTCCAGACTGCCTAGTCGAGCAAAGCGGGCGGGAAGCAACTTCAAACAAACAAGAGCCAACAGAAAGTCACCGACTTCGTGGAGTAGTCTGCATCATTACACTTGCCACTTACTGTAAGTTTTGAATGTTATTATTAGTTTACTTTTACTTATTGTATTGTTAACGTGTTTGTCACAGAGAGCGTAGACCTTCTCAAAGTTACTTAGCACGACCACTAACGTTAGCGCGAGGCGATGCAACTCTCCTGCCAAACAGATGAGGGGTAGCTAAGTTAGGCCTACTAGCACTAACGGAGTGGTCGACAGTTGACATTTGGCTTTGAGTCTGTATGTGGCTCACTAAAAGTTGGATGGAGATAGATAAATACTTTATTGTAACCCATGGGGAAATTCGACAAATTACACACTTAGCAGCACAACTAGTGGGCTAGCACTAGCTGCTACCAGACTCAAAATAATTTGACGACGGATGAATCTAGCCACGCGCTCACCCCCCGCGCTAATGTGCTGTTAACAAATGTGCAATTAGCAATACAGACACCTCGTATGTAATAGTTTTGTCGATAGAAACGTTCAATAGTGTACCCCTAAGATACAATATTAAAATAGCATCGACGAGCATGCTCGAACTGAGTTCCTACACTGCACGTTCACATTTTTTCGTAGCTTCTATGGATGTTAGTTTTTAAATTCTGAGTGAGCAGGTGCAGTGAACATCTAGATCAGTGACCCTCACCATTTTTTTTTCACAAGAGCCACATTGGCAGTGCAAAATCAAAAGGAGAGCCACTTTTACGACAACATACTAATTCACCTTTGCAAATTTGCATTTCAACATAATTGGACATCCCACAAAAAAAGAAATAACACAGCTATATACAGCCAAGGCTCAACTTCCAGCTAACTTCCTTTCACCTTCATTATTTGGGTGAAGGTATAAGAAGTATAATTCAGATGTTTGCGTTTTTGTAGTGCAGTGTTGTATGTTTATGAAGCACATTTGAAAAACTATATTGGCTGTGTTACCACAGCCTACAGTGGGTCCCTTTTAGAAATGGCCACTTCATTCCAGCTTTCCGTGATTCACGCAGCTGCATGACATGTATACAGTAGAAGTCAAAACTCTTTATGCATCACTATACGCATTTAGCAAAGCAAAGTAGTTATGATGCATCATAAAACTGACAAGTGAGTAGGCAGATCTTGACATATTTATAATGCATTATTCAGATTGAAATGATAATCATTCATAATTAGCTGTCATAATGCATCATGAAGTTGGTTATGACGACTTGTGAATACATATAGATGGTAATAATGAGCATTACAATGCTTTATAGACACCTTATTATGAATGCATTCATAGGGCGTTATAAATACAACCTTCATAGAAAGTGTTACCGCATTTAAAAAAAACTTGTTCTAAACTTGTTCTTTGCCTTTTAGGTTGCTGGTCCAAGAATGATCTGGAACTGTAAGTTGTGCACAGCTTCTTTCACTTCCAGAATAGAGTTATTTAGACACTACAGGCTGCAGCATAGCCACTACTCTACAATCAGCCCTCTTCCATGCCTCTACACAGACTGCATATGTACATTTCAGACACTTAGTGCATCGAGTACTCATTTGTCAAGATATCACACAGCACAACCTATCAGTTCCACAGAGCAGAGTCAGGGGCCTGTGGTATTTAAAGGTGCCATGTGTAAGAATTGAGGTAAAAATATCCAAAAAATGAGCTACACGCATCAAAAGAATGAGAAGAAATAAGGGTGATGATGTCATTAAAAAAATGGCAAGGTATAGTGCTGCAGAGATATCAACCAGAATTAGCATGCTAAATTACTAGCCACAGCCCGACAGGTGTCATAATACCAGCTTCGGCTATGGGAGGCGGTATGCGGGCAACATAACCGCCAGCCAAACTGCAATACACATTTCTCGGTTGTTACTCTAGAGTAGACCAACTCACTTTCTGGAGGTATACTCAGAAAGCTCCATCTTTTATGGAATGTGGAGTATGAATTGATTTTTTATTGGCGGATATTACACATAAATGGTATGTCATCTGTTCTGTTCCATGTGTTAGTTTGTGATAAGTATCTCTCTTTCATTTATTAAGGACGAGTCTGATAAGCCAGTGGGCCTCCCTTGCTGTCATCAGTGACCATGGCCTTGAGTCTAAAGTCAGTTCACTACCAACCTGTGAGAGTCTCTGTCGTCATTGAAAGTGATGCCGGTGTCAGCCTCCCAGACTTGGCGGCCTTCCTGGTAATCTTTTTGACTGATCTATGCACTACACCTCAGCTATCCCAAAGCACTGACCAACCATTTGAATTTATTCAAAGATTTCCTTTTTTTAAAGAAGGCTGGGATTACCAGACTAGTTCAGTTTCCTTTTGTCTGCTTCCTGTAATGCCTACTAAGTTACTGCACTACTTACAGGTGTGCAGCTAATAGGCCCAAAAACACAATATGCATTGGTTCTCATTAAAGTGATGGTTTGGACTAAAATTCACCCTAGGTTAATTGCACCCGTGACAACCAGTCAAAAACATTGGCACTAACATAACATGTATATCTGGTAAATTACACCACTAATAATTCCTGGAATATTTACCCGCACTTCTTCAGTATCGTAACTTGGCTTTATGGAGGGATGGCGGCGCTGCCTTACACGGCGACCTCTCTGGGTCCCAACCGTGCGGTGTTTTGTTAAGTTTAAAAGTGTTTGTCGAAGAAGTTTTACGTGTCCGCCTCGTCTTACTACGATGCATTACTACAAGTACAGCAGGCAGTTTTAATTGACATCTGCAAAAAGCAAGCCTTTTGCAGCGTTCTGACTTTTACAACAGAGGCAGCTAAAGGAACCGGACTACTCCGGCCTGCAACAACGCGGTTCGCCTGCTACTCCTCCCGGAAAGAAAGCGTGGGCGATTGATGCGAGGAAGCAGAAGAGGGCAAAGCGGAGGCGTCGAGGCCAGGCTAGCGGCCAGCCCAACTTCGCCCAACCATACCATCCATTCTCCTGGCAAATGTCGCGATCACTGGACAACAAAATGGATCACATCACGACTGCTGAGATCAGCGAACCCGGACAGTAAGTAACTGCTGTGTGCTTTCGTCTTCACTGAGACTTGGTTAAATGACAACATTCGGACTCTGCTGTACAACTGGAGCAGCTAGCATGCTATCGAGCAGACAGGGCCATTGTAAAGGGTAAATCCGCGAGGAGGAGGAATCTGTGTTTTACATCCGTGACCGAATGGTGCGGAACACTATAGTAGTATGCAAACACTGCTCACCACTGGCAGAGTTTATGATCATAAAGTGCCGTCCTTTTTACCTGCCAAGGGGAAATTACTCGCGATTCTGCTAATCGTAGTATACATCCCGCCATACCAACAACAACAGCGATAAGAGCGGCTCTTAGTGAACTGTACCAGGCTGTCAGTGAACAACAGACCCCGGCGCAGGCGGTTTCACCATCTTCACTGGAGATTTTAACCATGCTGATCTCAAAACTGTACTTCCAAAGCTACACCAGCATGTTGATTTTCCAACAAGGAGGAGATAACATCCTGGACCTGGTCTACACTACAACAAAGGAGCATAAAGCCACCCCCTCCCCACATTGGACTTTCAGACCATATCACTGTTATGCTAATGCCAGCATACAGACAAAGGGTAAGCGAACAAACCCGGTTCGTGAGTAGGTAAAGTGTGGCCTGGGGGAGCCTCCGATGCTCTTCAAGACTGCTTTGACACAACAGACTGGGAAATGTTTAAGCAGGCAGCCACTTACAACAACCCGGACAGACATAGGGAGTATACAGACACTGTAACCTCTTACATCACCAAATGCATCGATGATGTGACCCACACAAAAGACATCATCACTTTCGGGCTAACTGGAAGCCATGGCTGACAGGGGGGATGTCCTCAGGCTGCTGAGGGGCCAGAGACAAAGCCTACAGAGCTGGGGATGAAGCTGGCAGAAAACAGCGAGCCAACCTGTCCCGTGGCATCAAGGAAGCAAAAAAGGAATACGCTCACAAGATAACCACCACTTCAAAGACAGCAGGAGCGCTTCAAAGCCTATGGCAGGGCATTCCAGGCCCTCACGGACTACAAGCCCGCGCCACAGAGCTGTGAGAGCAACATCCCTCTGCTCAACAACCTGAACCGCTTCTTTGCTCGCTTTGAAGCACAAAACAGCACCTTCCCACAGAAGACCCATCCCCCCTCTACATGAGCAGCCCCTGTGCCTCTCTGCCGACAGCGTGAAGAGGACACTTGCTGCTATCAACACCAGAAAGGCAACAGGTCCAGACAACATCCCGGTCGTGGCTGAAGGACTGCGCGGGGAGCTTAAGGATGTCTTCACAGACATCTTTAACACTTCCTGAAGCAAGCCATCGTCCCATCATGTTTCAAAGCTGCCACCATCATACCTGTGCCGAAGAAAACTGCTCCATCCTGCTTCAATGACTACCGCCCTGTGGCACTGACACCCATCATCATGAAGTGCTTTGAGCGGCTTGTCATGTCACATATCAAAACCATTCTCCCCCCACCCTGGACCCCTTCCAGTTTGCATACCGAGCCAAAGCGGTCTACAGAGGATGCAATCTGCTCTGCCCTCCACCCAGCCCTCACCCACCTGGAAAAAAAAGAGACTCATATGTGAGATTGCTGTTTATAGACTTCAGTTCTGCATTCAACACCATAATACCACAACAACTCATCTGCAAACTTTGACAAACTGGGACTCAGTACCTACCTCTGCAACTGGCTACTGGACTTCCTCTGTCAGAGGCCCCAAGTAGTACGTGTTGGCAACAATACCTCAAGCAGCATCACACTGAGCACAGGGGCCCCAAGGCTGCGTGCTCAGTCCGCTGCTCTTCACCCTGCTGGCCGCATGACTGCACTGCAACCTACAGCAACAATCACATAGTGAAATTTGCTGGCGACACAACTCTGGTGGGTCTCATCACCAAGGGCTTACGAGACTCAATACAGGTTGGAGGTCGACCATCTGACCACGTGGTGCAGGGGACAACAACCTCCTGCTGAGCGTCAGCAAGACCAAAGAGATTGTTGTTGACTTCCGGAGAGGTCACACCCAACACCTGCCACTGACCATCGGCGGTGCTGTGGTGGAGAGAGCGAGCAGCACCAAATTCCTGGGGGTGCACATCAGTGAAGACCTCTCCTGGACCACCAACACTGCATCACTGGCGAAGAGAGCTCAGCGCCCGCCTGTACTTCCTCGCGGAAACTCAGGCGAGCAAGTGCTCCACCAGCCATCATGACCACATTCTACCGAGGCACCATTGAGAGCATCCTCTCCAGCTGTATCGCTGTGTGGGGAAAGCTGCACTGAATACAACAGGAAAGCCCTGCAGCGCATAGTGAACACAGCTGGAAGGGATTATTGGTGCTTCACCCCTCCCTGAAGGACATTTACACCACCCACCTCACCCGCCGAAGCGACCAAAATTGTGAGTGATGCAAGTCACCCCGCTCACAATCTGTTTGATCTACTGCCCTCTGGGAAGAGGTACAGAAGCCTGCGGCCCCTTTTACCAGACTCACCAACAGCTTCATACACCAAGCTGTAAGGATGCTGAACTCTCTCCCTCCTCTCCCCCTCCACCCTCAGCTACATAACATCCTGGACATTGAACCCACAATGGCCGCCTGCACTACTCCACTTGCACACTGAACACTTGCACACTTGTACACTTTACAACTTGGTGTTGTTGTCCTGAAAACACAACACTTCTGCTGCTCTTACATAACTTGCACCACTATGCCACTTTCTTTATTACTTAGGTCAAACAGAACTACCCAAACCTTTTTATTGGCCTGACTTTGCACTAGTATTTTATTGACTGTCTATGCACAATTTCAACCAAATTTTGCTGCTCTTATTTTTCATTATTATATGTGCCCCTCTTATTTACTTATTTTTTTTTTTTTGTTTACTTTGAATGTTATGTTTGTCTGTGGACTTAAATTGGTAAAATATGTCTTGTCTTCACCGTGGGATGGTGAGAAACGTAATTTCGATCTCTTTGTATGTCTGGAACATGTGAAGAAATTGACAATAAAGACTTTGACTTTGACTTTGACTTGTAACACCCCCAATTATCACCACTTTTGTTCAGAAATTCTAAAACAACGGTGTTTTTTAACACTTCAAAATAACATTTACTAAATGAACCTTACATTTTTCAGTAGCCATAGTTGTGTAGATTTGAACAATATCTGGTTTGGTTCTTAACGGGAGCATTTACTGCCTGAAATATCCGATTTTGTTTACCACGCTCGGAGTTATAGTGCTGGCCTGATGGGTCGCCTATTTACACCGTTTCAACGGCACATGGACGGTTAGACCGAGAATTCTCGTCGTGAAATTAAAATTCCACTGGAGCTCCAAGCGGTTGTGTACACGCAGCCTTACAACACTGTTTACAGCTCCTCGAGTCACGGTAAAATATCATTTTTGTTACAAAGCTAATTTAGATACACCTATGTTGTGCGTGGTTGCGTTTCTGTAGGAGTCCGCTGTCTTGGTTTGTATAGAAATGGGTATTAAGTGACACATACACGCAAGACGGTGGAAATACGGGACCGGTGGAAATAGGGGGAGTTACGATAGTACACATAGGGTCTGTACTTGTGAACCAAGGCATTGGAATGTTTGTAAGTACACCTTTTATTAAAAATAGCACTTGCCTACTAGTTTCTGATCTTCTGCTGCTAGCTACCGTTGTGCACTGCTTTTACTCACTTTTTCTGAAACAAGGAAGTGGTGTCTGCGCAGCGGAAGATCGTTTCTTCTCTCTGCTACTCTGCCCAAGTGTACTACTGAAGAAGTGTGGTAACATTCCAGGCATTATTAGTGGGGTAATTTACTAGATATATACGTTACATTAACGCCAATACTAACCTAATCAGCTTACTAGACCTAACACGAGATGTTCACCATTGCTAAAAAAAAAAAAAACTTATGAGGGGTATTATCGTGCAATTAACCTAGGGTTAATTTGACTCCAAACCATCGCTTTAATATAATGCTAAAATAAGGCTACTGTTTTTGTATGCTTTATTGTTTTTCTCAACTGTGGGCTGCGCAAGGTGACCCAAATTACACTGTGCATTTGATGGGTTATACATTTGCATGTTAAACATTTAAAAGAACTGTTCTTGAAGTCTATAGAATTTGTGATTTCTTCTAAATTACTGCCCTGTTGCCCTACTCAGGAATTAAGCCAAAAGCACACTGGTGTTCTTTTAAAGCTGCAACGAAAGATAATTATTTTTTTATTTTTTGTATTTTTTGTATTTTTTGTTATTAATTATTAGAAATGGGTGATACATATCTTCCCTTTGGCCTTAAGTTTGGAGGAACATATTTTGAAAAAGTATGTTTTCTATTTTAATTTATAAATGTTTAGTATTTATTTTTCTATTTAATTTTAACATTGCAGTGTGAAAAGGGAGCAGGCAAGAATAATAAATAACATAAAAATGGTGCTTTAAGTTCTGTAGTTATTCCAGTTAAAACAATTTATAAAAAATGGTTGTGAGCACTTTAATTTAACTCTTATCAAAAGGTACAAGTGGCAAGTCATCCAACCTTTTAAGTTCTGGAAAAATGTGGACATTATTTTTAAGGCTTTTATTTCTGAGTTCTGTGAACTTATTCCAGTTGACTTGAAACTGGTAATTTATATTAACTGCAAATATTTGAAACTGAACATTGAAGCTAAATTTGAGCAAAATGAGCTTTAATTTAACTGTTCTCAAAGGCTACAAGTTGCAATTCATCCAACCTTTTAAGTTCTGGAAAATGTGGACTTTTAAGTTAGTCAACTTAAAACAATTAAGGCAATCGATTGCCTTAATTTTTTTGAGTTCTGGGAACTTGTTCGGGTTTACAGTGGCGCCTAATAAATAAAAATCACCATTTTAACAAACTTGTTGAATTGAATGTCATCTGTACCCTGTATGCACATAAAGGCTACACATTTCCACAGCACCAGAATCCGACCGAATGCCTCCCTCAACCCCCTCCATAATCGGCCTTCCACTATTATTTGCGATGGCCAACTCCTCTGCTACTGTAAAACACTCTGGTGCCTTTTTCTCCTACAGTAGTGTTCGAAGACATCTGTTTCTTGTTAGCTGTAAAACAGAGGCCAAGTGAAGGCTATAAGCTAGGCCTACATGTTTTCATAATTAAAAAATATTAATGCAAGCTATCACTATATAAACCTACTATTCTGAATAATGTGTTTGTGTTTCATTTTCACCTGCTGCCATGTGCATTTGGCAATGGTGTTGCATCTGAAATGTTCACAGGATTAGGCATACACTAAATCAGTCAATGGGGGCTACTTAAACATTCAATTATCCTATTACTGTAATCTATATGCCCACTTCTAAATTGTGTTGCATCTGTAGGCATTTCTATGAACTCAAAATAGGCAATTTAATTATTTCAACTCATTTCAGACATTCCGCAAGCTATTAATCCTCCGTAACACATATTTGAAGAACATGTGGAAATAAAACTTCACTTTTAGGCAGCTACCCGATCTGCAATACGTTGCCAACAGCCTTGCCTTGCTTTGTTTACTGCCGACGTATTTGATTTTTGTTGTAGAGTGGGTTTTAATTCCTCATAACTTGGCATAATAATTGTGCATTCCTCATCCGTAAAATAAGGTGATCGCGTCATCATTGAAAGTGGTGACTTGCGCTGCAACCCGCCCCTTTTATGTGAACGCACACAGGTTAACCCCGGCTCAACAAATCAACTTCATAATCAGCGTCGTAGTACCGATTAACACCACTTAAGATAACCAGGTTTTGTCAACCCCGGTTTAACAAAGTAACTCTGGGTTACATCTGGGTAGGTTAAGCGCCCTTCGTAGTACAGGCCCCAGAGCCTATAGGCTGCCTATAGAGATGGGCTTTTTTTGACGACCTGCTTATGGAGCTGGCAGCTAGTGGATCGTTAGGAAAGATTAGATGAATGTGATCATTTATGTTTGGGGCCTTTTTTGGGCCTGCAATCGCTGATACAACCTTTAAGGAACACAACGACTGGCAGCCTTAACCCTTAACCCTACAAGCACGCCATATGGCAACTGTGGTAAGGAAGAAACCCATATGGCAACATATTCCAGGAAGAAACCACCAAGGCATGGTGAAAATAACTTCACCATGGTCTCAGTCAACGGCAAAACAGTTCTACATAGTTATTTACTTTCAATATTGGCTGACAATTACAATTGAAAACCAAGCCTGAAAAAAAGCAACACTGTTACAAAAATGAAATGTTAAATGTTTGCGGCAGATTTGCAGCAAACTTGTGAGTGATTTGTGGGAAAAAATGAGTTCTCTAGAAAATATTGCCAGAAGTTTGCCAATGTGGGCTGCTAGAGGCAAACTTCAAGCAAAGTTCTGGCAAAAATGAGAAGTTTGCCACTAAATGTGTTCACCAGTGATTTGCCACCACACACTAGCCAATAATGGCAAACTGCCAGTGAACTCCTGGTGATAAATCTAATTTGCATAATGACATTGCTGCAAATTTGCTAAAAGTTAACTGCAACTGTTTACCAGAAACATAATTTGCATGTGAAAATATGACCTTCGCCAGAATCCTGAAATTTATGTAAGGCTCACCAGCGTCTCTTCTTTCTGAGGAGATAAATAAAGTCCACCTGTCTCCTCAGATGTGAACTTCTACCGCAGCACCATCAAGAGCATCCTCACCAAATGTGTCACAGTTTGGTATGGCAACTGCTCTGCCTACAACCGAAAAGCACTGCAGAGGGTGGTGAAAACTGCCCAGCACATCATCGGTTCCTCACTCCTCTCCATCGTGGCCATCCAGTGCAAGCGATGCTTGCGTAAGGCGCACACTGATCTTATTGTTACACTGTTGGGATGCATTCAAAATAGTTAGTATGCTAAAATAGGCAGTAGATGTTATTAGGTAGGCTAGTGAGATACACAAGACTCAATAAATAAGCTTCCTGGCTTTAGATTCAGATTTCAAATCATACAGTATTTCAAAACATTTATCTCCAATTTTTCAGATTCTTTTATTATTTTAGGGGGAGACTTTAATACCATACTAGATCCACAAATGGATCGCTCTTCATCAACTTCCAGACAGAAAACGAATCACTCTTCAACACTTAAGCAATACATGCTAGATAATGGATTGATTGATGTCTGGAGACTGAAAAACCATTCCTCTAAAGAATACACATACTATTCAACTGTTCATAATAGTTTCTCCCGACTAGATTATTTTTTGGTTAATAACTCTTGTGCATGCAATATTATAGACTCAACTATTCATAGTATTATCATCTCAGATCATGGTCCTGTGAGTATTACCCTTTTAGCAGACCAACACTCCTACCCACCTCCGTTTTTAACACCTCACTTCTGAGTGATAAAGAATTTTATAATTATTTTGCATCTAAGTGGGATTCTTTCTTGTATAGTAATGACAATCCTGACATTAGTTCATGTACATTGTGGGAAACTGCCAAGGTGTTCATGAGGGGAAGAATAATTTCATATTGCTCATATAAAAAGAAAAAAGACAGGGCAGAGGAACAACAACTACTGAAAGAAATGAAGAGACTGTAAATTCTATCTTCTAGGACACCTGACAGATCAGTAAATAAAGAGTTATTGGATGTCAAATATAAATTGAGTAGCATATATAACTAGAATTGCAGTTCCGAGGAACTGCAAGAGTGGGTTTGATCAGGGGCATGGAACTCGGCCTCATCCAAGGATTCCGACGGTACCTCATTTATGAAAATCGGGCACACGGATCAAAGGTTATCTGCATTAACGCAACATCCAATAAGCTAAAACGCATAAATAACGTGGTTGCTATGCTGGTTGCTAGGGCAACCATGCTGGTTGCTATGGTGGTCGCTAGGTTAGAAGGCCAGTGCCTCCTGAGAGGCCTGAAGGGTCAGTTCTGAGGTTGTTGGCTGCTGGAACCGAAAAATGGACTGCATTTTCTTAAAAGACAATGTGACTGAATGTGACTAGTTTGCACAGAAATGTAACGATTTTTCCCACCCTCATCGACCTTGTTTAAATGATCACCTGACCCTCCTTGCTGCTTTGTCGCCTAAATCAGCCTTTCTCAAACTTCTTTGACCTGAGGCCCAGTCAAGGCATACTTTGGGGTCATAGGGCCTACATATCATGAACCCACCCCCTCCTCCTCCCACCCCCCCATCAAATTGTAATGATATCACAATTATTATTATTTTTATACTATATTGCTATTTATGCACTTCAAAACAGTCAATGTTTAAAGTGCTAAGATTGTTCACAAAAGTTTGTGAAAGCATGCACATCAGAGTACTGCTTTACTAATGTAAAATATAATTAGGCCTACACTAGTTTCATTGTTTTTGCATTGTTGCATGATGCTTGCATGAGAAATACTTCTCAAAACAACAGCAATTATATGGGTGCCGTTGTTTTGGGATGTTTTCCCTCATGCAAGCATCATACACTGATAGAGTTTATATATGCTATTTAATTACATTTCATCTGAATGTAAGAATTCAGGAAACACAATACCAGCTTTTAACATTTCTGTTGTTTACTAGTTTATGTAAATCACATAACACATGAACTGTTTACATACTACTGATAGCCCATTACTGTACACAATCATACTGTGCCCATTCATTAACATATTAAACATAAGGCGTCTTGTTTACACATTTAAACCATATTTGCACTTAAAATTTCGACTCCAAATTGTAGAAACTACATCTACGAAGTCTAAGGAAGATAACCATGTAGTCTGTTCAAAGATTACGTCGATTTTATGAGAACGCCAGCCCTCAGAAAAGCAGTAACTATTCATTCATTCACTTCCTTTTTTCTAGCTCGCAAAATCGCGGTTGTTCTGTTTACACATTAAAACCATATTACACTTCGAATTTCGCCTCCAAATTGTAGTAACTACATCTACGAAGTCTAAGGAAGATAACCATGTAGTCTGTTCAAAGATAAGATACATTTTGACAGAACTACAGACCTCGTAAAAGTAGTACCTAAAATGACTCCATTCACTTCATTGCAAAATCGCGGTTGGTCTGTTTACACATTAAAACCATGCTAACAATTTACATTTCGACTCCACATCGTTGTAACACCATACCAAGGGTCTTAAGAAGTGAGTCAATTTGGCTGATTACGTTAACGCATTTCCAGGGCTTGTCAGCTCAAAAAAGCAGTGGCTATTGCTAACGCATTCATTTTCAATGCCTAGCATGTTAGCTAACATTAATAGGTTGCATATGACAACAGCAAATAGCTAACGTTTACGTTAGCCTAACTTACTTATTGTTGACGTTGACCCGACACGTTCATAAGTTAGACCATAGACTGATAAGGACGTCCATCAAACTAAAAGGGTTCGTTCTTCGAGGTCTTCAAATTCGTTCGAATTCCGTGTGTATCCTGTGTATCTTTCGTGCTGCTATCCTGTTGCCTCTTCCCTGCTGTTCCGGCAACAAGGTTTCACGCGAGATTTATGCCACATCCCAGAGAGTTGTGTTTTCCCAAGATGGCGCCCGTCTGTATATGTGAACGAGACGTGAACGGTACTGTTAGGTCGGCTTTAAATAACATACAGAACCTACAGTAGTTAAACCAGAGAGGGTTCAAGCGGAGCGAGAGGCGCAAACGTTCGACAATTTCCGCGTTCGATTATTGCAAGGGGGAGGCCTTGCTGCACTAATGTCAATGGAGACTTGTGGAATTTTACCAATAAATTTCATTTTGTCTTTCTGGATTTGTTGAGGGTTTTGGAAAATTGTGTCATAATCTGTAAGTGTTTGGGATCATTTCAAGCCTAATAGTGTAATTTTTTTTAGTGTTGGTTTGTAATAAAATAACTTAATATTAGACCATGCTGCTGCCAGTTACTGTCCGGTTGTTAGCATGCTAGCTAGCCTCTTAGCTAAGGTAACATTTTAAACGGAGAAGTGTAATTTCTTTGAAATGACAACTAGCTGAATAACACTACTGACATTAGTTAAAGTGGATAGTCTATACTCAAGCGAATTTGCAACAGTATATTAAGTTTAAGCGAAGTCCTTCAACTACTAGTCACTTGTTAGCGCATAGCTGTATTGCCATAGCTACTACCAGAGCCATATAAAGGTAGAGTTGCGACAATGGGTGTTCAAAATTCGTTAAGGTCACGTGGTTCATGTAAACTTCAAAAAGTTCCCGGAAGTGATTGACAATGGATTAGAATGCATTAAATAAGCTACTGTTCAATGAGAGACAGAGCCACAATTTTGGGACAGACAATAAATGCATTGATATACAATATTTATAACAGTGTAATTATTGTGTAAACTGTGTAGTTATCCTACCATTACAACAATATTAAATTAAATCCCAGACCGTAGCCTGCTAAATATCGGAAGGTGACCTTTTTTTCTCGCTTTTACGTATGTTAATTTCTGTACAAAACCAAGACGAGAGATTCTTTAGAAAACGCAGTAGCACCCACCCCATGAGTGTAGCCTAGGCCTTTCTAAATTATCGTTATAAAAAAAATGACCTAGTACGTGACTCAAGAGCTGTAAACAGTGTTTTTGAGACTGTGTGTAGCCTACAAAAGCGCATGGAATTTTTAATTTTGCAACGAGAAACTGTAACACAGCTAGTCTAACATTAACTTGTTTGAGTTTTCTCCCCAACGTTTTCTCTGGTAGTTCTTCACTGATCTGAGATAATGAGCGAACTACCTTAACTAGCTAGCGTCTCGGGAGAATAAAAAAAAAAAGTTTAAAAGTTTTCTAACATCTCTCCAGTGTAATGGTGGGCATGTTAAGTTAACCGTAGCATTACCTACACAGTAACCCCATGGTAATGCGAAAGTGATCATAATAACATAAAACGTGATATAGTCCTTGATAAATAACCAGCTATGAACTCATAAACAACAGCATTTTGTCACCGTTTGTCATTCACCGTGCTGTGAATACAGCATTAGGATGCTAGGCTAAAGAATTGAGATTCAGAGAACTTGGTTGGGCTCATCCTGTCAGAAAATAGCAATTTGATCAGTGATCATGCATCATATCAGCGCAAGCTTGGTTTGAAACTGGTTTCTGTGGATGGGCTTACACGATCCTTCACTGGGCTAGTGCCTGCTGTGTTAATATGACCGTGCTGATGCTAAGCTGCAGCTCCCTCAAATCTATATAGGTTCTCATGCATATTAGGCTAGCTTTTGCCAATGAAAATGAATGCAACATGTAAGCAGAAATATTGTTGTGCTGAGTTCTAAGAACAGAGAGTACAAGTTAAGTGTGCAGACAGACAGGAACTGCACCCATCTCATGTCTAGCTTTCCAAAAACGGGAGATTTTTTTTTCGGGGGTCAGTGTCGTTGCTTTTACTATAGCCTACCATTACCTTACGCATACCAGTTATGTATCCACCAGCTGCCTGCCTGCAGCCTACTTCCAAAACTCCAAAGCTGCTTGCTGTCAGATTTGGTTCCGAGGGAACAAGTTCAGTGTATCAACAACACTCAATAACAGTTTATGTGATGTGTTAATCAATTAAATTCCCAACAATTTCACAACAGCTAGTTGTGGAGTAGGCCATTCATCTAGCCCGCTTCCTTACGACGAGAATCAGGCTGCACCCACTTCCTTATTTGGGTTGCCAGGTTTTAGCCTGACAAAACGGTTGAAATTGAAACTAAGTGATCGTGTATGTGTAGGGTGTATTTCATACACAATCTGGCAACCTGAATGCATCAATGATTTTAAAATGAAGTTACATTACATTACATTTTACATTTGGCTGACGCTTTTTAACCAAAGCGACTAACAACATGGTAAACAGTAAGTTTTAGAACAATTCTCACAATTTTAGGACAGTTTAAAAGAACATTAGAGTACAGTAAGAATAAGTGCGTTGGTGAGTGCTGTTTTTAACATGCTAAGTGGAAGTTGTTCATCGAGCATGAGAGGTCTAGCAGTGCCTCTCGGTGCCTTACCCTCAGCAAACACACACTAAAGCCAGTGTAACATTACTCCTTATCCTTCATCAGTCTCTCTCTCTCCGCTCCTCTCTCTCTCTCTCTGTGGGTGAAGGTGGAGGGTATGCCCCTCATCTGTGCAGCATTAAGGGTGAAAAGCACATTAACACTGTCTCCCCAACATTGGCCAGACCACTGTGTGTGTGTGTGTGCGTGTGTGTGTGTGTGTGTGTGTGTGTGTGTGTGTGTGTGTGTGTGTGGGTGTGTTTGTGTGTGTGTGTGTGTTTGTGTGCTCACATCTACATCTGTGTGTGTGTGTGTGTGTGTTTACATAGGCATGTCTGCTGTTGTGGGGGAGTGGATCCTGCAGACCCCCACAGTTGGGGAGGGTTGGGGAGAATCTCTGACAGGAAGCGCTGGGCCTCTTTGAAGTACATTCACGGTCAGCCCCTTGTTTTAGTTGATAATCTCATTCTGAAGCGGCACAACTCTAAAGAATAAAATGACCTCAGACGCTCCGATTAGGGCCCGATTTACACTGGCCATGTGTTTATAGTGCCTGTCTGACCTGCTGGCTGTGAGGTGGGGATGGTGTTCTTTCACTTAGAGTGGAGAATGTGGGGGCCTGGCAGGGGGTGGGAGGTTAATATTCGGTGATTGACAGGAGAGGATTGCAAAGGGACTCAAAAGCCCTCCGTGCTCCACAGGGCGAACCTGGCCTCGTGTTGAGCATGGATTTAGATAAATGCCTTGAGAAACGACACACACACACACACACACACACACACACACACACACACACACACACACACACACACAGAGAGTTCTCCTCCCCTTCACCCAAACGAACACCGTCTCAGTTTCCATTCTCTGGCAGAAATCAAACACAGGTCACCATGGCAATGCTTAAGGACGGCAAATTGCGTAATGGCAGAAAATATAACCTTTTAGTCTCAGACAGAAATCGATTGATGTGTGACAAAAAATAAAGTACAAAAGGCATTAATTAGTAGGCCAGGAGCATTATGTCCTTTTACAATTTTATCATTGTAATAAAAAACGCAATTTGCCACATAATTTCAACATGCTCCTGGCCTACTGATTAATGCCTATTGTACTTTAGTTTTTTGCAAAAAGAAAGAAATCCTTGATAAAATAACAAGTCATTCACATTATAGGCTACTTTACGCACTGTTATGTCAGGGTGACTGACAAGCCTGTTCTGAAGACTCCCATTCATTTTGACTGCACGGGAAGAGATCCACTTGTATAGCATTTTTAGCTAGCTCGGTTCACATGACTAATTAAATTATTCATATCATTTCCTTAAGAATGATGATTATGGACAATAATACTGTGAACACAATTATGTATAACAGTGTAATTATTGTGTAAACTGTGTAGTTATCCTACCATTACAACAATATTAAATTAAATCCCAGACCATAGCCTGCTAAATATCGGAAGGTGACCTTTTTTTCTCGCTTTTACGTATGTTAATTTCTGTACAAAACCAAGACGAGAGATTCTTTAGAAAACGCAGTAGCACCCACCCCATGAGTGTAGCCTAGGCCTTTCTAAATTATCGTTATAAAAAAAATGACCTAGTCACATTGACTCAAGAGCTGTAAACAGTGTTTTTTTGAGACTGCGTGTAGCCTACAAAAGCGCATGGAATTTTTAATTTTGCAACGAGAAACTGTAACACAGCTAGTCTAAGTCTAACATTAACTTGTTTGAGTTTTCTCCCCAACGTTTTCCCCAAACTGGTAAAACAGACAGGAAGTCAAATTTGATGTTGATGTCGTGGTGTATGGTAGGTTTAGCTGGGATGACCAGCAGTTCAGTCTTTGAGAGGTTCAGCTGGAGGTGGTGTGCCTTCATCCATGTAGCTATGTCTGAAAGGCAATCCGAGATCCGTGCTGAAACCAGGGGTCGCCAGGTGGAAAGGACAGATAGAGCTAGCAGTGGTATGAGAAGCCGTCTGAACGGATAATCTGTCCCAAGGAGGTGGTGTAGATAGCAAAGAGGAGGGGCCCAGCACTGAGCCCTGGGGGGACCCCCTGTGGTGAGATGGTGAGGTGCGGATAGCTGACCAAGCCATGATCGTTAAACGGCCCTGTGAGGTAGGATTCAAACCAGGAGAGAGCAGAACCGGAGATTCCCATGTCAGCGAGTATAGAGAGAAGAATACGGTGATTAACCGTGTCAAAGGCAGCCGATAAGTCAAGCAGAATAAGTACTGATGACCGAGCAGTCGCCCTGGCTTCTTTTAAGGCTTCTGTTACAGACAGCAGAGCCGTTTCGGTAGAGTGGCCGCTTTTGAACCCAGACTGATTTGGATCCAGAAGGTTGTTCTGTGAAAGGAAGTCAGAGACCTGTTTGGAGACTGCTCGTTCAATGCTTTTGGATAGGAAAGGCAGTAGTGAGACAGGGTGGTAGTTCTCGACTTGAGCAGGTCGTTTGATGGCCATGCAAATTACTGGAGTTTTCCAGGAGAAATAACAAAACGGGAGTGTGCTGGGAGATGACCTTGAAATACGGGAGAAACACGGGAAAAACGGGGGTGTTGACAGGTATGCCCTGTCTGTGTGTGTGGGTGGGTGAGATAAGAGTATGTCACAATGAAGTCGCTATGCCTTGCTTTCTATTTTCTGTGTGCATCTGTACAATAAAAGACACAGCTTTTGGGCTGCCGACTCAGAGACTGATGGTGTGAGGAATTCTTCCTTACATTAGCAGGCTCTCCTCTTGGTACCAGAGTTTGTGGGCAAAGCCATACTACGTGTTGTGGTTCTTGTATGTTGGGGTTAAATTCCCTGACAGTTACCAACAATGTTAACGACAAACTCAGCTTCACTGCTGCAAACAAAGTTGGCTATATGCTTCGCCATATAACGAACCAGCTAGCCTTGTGATAACAAAATCTTTACCTTTTGTTTAGTCCACTGAAAGTTATCCACATATCAAACGATTAAATACACAGTTATGGAGGAATTGTTTTGGGGAAGCAGTTGCACTTTTGCTGCCTTTAAGCCACTTAAATCCATAGCCTATATGAGCGTTACAACTTGACGTGATGGTGAAGCTAAATGCCCAAGAAACGTCACGTCAAGTTGCCTACTAAACGCAAAAACTTAATGACAGCTTGTGGTGGTGCTGCCTAATTGAAATGGGATAGGCAAGTATCTTATATTCGGCTATTACGTGTGGCACATTTATTGGGCTTTTAGCCTCTTTTAATTTAGGCCTATTTGATGTTGAACTGATATGACTGAGCAGCAGAAAAGTCATAGTCGATACATCGTTTATTATTATAATTAGGCTCTTGTGATAGCCTACTATTACTTTACTACTATTACTGTTATTATTATTATTATTCGGATGAGGCAAAGGAATGTAAATCTGAGTCTGAAATGTTGGCTTCAAACAGTCTATACTGCTGTAACTGCACTGCTGCTATTATTAATTGTTAACTTCCGGGAACTATTTGAGGCTTCCATTAGCTGCCATTGTTGGAAAAAAATGGAACATTAGCGTCAATGGAGTTGTCGCAACTCTACCAAAGATTCTATAGTTAACTTTATCAACCGTCTCTGACTCTACCTTTATATGGCTCTGGCTACTACCATCCACTTGTATAGCATTTTAAGCTAGCGTTAGCTAGCTAGCTAGCTCGGTTCACATGACTAATTAAATTATTCATATCATGTCCTTAAGAATGATTCATTGGTATCATACATGATTATGGACAATAATACTGTGAACACAATTATGTTTATCTGTTGTTATTGCTTATTAAGAGAGAAAGTTTATTTAGTGACGTAGGGTGACACTCCCACTTGTGCAGTTTTGCTCCCATAGTAACGAATTACGTTGCTCTATCTTGCTAGTAATCAAGGATCTTTGGTAATACCCAGGGGGCAAAGGGGGTTTAGATGACATGGGCTGCTGTAAAAGGTTGTTATATAAAAATGAAATCTATGATGTCTGAGGATCACAACCTGGGTGGACAACCCGGTCAACAAGCTGCTGGAAACTTGCAATTAGGGTCAAAACAATGCTACCTCAAATTCTGCTTTAACTCCCCGGAATCACCCAATCATGCTAAAAAGGTTTAATTATATCCATGAATCCTGGGCCATATCTCCCTGATACTTTATGCTAGAAACAAACTGAGCACACCTTTCAAAAGAGTGGAAGATAGGCTTTCATCTGAAGCCTTGATTGTACATGTAATTAGAATGTAAGAGTTAACAATGCCTCTTAATTCATAGGTATACAAAGATATTTATAAATATTTAAAGAACATTCCATTATATTCGGTAGCATTCTTTTCCCTTTGTTGTTAAAATAAACAAAATACCATGTGAAGTTAACTTTTACAGATGAAATAATATTTTGATCATTTTACTAACCAGACTTCAGACCCATTAACACATTTAGAGGGAATTCAATTTCAAGCCTATCAAGTCAAACAAGATCCAAGAAAGGTTTACTGTTAATCTGTTAACTGATGTGAATTGTAGTACAGCTCTGTTTCTATACAGTAGGCCTACATAGTTTGCATATTTATGCAAGATCTGTTATTTGTATTATGATGTCTAGTATTTCTAATATTCTTTCACAAGTGGGATAGCTTTATTTATTCTATCGAAAAAAAAAAAAAAAAAAAAGGATTTCAGGATTTGGGGTTAGGCGGGTTATTCTGGAGTTCAATCCAGGTGTTTGGAGTGTAAGCTAGACAACTAAATGTTGAGACTAAAACACACAGGAGTCATGTGTGGAGTAGTTTTTTTTAAAAAAAAAATACTGATTAAAACAGTTACATTAAGCAGCAATTTGTAAAACAAAACAAAAAACAATTAATGAAACAACAGATTCAGGGTGATAACTAATTTCTGTAATAATGTTTATAAAATTTGTTTAGCTGTTTTCAGAGTCACTGCTGCTGTTGCTGCTCTCTAGTGTTTCAGCAGATAGATAGATAGATAGATAGATAGATAGATAGATAGATAGATAGATAGATAGATAGATACTTCATTGATCCCCAGGGGAAATTCAAGGTCTCAGTAGCATACAGACATCACACACACATTCACTAACAGCAGAAAAAAGAAATTAATGGTATATAATATAAAAAAAAACAACTAAGCAATAAGGACAGTAGAAGATAAAGAATATACGAAATATACTAAAATACAAATTATACTTAATAACAGTTAATCTAAATCCATTCTAAAAACAGTATCCACATAGTGGGTGATTTATCAACAGGCGCTTGCAATGACTGAGGCAGGGACTGAGCCTGTGATTCTCTGTGCATAGTAAGGTAAGGTAAGGTGCTCTGTGTGAGTGAGTGTCATGGTGATGGTGCAAATGAATAAGTCCAACAGTGCAACAGTGCAAGAATAAAGTCTAGAGACCAGCATAAAATAAGTATGGACATATCAGCGAGTATAGGCAAGGTAATATAAAAAACTATAGAAAAAACTATATCTATCTATCTATCTATATTAGGGCTGTCAATCGATTAAAAAAATAATGAAATTAATTACATACTCTGTGATTAATTAATCTAAATGAATCACATATTTTTTACTGTGAAAGTATTTTACATTTTTAAATTTAAATAAATAATTTAATAATCAGCATTAGTGACATTAAAGTTCAAAAACTCTTGTATTATTATTTTAATAATGGCCATAATAATCTATGATATGACCTAATATGCTGAGGAAATAAATTCAAAAGTGCTTCGGGAAGAAGTTGTTTTTCACATACAAGGTATATCAGGCCACAGATAGGCCACAGAACCTAGGGGACACAATGAAAATAAATTAACACTTCCCCTAATGTCAACACTATTTCTTTGCATTGATGTGCGACTTTAAAGTTGATGAACTCCGGTGATATGCAAATTCCTTGCTGCAGACATTGCAGAGGACTTTATTTTAATCAACACTTTATTTTGTTTGTTGTTTAAAAGTAAATGTTCCAATCAATGATCTAGTCAGCACATTTTCTTCTCTCTCCTTCATTTTACAGTCTAATGGTTACTGACCACAACGGCTCGGGGTCAAAGGTCATAATGGAATCGATTAATCTCGTTATTTTTTTTTTTAATCAGTTATTTTTTCTCAAATTAATTAATCGAAATGAATCAGTTATTTTGACAGCCCTAATCTATATATATAGATAGATTTAGATATTAAGATAGATTTAGATATTCTATATTAAGAAAAGGTATAAGTGTGGCCACAATTTGGCTGTGGCATGGAGGGAGGGGTTATGCATATGTGCTAATATAGCACGCAAACAGTGAGGCAGTAAGACAGTGGTAAAAAGTGGCTAGTGGACAGACAGTATCCAAACATGGAGGAGGTGGAGAGGCAGACAGACTATGCGGAGAAGTCTATCTCTCCTCTTCCCTTAGGTGAAGCATTGAACAGTTCAATGGCCCTGGGGACAAATGACTTCCTTGTCTGTCTGTTGTGCAAGGCAGTGAGCGAAGTCTCCAGCTGATCAGGCTCTTCTGCTTTACAATAGTGCTGTGGAGTTGATGACACTCATTGTCCAAGATGTTGATCAGTGTTCAGGGTCCTTTTGTCAGATATTGAAGTGATGCACTCGTTCAGCTCCCACTACAGAGCCAGCTTTCCTTACCAGCCTGTCAAGTCGCCCCGCATCCTTCTTCTTTGTGCTTCCTCCCTAGCATACCACTGCATAGAAGAGGACGCTGGCAACAACAGACTGGTAGAACATCCTGAGGAGCTTGCTGCACACATTGAAGGACCGCAGCCTCCTCAGGAAGTACAGCCTGCTCTGCCCTTTCTTGTAGAGTGTGTCCGTGTTGGCTGACCAGTCCAGTTTATTGTCCAGGTGGAGACCCAGATACTTGTAGGTGCTTACCACCTCCACATTGACCCCATCAATGGAGACTGGTAGCAGAGTGGGCTTAGACCTGCGTCAGAAAACTTCTGTATGTGGCATGACTCTGTTTTGTAGCAGAAGTCAGATGTGTACAGGGTGAACAGGACTGGTCAGGTAATCTGTACCAGGTTACCAGGTGAGCATCCACACCCATCTGCAATAGCTTGTCTCCTAGTCTGAGGGGTTGGATGGTGTTAAAAGCACTTGAGAAATGAAGTGATGTCTCGATGTCTTTCACAGTGTTGGAACTTGTCCGAGGCGTAGACTCAAGTTAAAGATGTGCTTCAGTGGCTTCCCCAGTTCAGCAGCACAGGCCTTGAGTAGCCTTGGACACAGTCTGTCAGGCCTTCTTGGGGTTTCTTTAGTTGAACTCTTACTTGATCTGCTGTGATGATGGGGGGTGTGGGGAGGGGGAGGGGTGCATCTGGGATCTGTGTGTGATTGCTGTTGACTGAAGTCATTGTCACCTCATTGTTCGTGATCGCTATGTGGGGGAGGGGTGCAATATCCAGTGATGGTGGGGGTACGATAGCCTGTGATGTGGAGGTGAGTGTTGCACTGGTATTGAGGGGGTGTGGGGGTGCATGGGAGCTGGGGAATGACCACGTCCTTGATGTCCCTGTCAAGGATGCCAGAGTCGTGGACACCTCAACAGGCACAGGCAAGGAGGCATCAGGTGGGGGCAGGGTGTGAGGTGATGGTGGCTTAGGTTGTTGGGTGTCACTGGGATGCAGAGCTGGAGAGACTGGGAGGTGGGGGCAGGACAGGCACGCAAACAAGAGCAATGTCTGAGTCAGCAGGGGGTGGTGGACAGACCACTGCCATTGGAGCTGGAGCTGGAGCAGGGCAGTCAAACCTGTTGTAGAAGTGGTTCAGCTGGTTCACCCTGTCCAGGTCCCCCTCAACAGAGCTGCTGCTCTTCTTCAGGTCCCTGGCAAAGGCATCCTATGTAGCATGGAATTGCCCTCTTTGCACAGGAGCAGCTCTTCTGACAACCCTTAACACAACCACATGATATTGCCATGGCCATTGACACAGGCCAGGCAGGCTGTGTAGATGGAATTGAAAATGCTTGGCTCTCATCCAGAGACCATCCAAAATTTCTGATTTTTTACTGCCCAAGCGATTCATCATTATTATAGTGTTCATATTAATAGCGACTTGAAATACAACCCCAAAACAGAAAAAGTTGGGACGTTGTGCAAAATGCAAATAAAAACTAAATGTGATAATATACAAGTCTCAAATAAACCCATATTTAGCAGCAAAAGGACACAGACAACATAATGTTGAAAAAAAGAAAATTTGGACTATTTCATGGAAAATATATGTTCATTTTGAATTTGATGCCAGCAACATGTTTCAAAAAAAAAAAAAGTTGGGACGGAGCATGTTTATCACTGTACTGCTTCACCTCTTCATCTAACAAAATTCTGTAAATGTTTAGGAACTGAGGAGACTATTTGCTAGAGTTTTGAGAATGAACTCTAGCAAATAGTCATTACTACACGATTTCAGTTGCTCAACAGTATGGGGTATTCTTAGTCATGCTTTCCATTCCATTATGCACCTAATTTGACAAATCTGAACTGCAGACAGGCCATTTTAGCACCTGGACTCTTTCTCTATGGAGAAATACTATTTAAATATGTGCAGAATTCATTTGGCCATTGTTTTCCTGAAATATTCAAGGTCTTCTCTAGAATAGATATGGCAGTATATGTTGCTCAAAACCTGTATACATCTTTCAGAATTGATTGTGCTTTGCCAAATGTGCAAGATGCCCATGCCCTGGGATGCTCTTTTTCATACCCAATCATGTTGCCAGTTACCCTAATTAGTTTTGAAACATTCCTCCTTTTGTTTTCTTTATCATTACACACCTTTTCCAGCATTTTGTTATCCCTGTACCAACTTTTTTTGAAACATGTTGCTGGTATCAAATTCAAAATTAAAATATATATTTCATGAAATAGTCAAATTTGTCATTTTCAACATTTGATATGCTGTCTGTGTCCTTTTTTTTAAGTAAATATGAGTTTAAGAGATTTGCAGATTATTACATTCTGTTTTTTATTCACATTTTACACAACGTCCCAAGTTTTTCTGTTTTGGGTTGTAATTGTTTTATAATGAAAATTGAAAAGCACTTAGGCTACCATGAAATTTCTCAACCTTGATTTCGCCAGCTTCTCGATATTTTATCGCTGCCGATGTCTTTGCAGTCCACAGCAGCAATAAGTGGTTATTTATTGCCTTCTAGTGGTGAATTGAAAATCCAAGTAGCCTAGCCTATTTTACATGGGATTTTCAACAATACAGGAAGTAGCGTTAACATAATCGTGCACCACTGCAGAAGTCGTTGTGTTTTTGATGTGTTTGTGGACTAAGTTTGTGCATAGTAAAAGTGCAAGGATACAAAGACAGAACCGACTGATATCTTATTTATGGACTGTTTTACAAGATCACCTTTTCGTTAAGTAGTATACGTAAAACTATTTGATCAATCAAAACTATTTTTTTTGCAGCAGGCTAAGCTAGAACTAGTGCTAGTGGAGAAACATGGATAATTAGCAACAGAAGTTCAAAGTCTTTCAATGTAACGTTACATAATCACAACTGTATTTCATACTGCTTGTACAATCAAGATATCGTTTGAAAGCTGTATTCCCGTTGTGTTGGTAGGGCTGTAGATTTCACAACTAAAATGATATATAGCAGAGATATGAAAGCAGTTATGGATGATGGATTTTGATCGCGGCTGCTAGCTGCCATAGGGAACTGCAAAGAGCTTCAAAAGCGTATTTGGTTGTGATCCTCAGACATCATAGATTTCATTTTTATATGACAACCTTTTACAGCAGCCCATGTCTGATTTCGTAAAAAACGGGTGTTTTGCCCCCTGGGTATAACTTAACTTGAATGGTAGTGCTGCGTGGATGTGCTTAATATCTGTAAGAATGTGTGTTTCTCGATGT
This sequence comes from Alosa alosa, assembly GCF_017589495.1. Classification (NCBI taxonomy): domain Eukaryota; kingdom Metazoa; phylum Chordata; class Actinopteri; order Clupeiformes; family Clupeidae; genus Alosa; species Alosa alosa. The sequence goes on from NC_063204.1 coordinate 18,626,938, forward strand.
TATAATCTATACAACTGTGCACATGACTAGGTTTGAATGGAGCTAGCTGGGCATAGAACTGGGTTGAATGGATTGGGAAAATACTTCTTTTTTTTTTTTTTAATGACCTATATGAACATGGTTTGGCTTTAAAAAAAAAGATGAGACAACGCGAACATGACCTTTACAACTGGTCCTGGCAAGGCATTGAACTGGGCTGAATGGATTTGGAAAAAATATATATTTTTTTAATTTTTTTTTTTTTTTTTCACTTTTTATTTATTATTTTTGATTTCTCCTCCGTCTACCCATGTCCTTGATTGCCTAGCCTCTCTGCTTGCAATAGTAAGTCCCTGACCCCCCCCCCCCCCCCAACACACACACTTACATCATCACTGTCATCACTTCACATACATACAGCACACTGCTTGCTACAGTAAGCCTCCTCTACATACTTGCTGCACACTGCCCCCCCATACACACACAGCACATTGTCTTCAGGATCTTCTCCAACACACATCCTCTACATACTTACAGCACACTGCCCCCACCCTACCCACCTACACACTACACACACACACACACACACACAGTCACTGCTCCACTCCTCTCCACCCACACACACATCTTCACTGTCATCACTCACATACATTACATACAGTACTCTGCTTGCAATAGTAAGTCCCTGCCCCCCCCCCCTACATACACAGCACATTATTTCATCAGGAAGCTTCTCCAACACACATCCCCAACATACTTACAGCACATTGTCTCATGAGGAAGCTTCTCCAACACACATATTGCACACTGCCCTCTCCCCACATACACAGCACACTATCCCATCTCCCCTGTCATCCCCCAACACACACACCAAGACCCCTGGCAGTTGGGTTAGCCCCTTGAGCCGTGGATCTGCCCAAGGTTTCTTCCCTTGGTAAGGGGTTTTTTCCTTGCCCCTGTTGCTCTTGGGTGCTCCTTGTTGGTGCCCCCCACCCAATCCCAATCCTCCCCCACCTTTTTATGCAGCCCTTGCCACTTAATCTACTAAACCCCTCTTCTACTGCACTTTTACCCCCATTAATGCACAAATAGGCTGACACCAGACATAATTTCACTGCATTTCTTACTTCCAGTAACTATATGCATGTGACAATAAACTTCCTTGTATCCTTGTATCCTTGTATTTTTTTTTATGACCTGTATCAACATGGATTGGCTTTAAAAAAAAGCACTCTGGCATCTTTTTTTACATTACCTTTAGAACTGGTGCTGGCAAGGCATTGAACTGGGCTTCATTCGAGGATTCCAACGGTACCTCATATTTGAAAATTGGACATACGGGTCAAAAGTTACATGCACACACCTTCATATACACAGACAGCCCAGCCCAGCCCATTAGAGCTCTGCCAGATGGCTCAGAACTCTGCCAGGTGCAAGCTTAAACAATTACAGCTGTGATGTCACAATCGGAATTAGAATCCTTGAACATTCCACCATTCATTTCAATGGGGCCCAAAAACGCTGAAAAACGGGAATACCGCGAAAACGACAAGGGCCAGCGACACGAAAGTAACAAGCAAGTTACACCGGTTCGGGCCTGAATTTTTGGAGTTTGAACTGCATCGATAGATCAAACGGTCTAGGAGCAGTAGTTCGTCCAAAAAGTGGGTGAACAGGAATAATAAATAACTAGAATTGCGGTTCCGAGGAACTGCAAGAGTGGGTTTGATCAGGGGCATGGAACTCAGCCTCATCCAAGGATTCCAACGGTACCTCATTTATGAAAATTGGACATACGGGTCAAAAGTTACATGCACACACCTTCATTTACACAGACAGCCCAGCCCAGCCCATTAGAGCTCTGCCAGATGGCTCAGAACTCTGCCAGGTGCAAGCTTAAACAATTACAGCTGTGATGTCACAATTGGAATTAGAATCCTTGAACATTCCGCCATTCATTTCAATGGGCCCAAAAACGCCCGGGAATACCGCTGAAAACGCGACAAGGGCCAGCGACACGAAAGTAACAAGCAAGTTACACCGGTTCGGGCCTGAATTTTTGGACTTCGAACTGCGTCGATAGCTCAAACGGTCTAGGAGCAGTAGTTCGGCCAAAAAGTGGGTGAACAGGAATAATAAATAATAATAATAATAAGAAGAAAACTTAAGAAGAACAATAGTGGGCTTGCTGGATCAAACCCACTAATAATAAGAAAACTTAAGAAGAACAATAGTGGGCTTGCTGGATCAAACCCACTAATAAGTAAACTTAAGAAGAACAATAGTGGGCTTGCTGGATCAAACCCACTAATAATAATAAGAAAACTTAAGAAGAACAATAGTGGGCTTGCTGGATCAAACCCACTAATAAAACAGTAACCTACATTAGAATGTTTTAACAGCTAGTTCGCTACAATCACACTAACGTTATGATTGTCTGAGTTAGCGAACGTACAACGATACCTACTATGTTTACAACATGGGATTCATATCACGACATTGGGAGTTATTTACTAAGTCAGACAGTTAGATTCTCTTACCATTTCTAAGTTAGATGAACTTCGTCCACGACGATACCCATTATGTTGGCTTGAAAAACATCGGAGCCTAGCATGTCCCTCCACTTGTTGTTCAGCAGCCAGGATTCCGGGCTTCAAAAAAGGATCTGGCAACTACCGCTGGCTATATCCACCTCGTCGTGCACGCCGAGTTGCATCGCCGTGATGCCCATTTCAGTTTCTTCGGCAAAAAACATCTTTCTTATCAACAAATGCCTTGATCCCGTTACTCTGTTCCTCTTTTAAAATTAATTCGCTGTCGATATCTTCTAGAACAGACCTGATAGCAGAATCTACACATCTCAATTCTCCAGCGGCAGCCATCGTTGTTGTAAACGAATTCAACCCAAGCGCTCTTTGGTGACGTGGTTGATTACGTTACTGTGAGCATCTGTCCATCATCGTATAAAGCCCGCCCTGACAATTTGATTGGCCCGCCAGCTTTTGGGCGAGCATACTCGCGCCACTATTGATCAATGCCAGACCGAACTTCCCGACCTCAAACGTTGTGGGCGGAACTAAGTTCGGAATGGCACCCAGGCTAGGTTACATTGTGAACAGTGGATTATTGTAGTGAGGACTTTTATTTTGAAACAGTTTTGGGCAGAGGAAACAGTTGAATAGGATGTGTAGTCTTAATTGACCCAGATTGTATGCTTAAAGCCTAAGGCTGCAGGTGGCCTGAACACCTGCCATAGGATTCTAATTGCTTAACGGCCGTATTATGATGTCACAATCGGCAATGTTAAGTTTATGGGGATTTTTTAAAAAGTTTTTCTTTAATAGTTTAAAAAGTATAAAAGTTTCAAAGTTGAAAAGACATAGCAGCTTGGTCCGTTTGAAGACCTACGTTACAAAGTTTGAACGAAGTTTCTAAGTTAAACTGTTCAAGAGAAATTGCGTACGAAAAAAGTGGTAAGCGGAATAATAATAAGTTGTTGTTGTTGATGTTGCCTTGGAAGAACAGTACAGTGCATTTTCATGCACTGTAACTAGAAATGCAATTCCAAGGAATTACCAGTGCATGAAAATGCTTAAGTTGTGATGTAAAATATCATGTATAGTTAAAACAGATACAGAGATGGTTACTACGGTGATGCTAGGATAGACATGGCGGTTGCATAGCTTAATAAAAGTTGATAGTTTAAAAGTAGACTGTTTAAAAGCTGAATGTAGATCGTTTAAAAGTTGTTGATAGACAGTAGATAGTTTAAAAGTTGTTGATAGACAGCTAGTTTAATAGATAGTTTAATGATAGTTTAAAAGTAGACCGTTTAAAAGTTGAAGGTAAATAGTTTAAAAGTTGTTGACAGACTGGAAGTTTAATGAATGTTGATATTCAAATAGTTTAATGGCTGTGTATAGGTAGATATTTGACAATAACTGAAAGTTGGAATGGCTCTAATGTTTGCTAGCAGTTATGCTAAGATGTTTAACTATGCTAACCATGCTACTTAGCTAATGATTTATAGTAGTGCTAGCAATGCTAACATGCTAACCATGCTACTTAGTTAACTTGGCTAACGTTTTCTAGCAGTTTAATGAATGTTGATATTCAAATAGTTTAATGGCTGTGTATAGGTAGATATTTGACGATAACTGAAAGTTGGAATGGCTCTGATGTTTGTTAGCAGTTATGCTAAGATTTTTAACTATGCTAACCATGCTACTTAGCTAATGTTTTATAGCAATGCTAACATGCTAACTGTGTTAGCAATGCTAACCATGCTACTTAGCTAACTTAACTAATGTTTTATAGCAGTTTTGCTAAACATGCTAACTATGTTAGCAATGCTAACATGCTAACTATGTTAACCATGTGACTTAGCTAACCTAGCTAATAATTTTTAGCAGTTATGTTAACTAGCATGCTAACATGCTAACTATGTTAACCATGTTACTTAGCTAATTATTTTTAGCAGTTTTGCTAAAAATGATAATTAGCATGCTAACTATGCTAACCATGTTACTTAGCTAATCATTTTTAGCAGTTTTGTTAAAAATGCTAACTAACATGCTAACAATGTTAACATGCTAACTATGCTAACCATGCTAACTAGCTACAGTGGGTAGGAGTCATAGTTGATGACAAGTAACAGTTACAATAGCTGAACAGTTGAAAAGTTCAGTAGTTTAAAGGGTTAAATTGTTTAACAGTGAAATATTGTAGTGAGGACTTTTATTTTGAAACAGTTGTTTTGGCAGAGGAAGCAGTTGAACAGGATGTGTAGTCTTAATAAGGCCAGTTTGTATGCTTAAAGCCTGAGACTGGCAGTTGATTATTAGCTTATTGTGGCCGGTGATTTCAATCAAGTACATCTGAACCGGTCCATGCCTGAATTTATTCAACACATTCACTTCCCTACACGTGGTGACAACACACTGGATCACTGCTACACACAGTTCAAGAACAGTTACAAAGCCGGTCTCTACCAGCTTTCGGAAAATCAGATCATGCCGCTGTTTTCCTACTGCCTATGTACAAACAGAGAAGTCGGACGGACCCCCAGTGACGAAGGAGGTCAAGCTGGACTGACCAATCGGAAGCCAGGCTACAGGACGCCCTTAGCAACGTTGACTGGGAGATGTTCAAGACGAACTCTGCTGACATCAATGAGTTTACGGAAGTATCATTGAGTTACATCAATATGCTAACTGATTCCATCATCCCAACTGTAAAGATCCGAAGCTTCCCTAACCAGAAGCCATGGGTGGATAGAGAAGTGAGAACGGCATTAAAGACACGCACCATGACTTATAATGCTGGGCTTATTTCAGAGGATATGACGGATTACAAAGCAGCATCTTATAGTTTACGAGAGCTATTAAAGATGCTAAGCGGCTATAGAGACAGAGTTGAAGCTGATTTCTTGGAGGGTGATCCAGCACGAGTGTGGAAAGGACTCCGAACCATCACTGGCTTTGAAAGAAAGTCCCTCCTATGATGAATGTGAGTAAAGCCCTCCCTGATGAACTTAATGCTTTTATGCTCGCTTTGACATGAAAAAAACACAGACTATATTGGACTAGCTGCAGCATGTGAAGCAAATGAGGATGCACCTTTCTGTGTCTCTGAGGTTGATGTGAGCAATGCCTTTAGGAGGGTAAATTGTAGAAAAGCTACTGGACCGGATGGAATTTCTAACAGGGTTTTGAAATCCTGCGCTGCTCAGTTAGCTCCTGTGTTCACTTATATCTTTAACACATCATTGGCTCAAGAGACAGTTCCTACTTGCCTCAAGCAGTCTGTTATTGTTCCATTACCGAAAAACAAAAGTCCATCATGTCTGAATGACTACCGCCCAGTAGCTCTGACGTCTACAGTGATGAAGTGTTTTGAGAAGCTTGTGAAAAACATTATCTGCTCATCCCTCCCTGCCTCCTTTGACCCCCTCCAATTTGCTTACAGAGCCAACAGGTCTACAGAGGATGCTATCTCAAACCTCATGCACACCACCTTAACTCACCTGGAGGAGGGGAATGGGAATTATGTGAGGATGCTGTTCATTGACTTTAGTTCAGCATTCAACACGATAGTACCTCTCACCTTGGTCACAAAGATGAAGGCCTTAGGACTGAACACCACCCTGTGTCACTGGATATTTGACTTCCTCACCAACCGCTCACAAGTGGTTAGAGTGGGGGTCTGACATCTGACTCATTAACCATCAGCACTGGTGCTCCCCAAGGCTGTGTTTTGAGTCCACTGATGTACAACATCTACACACATGACTGCAAAGCCAACAGTAGTCATACCTCCATCATCAAGTTTGCAGATGACACAGTGATCTTGGGCCTGATTAGTAACAACAATGAACAGTTCTGGATCAGGTTGATGAGGTGGCACAGTGGTGTCAATCTAACAGCTTGACACTGAATATCAATAAAACCAAGGAAATGGTAGTGGATTACAGAAGGCAGCAGCAGAACTACAGTTACACCCCACTAATGATCAGCGGGCAACCTGTAGAGAGAGTCACAAGTTTTAAATACCTTGGTGTCCACATTACTGAAGACTTAACATGGACTGTTAACACTCAATATGTTCTGAAGAAGTCCAGACAACGACTCTACTTCCTTCGTCAGCTAAGGAAATTCAAAGTTTCTACATCCATCATGAAGGCCTTCTACACTTCAGCGGTTGAGAGTGTTCTAACTGGTAGCATCATCACCTGGTATGGGAACTCCACAGTTAGAGATTGTAGTACTCTGCAGAGAGTAGTGCGCTCAGCTGAACGTACTATAAGAACTCAACTCCCTGCTCTACAAGATATCTATTCCAGAAGAGTACTCCTAAGAGCCCAAAAGATTCTGGAAGGACTCTTCTCATCCTAACAATGGATTATTCCTACCGCTGAAATCAAGAAGATGCCTATGTAGTCACAAAGCCAGAACTGAGAGACTCAGGAGAAGTTTTTATCCCCAGGCCATCCGAACTCTGAACTCACACTATACTGACTTTGCACACATTCACTCCTCAGCACTCTCAAACATTTCCCAACTCTGAACTCACACTATACTGACTTTGCACTCATTCACTCCTCAGCACTCATGACCCCCCCCACACCCACACACACACCCACACACACCTACAAGACTTTTAGCACTTTTACATCCCTCTCCCTATGCTACAGACCTTTTTTTTTTTTTCTTATTTTATCACATGTCAAAACACACACACACACACACACACACATATCTGACTTTCTCCAACTTTTTATTTATTATTTTTGATTTCTCCTCCATCTACCCATGTCCTTGATTGCCTAGCCTTTCTGCCCCCCCCCCCCCACCCCAACACACACACTTCATCACTGTCATCACTTCACATACATACAGCACACTGCTTGCTACAGTAAGCCTCCTCTACATACTTGCTGCACACTGCCCCCACATACACACAGCACATTGTCTTCAGGATCTTCTCCAACACACATCCTCTACATACCCACAGCACACTGCCCCCACCTACCCACACACACACTACACACACACACACACACAGTCACTGCTCCACTCCCTCCCGCCCACACACACATCTTCACTGTCATCACTCACACATACATTACATACAGTACTCTGCTTGCAATAGTAAGTCCCTGCCCCCCAACACACACACTTACATCATCACTGTCATCACTTCACATACATACAGCACACTGCTTGCTACAGTAAGCCTCCTCTACATACTTGCTGCACACTGCCCCCACATATACAGCACATTATTTCATCAGGAAGCTTCTCCAACACACATCCCCAACATACTTACAGCGCACTGCCCCCACCTTTTATGCAGCCCCCATTAATCTACTAAACCCCTCTTCTGCACTTTTTTGCCCCAGACACAGCCCCCCATTAATGCACAAATAGGCTGACACTGCATTTTCACTGCATTTCTTACTTCCAGTAACTATATGCATGTGACAATAAACTTCTTTGTATCCTTGCATCCTTGTATCCTTGATCCAGCTGGCCTGAACACCTGCCATAGGATTCTAATTGCTTAACGGACCAGATATGATGTCACAATCAGTAATGTTAAGTCTATGGGGATTTTAAAAGTTTTTCTTTAATAGTTTAAAAAGTTTCAAAGTTGAAAAAGACGTACCAACCTGATCTGTTTGAAGACCTACGTTACAAAGTTTGAATGAAGTTTCTAAGTTAAACTGTTCAAGAGAAATTAGCGTCTGAAAAAAAGGTAAGCGGAATAATAATAAGATTCCCCCAATACACAGCACATTGTCTCATGAGGAAGCTTCTCCAACACACATATTGCACAATGCCCTCTCCCCACATACACAGCACACTATCCCATCTCCCCTGTCATCCCCCAACACACACACCAAGACCCCTGGCAGTTGGGTTAGCCCCCTTGAGCCGTGGATCTGCCCAAGGTTTCTTCCTTGGTAAGGGAGTTTTTCCTTGCCCCTGTTGCTCTTGGGTGCTCCTTGTTGGTGCCCCCACCCAATCCCAATCCTCCCCCACCTTTTTATGCAGCCCTTGCCACTTAATCTACTAAACCCCTCTTCTACTGCACTTTTTACCCCAATACACAGCCCCCCATTAATGCACAAATAGGCTGACACCAGACATAATTTCACTGCATTTCTTACTTCCAGTAACTATATGCATGTGACAATAAACTTCTTTGTATCCTTGCATCCTTGTATCCTTGATCCAGCTGGCCTGAACACCTGCCATAGGATTCTAATTGCTTAACGGCCAGATATGATGTCACAATCAGTAATGTTAAGTCTATGGGGATTTTTAAAAGTTTTTCTTTAATAGTTTAAAAAGTTTCAAAGTTGAAAAGACGTACCAACCTGATCTGTTTGAAGACCTACGTTACAAAGTTTGAATGAAGTTTCTAAGTTAAACTGTTCAAGAGAAATTATGTCTGAGAAAAAGTGGTAAGCGGAATAATAATAAGATTCCCCCCCCAATACACAGCACATTGTCTCATGAGGAAGCTTCTCCAACACACATATTGCACAATGCCCTCTCCCCCACATACACAGCACACTATCCCATCTCCCCTGTCATCCCCCAACACACACACCAAGACCCTGGCAGTTGGGTTAGCCCCTTGAGCCGTGGATCTGCCCAAGGTTTCTTCCTTGGTAAGGGAGTTTTTCCTTGCCCTGTTTGCTCTTGGGTGCTCCTTGTTGGTGCCCCCCACCCAATCCCAATCCTCCCCCACCTTTTTATGCAGCCCTTGCCACTTAATCTACTAAACCCCTCTTCTACTGCACTTTTACCCCAATACACAGCCCCCATTAATGCACAAATAGGCTGACACCAGACATAATTTCACTGCATTTCTTACTTCCAGTAACTATATGCATGTGACAATAAACTTCTTTGTATCCTTGCATCCTTGTATCCTTGATCCAGCTGGCCTGAACACCTGCCATAGGATTCTAATTGCTTAACGGCCGTATTATGATGTCACAATCAGTAATGTTAAGTCTATGGGGATTTTTAAAAAGTTTTTCTTTAATAGTTTAAAAAGTTTCAAAGTTGAAAAGACGTACCAACCTGATCTGTTTGAAGACCTACGTTACAAAGTTTGAATGAAGTTTCTAAGTTAAACTGTTCAAGAGAAATTGCGTACGGAAAAAGTGGTAAGCGGAATAATAATAATAAGAAAAAGAAGTTGTTGTTGCCTAGGAAGAACAGTACAGTGCATTTTCATGCACTGTAATAATAAGAAGACTTTGGATAACAGAACAATGCATTTTCATGCACTGTAATAATGGTTGCCAGTAATGAAAAAAGGTATCAGGATATTTTTATGTCAGGCAGGTAGTAGACTCTAGCATGACATACTGGAATTGGGTCATGTTTTTGGCCTCATCAGTGTAAAAAAAACTACTTTATGATCCCTTATCCCATGTGTTTTAATTGACCAACTTTGCTGGACTCCCTCTTATGAGGTCATCATTATGTCTGGAATGTTTCCTGGAATGTTCATAAATTCAGTTATAAAAATGACTGTAAATATTGTTCTATTGCATTTAAAGTTGTTTTTTCAAGAAAAATCACTACTCACTACTATCTTGCTTCATGTCCCTTCATTTGTCAAAAACGTTTTTTAACCTGACATACGCACTTTAAGGTCTCTCCGCTCCCCAGCAACGCTACAGGCCTGCATCATTCCTAACGTCGCTCTACAAACGATGAGTTGTTGGGTACCCATTTCATTCATAAGTGAATTCATTTAGTTAGATGCCGGCTTAGGTTTAGGTTATTGAAACTGAAAGTGTGCTTGATATATTGTTGGACTGAACTGTGTGAATGCATTGCATTAAAAAAAAAACTGAAAAGCATTCATTTGAATTTATCTTTGACATTTCCTGTGTATATGTGTAAATATTACATTTTCAGTAAATAGTTAAAACGTACTTCTTGGATTTGTGTCATTGGGTATTTTGATACTGATAGCCTATTGTTTATGGTAAGTAATGGTTAGAACATTGTCAGTAGTTTAATTCGAAGTCATATTGATGCATATGATATTCCATTTGTTATTGATTACCCTGGTAATATGTGTAGCCATTTAAAAGGTTAAAATAGCGATGTAACTTTAAAAGCTCAATTTCATTTAAAGAATCAGAAGACATTTGAACACATTTAGAGTTGCTTTAATTTAGCTTTATACTTGCCTTATAGTTACTTTATTGACATTTGTATAAGGGGTAGAGGTTAATGGGAGCTAATTTGCTATAGCCTACATATATTGCTAATGCTTACAGGTAATAATTAGTGATTACAGTAGTGCATTAATTAACATTAGAGAGAGAGATCTCTCTCTATCAGAGGAATTCGGGAGCGCACTCTAAACTAATAGCTAGATACGCTAGGGGGCGCTACATATGTTAACTCAAGGGCCAAGACTGCAGAACCTTCTATTTATGGATAAAACCATCAAAAAATCTATAGGTTACGGTAGTTGTACAACACAACACATCATTACAAGCATGGTGGAAGACAAATGAAATCCTCATAGTCTAACTTCTCAGTTTCCACACACCCCACTGTGGAACAACCACATGTTTCTTGTGAACAATAAACCCCTTTAAATGCCAAAATGGAAGAGGGAAGGGGTAACAGAATTGGGGCATTTATTTAACAATGGGTTCTATATGTCCTTTAAGCAGATTGAAGAGAAATTCAATATCCCAAATCAGTGCTTTTTCGAATACATACAGTTACGGGAAGTGGTTAAGAAATATGTAAACATCAAGAGCTTCAACAACCTCAATTCTCTTTTATACGACAAACTGTGCTACATAAAGCCAAAGAAAAAACTTTCGCAAATTTACAACTTGTTAACATCTAACGAAGAAGCTGTGTCAATCCCCATACATAAATGGTCCCAGGACATAAAGAATCTACCTAGAGACCTGAACTGGCAAAAAATATGTACCAACACATCAAAGTCAAAGTCAAAGTCTGCTTTATTGTCAATTTCTTCACATGTCAAGACATACAAAGAGATCGAAATTACGTTTCCTACTATCCCACGGTGGAGACAAGACATATTTTACCAATTAGGTCCACAGACAAACATAACATTCAAGTAAACAATATAAAAAGTAAAAATAAGAAGGCACATACAATGAAGAAAATAAGAGCAGCAAAATTTGAGTTGCAATTGTGCATACAGTAGACAGTCAATATAATAGTGCAAAAAGTCATACCAATAAATGGCTGAGGTAGTTCTGTTTGACCTAAGTATGCAAATGGCATAGTGGTGCAAGTTATGTAAGAGCAGCAGAAGTGTGTTCAGAAGTGTTTTCAGGACAACAGGACAACAACAACAAGTTGCAAAGTGTGCAAGTGGAGTAGTGCAAGTGGAGTAGTGCAAGGCAGCCATTGTGGGTCCAAAGTCCAGGATGTTATGTAGCTGAGGGTGGAGGGGGGAGAGGGGGGTGAGAGTTCAGCATCCTAACAGCCTGGTGTATGAAGCTGTTGGTGAGTCTGGTGGTGCGGGAGCGTTCCCAGAGGGCAGTTGATTAAACAAATTGTGAGCGGGGTGACTTGCATCACTCCCAATTGTGGTCGCCTTGCGGGTGAGGTGGGAGGTGTAAATGTCCTTCAGGGAGGGGAGTGAAGCACCAATAATCCTTCCAGCTGTGTTCACTATGCGCTGCAGGGCTTTCCTGTTGTATTCAGTGCAGCTTCCACCCCAGACAGCGATACAGCTAGAATGTGGTCATGATGGCTGGTGGAGCACTTGCTCGCCTGAGTTTCCGCAGGAAGTACAGGCGGCGCTGAGCTTTCTTCGCCAGTGATGCAGTGTTGGTGGTCCAGGAGAGGTCTTCACTGATGTGCACCCCCAGGAATTTGGTGCTGCTCACCCTCTCCACCACAGCACCGTCGATGGTCAGTGGCAGGTGTTGGGTGTGACCTCTCCGGAAGTCAACAACAATCTCCTTGGTCTTGCTGACGTTCAGCTAGACACATTCTCTATGTTTTGTAATTCTAAAGTTCAGCTGATCCAATATAAAGTCCTACATAGAGCCCATATAACTACGAAGCAACTCTACCAGATGGGCTTTAGTCAAAATAGTAAATATCTACACTGTCCAGATTCTATTGATGATTATTTCCATGCTCTCTGGGACTGTATATGCATCAACTCCTTTTGGACAGAAGTGATCAAAATACTATCTGAAATACTGAACTATGACATCCCCTTATGCCCCATTATTGTACTCCTTGGTGAGTTGTCTAACTTAGATGTCAATAAGACAGTTAAGCATTTTATCTATTTTGCAATAGTAAAAGCAATTTTATTAAATTGGAAAAATAGAATAAAAATCTCTATAAATCAATGGCTCAATCTTTTAACTAATCATTCAAATCTAGAAAAACTTACTGCATCTTTGAAAAATAACATGACATCTTATGAAGACTCATGGTCCCCCTTTTTGCAGTATTTGCAACACTGATTCCTCAGCCGATGAATGTTGTTACTACTATGTCTGCTCCTTGTAATGATTGTGTACTGTACGTGTTGCTGCTCAATACAGCTAGTTAAGCTTGGGTAGCTCTGTGAACAGGTGAACTCTGTCATGTCTATTCCAAGAGTGAAAGATCAAGAATCACCGCACACTGATCACTATTAACTTAATATTTATTTTTGAACGAACAACGCGTTTCGCCTAGCGCTTCATCAGGTTCGCTCCAGATGGCTTCAAGATGGCGTCGAATGGTAAAATCAAAGTCCTTTTAGGCAAGTCCCTCCACTCGGCGGCCATATGACAACGTTTTTTGGGCACTCGTCGGGTATCCATTTCGGCAGAAATGCGCGTGCGCAAGGCTTTACGACACCAATCTTGCTCCAGCGGCGAGATCACAACACATGATTGGCACCATAGACATAATATGATTGGCATGATGTCTTCACAACACACCATATGATTGGCTCAATGTATTCACATGTCAACGTTTTGCCGAGGAAAGGGTGGGATATGTGTAAACAACGGCCATATTGGCGTGACAAACTAGCCCCATGCATTTCTATGGAGTATTTTTTGAGTGCTGTCTCCACATTAGAAAGTCTCTGGTAAAGGTCCTTAAGGTACTGTCTGTATAAATCGTCTTGTAAATAAACTACCAGTGCTTTTTCAAAGTTCTCCATGTCTCGTTTTAAATGTCAAGACCCTCGGAAGTCTACCAATGAAGTATGGAGCTACTTTGAGCCTCGTAAATGGTGTAAAACAGTGATTTATTTGCATGGCTAGGTCGATGCCCGAGACACCGCAACGACACACGGTTGGTAGCATTGGCTAACTAGCGCCAGATTTCTGAGTGCAGGGGACAAGCCGAGGTGAGCTATGAGACATACGTTCACACTCGGTATCATGTTTCAACACACTTTAGGTCAAAATCACACCGGAATTCTCCTTTAACATGTGTCTCTGCATTCTGAGTCTCAACACACCACCTTGTGGCACCGAGGTAGGGCTCCTGCCTGCTACGTAGGAGACTCGGGTTTGATTCCCAGATGAACCTAATAGGCATAGCTATGAGTTGCGAAGAGAACACTCGAATGACATTTGTTTTTCTTTATTGCATTTTACATTATCCATTAAGTCAACATTGCACCCATTATATTATCCATTAAGTCAGCATAGGCCTACCACTTGCTTTGGTCTCTCAAAAACTGAGCTTTTGGTGTTTCCAGCTAAAACAGATTAACATCCAGTTTTACTCATCTTCACTGACTCCAACTAGATTGGCACGTAACTTGGGCGTCATAATTGATGACCGACTTAATTTCTCTGAGCATGTAGCATAAATTGCAAAATCATGTCTGTTTGTCTTTTACAACATTGGAAGACCTTATCTGACACAAAATTCCACATAACTTCTTGTACAGGCCATGATGATATCCAATATGGACTATTGTAATTCACTGTTAGCTAACCTGTCTGTTTGTGTAGTAAGATCTTCACAATTGATTCAGAATGCTGTAGCACGCCTGGTCTTTAATCTGCCAATCTTTCACCTTGGCCTATAGGGCACTAAATGGATCTAAGTATAAGTATATATACTCTTTTGATCCCGTGAGGGAAAATTGGTCTCTGCATTTATCCCAATCCGTAAATTAGTGAAACACACACAGCACACAGTGTACACACAGTGAGGTGAAGCACACACTAATCCCGGCGCAGTGAGCTGCCTGCATCAACAGCGGCGCTCGGGGAGCAGTGAGGGGTTAGGTGCCAGTAGGCACTTCAGCCATGCCTACTGGTCGGGGTTCAAACCGGCAACCCTCCGGTTACAGGGCCGAAGTGCTAACCAGTAGGCCACGGCTGCCCCCTGCTATCTCAATTCTATAATACATCCCCAACTGCCCACTGCAGTCTTCTGATGATTTGTGTCATGATGAACGTTGTGTCGACCAGCCATAAACGCTAGGTCAAATTCAAGACTCTTTTCCTCAGTGGTTCCTTGTTGGTGGATTGAGTTGCCCAGATTTGAATGTCTTCAGCACTTGTATAGCCTACCTGTACACGCCCACACCTTTGGAAAAGCCTATTTTTAGAAAGACTATTTTTGGAACATTTATGTTATTTCCAGGCCAGTAGTTGTTAGGAAAAAGGGAAATTTCCAAAAGGGAAATGTATCTTGGATGGATAGACACTTTTTTGATCCCCAAGGGGAAATTCAAGTATGTATGGTTCAATTCAAGTAGGTTTTTTGCAGATCCTGGTCCTAATCAGTGACTAAATGGTCATGTTAATGTTAATGTTTTCTTAATGAATATTTGTTTAAACTTTAATCTGGAACTTTGAAAGGAATGTGTTTTGGCAGTATTCCAAGAAATTGTGAAATATTTCATATCATGCTATTTAGTCAAATGGTCACCACTGAACTTTTCCTCAAGGTGTTTTGAATGGCTCAATAATGAAATGGCTTGATAAATGAGACATTTGCATTGAATTTCACTAGGCTACTCTGTCCAGCTTCTGTTGGGGAAGAGAACAAATTCCATTCTGTTGTTGCACAATAAAGAGCGAATGAAAGGGCTGGTGATTGGTGCTTTTACAGTGGCCAACTGCTGCATTCTCAAGTCTGTGTAACCGGTTTGTTCCATGTGTTGTGCCTGCCCGGCTCAAGGCAAACACCACATAAAAGGGGAGACCACACGCTGCTCAAAATTAAGAAGATATTTATTAAATAAATGAACTATGTACAAAAGTCAGTGAATGAAGAGTAAAGCAAGACTGTAGTGTATGTCAGCATAGTGAGGTGAAGTGCAAAACCAAAAGAAACTTACAGGGCGCAGCCCGTCCGGCCGCAACGACAGCACCCCGCAACTCTGGAACCGGCAGTCAGCGGAAGCGGAGAGGGAGAGAGAGAGCTTGAAGCAGGCTCCCGGGACCCGCTTATTTCCTGCCCTAATCGCTGGCGCAATTAGCCCACGCCATTCTGCAGAGCTCCCCCTGTAGGCCACACACAGAACAGCAGCAGAGCCAACAGAGACAAAGAGCAAGAAGCGCGACAAGACCCAGCACAAGTACACTACCTGCGCTTGAAGAAAGTACAAGGAAGTAGGCTAAAAAGGGAAAATCCCGGATAGGGCTATAAAAAGACCTTTCAGTGCTCCTTCTCACAGTATGATGTTGCAGGCCCACCAAACTACTGCTGCCTCTGATTTCTCTTATCACTGGACTTGCGCTGAAGATACATGGAAAGCCTCAGGTTATGTACCCTAACCTTACTGACCATCATTGTGATCCTCAACACCTGCATTTTGTCAACAGAATCAGGTAGATATAATGGCACATTTACATATGCATTTCATGATTATGATATGATCTATGATGTGTGTGTGTGTATGTGTGTGAGAGAGAGAGTGTGTGTGTGTGTGTGTGTGTGTGTTTTCACCTAAAAACATTTTTGTTCTGTTTCCTTAATGCAGCAATTTGCTGCCTCTCCTACTCCAAAAGGCCAATTCGGTGTCAGAAGCTGAAAGGATACACAATGCAGGATATCAACACCTCCTGTGATATTAAAGCCATCATGTGAGTTATCATGTTAATTATTAAGTATGACTGCAGCTATACACAATAAGCACCAGCAGACAAAGTGGGCCATTAGTATTACAGGTTTTAGTTTAACTATGAACTATTAACTATGATAGAAAACTGGTGTCCTTAAAAGTTGGATTTTTCCTCATTTTTTTAATTAAGGTATTAAAAGTCAACTTTAGCATGTGTATGTACAGGGTATGTAAACTTATGAGCACAGCTGCATATTAGAAATAAGATCTGTACCTGCTGGGGCTTTTGTCTGACAAGTGTTTTGCTCTCTCTTGCAGTTTTCACAGTGTTACAGGAAAGTTAATCTGTGCAAACCCTGAAAAGCCATGGACTCAGCACAGAATACAGTGTCTGAAGTGAGTGGTTTTTCTTTAATTTCAACTCATTTGTGGTCTGTAATAATGGATGCCACCTAGAAAAGAAAAAAAGCTACATAGCTCAATGGTTTACTCTTTCAGTCGATCTGTGAATAACTTTTCTTTCAAACTTTATGTATTCATTTCACACAATATAAGTAATGTGAAGTCAAAGTAAAGTTTATTGTAAAGTAGACAAGTGTGTCAGTCAATTGGCTCTCTACAACTGTCATATTGATAACACTGAACAATGATTATGGTGTAAAAAAGTTGTTTGCTAATATTATATTTTCTCAGGGAGAAAGCAGCAAGACTGTCTTCATCAATAATTGGCAAAAAATGAATTAATCCACCGGATGCTTTTCAAAATGGCAGTATGCAGAAGAGATTAAATACCGATTCTGGTCCTAAGATGTGCTATTGTAACCTGTCCCACCCAATCATTATTCATCTTAGCCAACACCTTTACATGGAAGAAGATCCACTGCCATTATATTCTTCTCCAACAGCTATTCACACTGAAACATGGTTGTTTTGAAAATACGTATTTGTTCTTTTGTATTTCAATATTCTTTTTTATGAACAGAAAGTGTATGCCAGATGGCTTTTGTAATGACATAGTGCCATACCATATAATGAAGCTATTGATGACAACCTGATCATTAGTTAGGCCTAGTTTGTCTTTAAAGATATGTGCATAATGTAAATGGAATACTGTGTTACCGTGACATCTAAATAGTGATTGATTCGTGGATTATATTGGCTAGTAACATAAGAATTTCTGGCATGTGTTCTTGGCAGTTGACACTATACATTTAGATCAAAAGACTATTTACCATGTTGCGATGGTATGTCTCTGTACTGCTGTGAATTCTTGGTTGACCTACAGTTGTGTGGCATGGCATGCATGCCAGGCTTGTGCAAAATTTCAGAATTTAATTAAACCTGGCTCTTAAATTCCAATTGAGGTAGCAAACAGGAAGCAGAATTGCAATTAGAATTGTGCACAACCCTGATGCATGCAGTTATAATGTTGAAAGGAATCTAACCAGTGGATCTTTTAGCATATGAACATTCATACCATTATGGCTATCAACGGCGCAAAGGCTTAAAACTGAATATAGAGTATGATAGATATCATTAGATATTTACAATTAGCAGGTTATATGCCAATTCCGAGCTTTATTTATGACAGACTATTTAAGATCTACTTTAGGTATACTTTGCTTTAAGCCTGTTTGAGAGACATATATTGAAGGCATTGATAAGTGTTATTGTGCGTAAGTTTCGTGACCATTTTAATGTGTTATTGCACTGTTTATCTCAGTATATCTGTAATAAAAACTTTATGTGAAAACTGCATATTGAACTGTTATTTTCCCACCAGCATTTCATAACATCACATGGCTTACACATGGTAATCTCTGCTTGGAAGAAACAAATGCTCTATAATAGCCTATTTTACAACAAAAAAACAAGCATGCTCACAAGATGAGGATATTACAGTAGGTAGTTGGCATTCTATCAGGAAGTGGAACGTTGGAGCAAACCAACACCTTCTAGTGGGTATTAAGAGGAAATGCATATGTGTAAGAATGTCAGATATGGGTCTCTACCAAATCTATGGCCTTGACTTTTCTGCTAACAAATGGAAAAACAACTGATTGTAGGTTTTCAATATTAGCAGTCAACAGTTAACTGGCTTTGAGAATGCACTGTCATTGGCAATAGCCTAACTGTCAGATCTGGTCATTCTCCCTTCTCTGAATCAAAATGAAAATAAATTTGATTAGCAATTTTGAGTCATGAAACTGCTAAAAGTGTGGAAACATTACTACAAACAATAATCTAGTTGGTTGTAGCTTCACTACAATTATTCTAGTTTTAAGAAACCATATACACGTTTTCAGAATATTTCACGCTTCATGCAAGTAGCTCAGACTCCGAAAACTGGTAACAAACAAAGTGGGTATTTTTTTGCTTTGATTTATTTGTTTATTTATTTGTATGTGAGCTTAATTTGCACATTTTAAGTCCAGAAATGTTAGGCCTATGCTTTGTGGCACTGTGCATTTTGCAGGGATAGCTGGTCAGTTTTTGAAGATTTGTAGATTAAATTGTCTTGCAATGAATAAAGTATTTCAGAACCACTGTATCATCATGATACCATCGTTATTATGGACAGAATTTTATTGTAGTTGGGAGTAGGCCTGCACCAGAGTCCTTTGTAGTTAGTTGTTGTAGTTGTGAGTCCTTTGTAGTTAGTAGTTGTAGTTATGCTGGCCTCACTAAAGGCCGCAAAGTGTCCTCCTTTTTGGTGTATAGAAATGGCCACCCTACCCCTGCTGCCGGCGCGCCTGGACCCCTTCAACGTTTGTAAACATCCAGAGCCAAGGTTTGGTGCGCGCACAGCATGGGGTCAGAAAACTGGCGCAGCTAATAGACAGGCATGTTGAGCTGTCAAGGTAAGCACTGTCACCCCAGGGACCAGGAACCAAAGCGAATTACAATGGCTTTTCTGATTGCCTTGCCTCCACCTAAAGTTGTTTGTAGATATGCAAAATAGTGAAAAGTTATGAAATTTGGCACACTGATTGGGGATAGTCCCATGATTCTTTTTACCAAGTTACATGACGGCACCTTGAGAGCACTAGCGCCACCAACAGCCAAAGTTGGACGTGCGTTCACGCACATAACTTTTGACCAGTTTGCCCAAAAATGAGGTATTGTTGGAATCCTTGGACCAAGCCAAGTTCAACGTACCCTATGACGCCATGATGGATTTTCCGCCATATTGTATTTTATAAAAAACACTAAAACGTTTTGACAGGTCACAATTTATCCGATCTTTACCGAAATTGGCACAGATAATTTTCAGCCCATGCTTTATACATACATTACTTTCTGGAGCAATTGTCCAAAGCGCTTGCCTATGACAACCAATCAAAATTGGCTGTAAAGCCGCCAAATAGGAAGTGAGCTTATATCTCAGCAACCCTTTTTATGTATCAAAACCAAACTTATATGTACTCAAGACCCCAATTGGAGGACACTCAATACATTTGGTGATCTTTGACCTCTAGGGGTAGCTGCAATTAGCAAAAATGCATTTTGGCTTGCAACTGTTGATGTGTTTGGAATTAAAACTGAGTGGTGTCTGTTAATACTGTGGGAGGTCCTTAGGCAGATGCATGTCAACTTGTGATGTCAACATAATTGATCCAGCCATCATCTTGGATTTTTTTGTCCGTTTGTCATAGAACTTGCCACAGATGCTCTTCAGACTAAGCCTTATATGTCTAAGCAGAATTGCAATTAGAATTGTGCACAACCCTGATGCATGCAGTTATAATGTTGAAAGGAATCTAACCAGTGGATCTTTTAGCATATGAACATTCATACCATTATGGCTATCAACGGCGCAAAGGCTTAAAACTGAATATAGAGTATGATAGATATCATTAGATATTTACAATTAGCAGGTTATATGCCAATTCCGAGCTTTATTTATGACAGACTATTTAAGATCTACTTTAGGTATACTTTGCTTTAAGCCTGTTTGAGAGACATATATTGAAGGCATTGATAAGTGTTATTGTGCGTAAGTTTCGTGACCATTTTAATGTGTTATTGCACTGTTTATCTCAGTATATCTGTAATAAAAACTTTATGTGAAAACTGCATATTGAACTGTTATTTTCCCACCAGCATTTCATAACATCACATGGCTTACACATGGTAATCTCTGCTTGGAAGAAACAAATGCTCTATAATAGCCTATTTTACAACAAAAAAACAAGCATGCTCACAAGATGAGGATATTACAGTAGGTAGTTGGCATTCTATCAGGAAGTGGAACGTTGGAGCAAACCAACACCTTCTAGTGGGTATTAAGAGGAAATGCATATGTGTAAGAATGTCAGATATGGGTCTCTACCAAATCTATGGCCTTGACTTTTCTGCTAACAAATGGAAAAACAACTGATTGTAGGTTTTCAATATTAGCAGTCAACAGTTAACTGGCTTTGAGAATGCACTGTCATTGGCAATAGCCTAACTGTCAGATCTGGTCATTCTCCCTTCTCTGAATCAAAATGAAAATAAATTTGATTAGCAATTTTGAGTCATGAAACTGCTAAAAGTGTGGAAACATTACTACAAACAATAATCTAGTTGGTTGTAGCTTCACTACAATTATTCTAGTTTTAAGAAACCATATACTGCGTTTTTCAGAATATTTCACGCTTCATGCAAGTAGCTCAGACTCCGAAAACTGGTAACAAACAAAGTGGGTATTTTTTGCTTTGATTTATTTGTTTATTTATTTGTATGTGAGCTTAATTTGCACATTTTAAGTCCAGAAATGTTAGGCCTATGCTTTGTGGCACTGTGCATTTTGCAGGGATAGCTGGTCAGTTTTTGAAGATTTGTAGATTAAATTGTCTTGCAATGAATAAAGTATTTCAGAACCACTGTATCATGATACCATCGTTATTATGGACAGAATTTTATTGTAGTTGGGAGTAGGCCTGCACCAGAGTCCTTTGTAGTTAGTTGTTGTAGTTGTGAGTCCTTTGTAGTTAGTAGTTGTAGTTATGCTGGCCTCACTAAAGGCCGCAAAGTGTCCTCCTTTTTGGTGTATAGAAATGGCCACCCTACCCGTGCTGCCGGCGCGCCTGGACCCCTTCAATGTTTGTAAACATCCAGAGCCAAGGTTTGGTGCGCGCACAGCATGGGGTCAGAAAACTGGCGCAGCTAATAGACAGGCATGTTGAGCTGTCAAGGTAAGCACTGTCACCCCAGGGACCAGGAACCAAAGCGAATTACAATGGCTTTTCTGATTGCCTTGCCTCCACCTAAAGTTGTTTGTAGATATGCAAAATAGTGAAAAGTTATGAAATTTGGCACACTGATTGGGGATAGTCCCATGATTCTTTTTACCAAGTTACATGGCGGCACCTCGAGAGCACTAGCGCCACCAACAGCCAAAGTTGGACGTGCGTTCACGCACATAACTTTTGACCAGTTTGCCCAAAAATGAGGTATTGTTGGAATCCTTGGACCAAGCCAAGTTCAACGTACCCTATGACGCCATGATGGATTTTCCGCCATATTGTATTTTATAAAAAACACTAAAACGTTTTGACAGGTCACAATTTATCCGATCTTTACCGAAATTGGCACAGATAATTTTCAGCCCATGCTTTATACATACATTACTTTCTGGAGCAATTGTCCAAAGCGCTTGCCTATGACAACCAATCAAAATTGGCTGTAAAGCCGCCAAATAGGAAGTGAGCTTATATCTCAGCAACCCTTTTTATGTATCAAAACCAAACTTATATGTACTCAAGACCCCAATTGGAGGACACTCAATACATTTGGTGATCTTTGACCTCTAGGGTAGCTGCAATTAGCAAAAAATGCATTTTGGCTTGCAACTGTTGATGTGTTTGGAATTAAAACTGAGTGGTGTCTGTTAATACTGTGGGAGGTCCTTAGGCAGATGCATGTCAACTTGTGATGTCAACATAATTGATCCAGCCATCATCTTGGATTTTTTTGTCCGTTTGTCATAGAACTTGCCACAGATGCTCTTCAGACTAAGCCTTATATGTCTTGCTTTTTGAAGCAATATTCAAAAGCTTTCGTCCATCAAAGCCAACCGAAATTGGTGGTAAAGTCGTCAAACAGAAAGTGGTCTTATATCTTAGCCAATCTTTGGTTGCCAGCTTAACTGCTTGGCATCATCTTTGCTGCTTGCAGCTATATTTTTATTTCCTTTCATAGGAATGCTATGGAGCCCTGGAGGTGTCATTGCAATATTTTTTTTGTATATATCGAGAGGAATTGCGCTTGTACTAAAGTTGTAAATTGTAATAAATCATGCACTCATTTTTGTCAATTGTGTGTTTGATTTAGTAAGTATTGTTTAATATGTTTGGGTATTTTTAATATTCATATCATGTATAATAACACACACAAATAGCAGCGCTGCGCTATGAAACCCATTATTTTCAATGGCAATTTGCCACCTCGCCGCTCTTGTGCGTGTGCGCTGTAAATCAGGTGTGCGCTGTAAATAGGTATTTTGCGTTGAGCCCGGCAGCATTGGCGACAAGCCAAGCACAACAAACATTTTGGGACATTATCTCAACCAAGAGCAACCTAGCAGCGAGTGCAGCGCATGCCGCGTATAATGTCCCCTGAAGGGCGGACTGATCTGCATTTTGCTCGGCGCAGCGGTAGACCATTTCTGTGCGCGCAAGCCATTGAAAATAATGGGTTTCATAGCGCAGCACTGTCGTTTGCACATGCAATGTGATCCCCTTGAGGGATTTCAATTTAATTGCTGTAGGAGGCCAATGAAGAGTAACAGTGTCTTCTTTGTCAGATTAAAAAATATAGGCTTAACATAAATCATAAAACGCTTGTAATCTACTTCTTAAATAAATACATTTGTTTATTGATTATTATTTAAAATATTATTGTTTTTATTCTCCCTGTTTTGTCCTCCATATGCGTACGTGCTCCAGGAAATGACTGTAGTGACGTAACTGCAGGGAAGGTTTACCGCCGGGGTTGATCTGACCACTGTGCATAGAGGTGCGTGCAGGCCATAGAGAGGTCGAAAGAAAGACGAGGGATAGTTTGCAAGCTACCACACTACAAGAGCAAGCGGCAGCAGAAGGGCCATCCCGTGTGAAGAGGGCAAATCAAGCATACCAACCAAAACGCCATTCTGAATGGTAAGGAAATATACCATTATGGACACGTAACACAGAGTGCATACTGTAATATTTGCATGCTGTAACGCTGAGTGCTTTGCTTAACTATTAAACGAGTGACATCTTTTTGGAGAGAAAATGTAACGTTCGTTAATTAAGAGACATTAACATTGAAATGTAATCCTTGTTCTGTTCCGCATCCTTTCGATGTAGCAGCTAACGTTTACTTTATATAGTGTTATCCGGCTCCATCCTTAACAGTAACGTTAACTGTTAACCATAAGTCACGGAAACATTACCTTACAACTTAGTTAACATTAGCCAATGTTGATGCATGACATACCGGCTAGTTTAACATTGTGAATAGACTAAAAGTAAGGCAAACATTTGAAACAGGAAGTAGTCTATGCTAAATTGCCATGTGCTATACACGTTAATGACTCTGTCATTTTAACCTCCAGGACAACCAACGCAGCTTAATTTATAGCAACCAGGACATGCTCGGTTTATTCAACTTGCAGAGTGTAATTTGAAGTTCTAGTCAGAGAAAGCAAACGGGCTCTAGGTTAGTTATCCACGCGGCGGACACTGGTATCCAAGTTAGCGTTAGCGGTAGTTGGCTAATTCCCCTCAAGACTACCTTTTAGTCCTAGTATATTTCCTCCTAACACTGTGTGTAGAGAGACTAGGTATGTTTCTCTCGTGACATCTGTGTTCTTGTGATTGTCGACAGTCTTATATTGCGTTAATGCTAGAATGCCGGTAACCTTTGACAGCTAACTTGGCTAACGTTAGCCCACATCCGGGGTAGGTATCATAGATATGGGTAGGCAGAGGAAATCTGCAATGTGCAGTAGCATACAGTAGCTACTTGCTAACGTTACTGACCTTGAATGTGATGCTCGAACATATAGCTCCTTGTATAACATTGCGTTACTAAATTCTCATATTAGTTTTATTTGAGTGTGGTATTCATGACCGTGAACGAGCAGAAGCGTTGTGTGTTCAGAAGTACTGTGTGGTTTACCCCACGTAATGCTTGATCATCACCACGAGGTGCTTGCTCTCTGACACTAGGCTAATAAAAATTATCTAATTTGGGTTTAGCTAGATATGACTATTAAAATCCATTTGACTTTTAAGTGTCATTTGTAGTTAAGCAGACAAGACTCAGGCCTCCTTGCTGAACATTCTTTGTCTCACATGATGACTTCAGGAGCCAAGAGTGTGCTATCCTCATTGACCCTTGATTCCCTGATGGGGAATTATTCTTAGTTTTGTGGTTGAAAGGATCTGATCTAAATGTTACTGTAATTTTGTGAAATTATATAACGTTAGTCGAAGGCAGTGGGCCAATCTGATTGTGTCTGCAATTTTCTTTGTGGGAAGATTACTAGTAAAACCAGTCCTGTACCGTTTCTAAGCAGCCTGCCTGCATTTACTGGAGAATTTACCATATGAGGAAATGTTTAAACTAATACCATTGTTTGTCTCTGGGACAATGGATGCAGAAGGAACAAAACATTGTTAAAGATAGCTGCCATGAATAGTAGCTCAGTATGGAAAAGGGAAGTCATCTAACTGGTCTGAAATATCTATTTAATTTGAGAGAATTGTGATGTAAAGTGAGCATGTTTTTTCCTAGTCCTTCTGTTCCTGGATAGTTCAAGATATATTTTGTCTGAAGTTTGGCCACACATCACTCATGGTATGGTGCAAAGAAAGTTTTAGGTGGCAAAAGCAATGAGGAACTGCTTGTTACTGAAACCTGCATTGCACCAGGAAATGACAGCTCTACTGGATGAAATTATGAAAATGGTCTTGGTCTTCTTATTCTTATTATCTGTAATATTATACCAAGGATTTGTTTAGATATTATGTAGGCCTAGAATTTTCCACTAACATAAAGACAAATAACGATCAACCAAATGAACAATGAATCTGGAGATGTTTTGTTTTCATCAGATGCACTTTGCAAAATAAAATGTATGGCAGAAAGGTTATTTCCAAGGTTGTTTCCCCTTGCCTTTTCCCTTATTGCTTCTTCTAGGTTGTTCAGACTGGGCTCTGAAAGTGTTTTGAAACAATTTCAGTAGATGAAACCAAATTAATAGATAGATAGATAGATAGATAGATAGATAGATAGATAGATACTTTATTGATCCCCAGGGAAATTCAAGAAATGAATGAACATTAGGATGGTGTCAGGTTTATGATGAAGTTACAAGGGCATGTAGAAAAATGTAAGAACACTGGCCTAGTATGATTGAAAAACTTTAAATCAGTTGTCACTATAGCAGACATACCTGAAATTTGTCATAACAAAGGGAAACTGACTCGGTGGAAAATATACAACTGTGTATGGATGTATGTAGATTATCGAAATTTACTCTGGGCCAAGTTGAAGGACCTGCTCTTTAGCCTTGAAGATGTTCCAAAACCTGATTGATTAAACAAGTAAGAACATGCATGCTCAGAGATTATTCTACCTGGGCCCTATTTCTATTGGTGAGTAATTGCAATAGAATACTTTTGGAATAGAATAATAATAGAATAATGTTTGTCAGTTAAAGGAATTATCCGGAGTAAAATGCACTTTAGATCAATTTACAGATGATTGGGAGTACATACGTTGAGTTGACATCAAAATCATGTCATTCGGATGTGTTTTGAGTAAGTTTGATTTTACCGTTTTTAGTCAAAACTCGTTAGCCTGGAAGTGACCAGGGCAAGCCATTTCGCCGCTACAAAACGCTATTTTTATACCTCTTCTACAGTTCCAAACAACATTACACTTACGTGGTAGTGAGTAGAGGGTCCCTAAAGCCAAACCGAAGGATCCTGAGGTCTTTATGTGGTCGGATAGAGAGTCCGGAATGAATTTCATCAAGCCACTACCTTTCCGGAAATGTTGTTGCTGCAGCTGGCGTCTTTAGGGGAAAGTCAATATGAGTCGATTGCCGAGTGTGGAGTAACACGCTCTGGAAATTCACAATTTCGTTGCCGTTTTTAAAAAAAAAAAAAAAAAAACAAACATAGTCCAGTCCATACAACTTCATTTCAATTTCGAAAGAAATACTGGACTATGTTTTTTTTTAGGTAGCACAAGGCGGTGTGTTTTTGATTAAGTAAATGATTGAACTTCCCTGCAGTGTCATTAACCCCCAACACATGAAGACCACATAAGGAGAGGTTTAAAGTTTCAGCAGAAGACGATACATATACTAAGTTCATATCTAAAACCATCCATTGGTGTCTATCCTAGGTCCTCAATGGCTACAACAATCAATCAAGCAAGAACATCCATTTTCAAAATGGTAGGTAATTGATTTCAATAATAAGGGATGTGCATAGAAATTAATTTAATAGTGAAATTTATGTTGATTAGTAGCTAAGAGAGAGTAAATTAAAGATGTGTAACAGAAAAAAATAATGGCTGATTTGACTATAATGTGTGCTGACTCCTCTACTTCCCCTCAGTTTAATGGAGAGCCCCGTTCGTACACACGCTTCAACTTGGCCCAAAACTCAGATGCGGACAGTAGCCAAGTGGAGATGAAACTGTCATCGGATGTTGACGATGAAGTTGGAAACCCCGAAGATGGTCAAGCCCGTGTCACCTACACGCAGAGTCCTCTACGTACCTACAAGAACATCTGTTACCTGGCCCTGGGCACTTTGGTGGTCTTCATCTTGGGTAAATACTGAGATGACTCATTAAAGGGAATAAAGTCTAGTATAAGCAGACACAAACTCACCTTAGAGCAATAATTGGCTAACATAATTACTGTACCACTATCTAATGTTTGCTAGACAATTAGAGGGGGCAGAGATAAATACTTGAAATGAGGTTATCCTTGTAAATTGTAATTTATCATTTGTCTGATTTATGTTCCCTTCTGAATGTTTCAGGTTATCTTGTTGGTTATGTCAGTCATCGTAAACCAGACGTGGCGTCTGCCGCCTGCCCCACTGTGCCTACTGAGGAAGGTCAGGATGAAGGGCTGGAGGTTGCACCCCTTCCGAGAATGAATTGGAATGACATCACCAACCTTCTGGAACAGAAGCTGTCCCCTAGTGCCTTCTCTACTAAATTCAGGTATTCTTCATGTAAATGATCAAACACCATCATTAGTCATATAATATATTCAACAATACCTCCTCATAACCTTACATTAAAACAGTGTCAGTTAAGTAATTTGTAATGGAACATCATAATTATTTCCCTGCCTAATTATACATTCAAAATTGTATAATAAAGTGTTACATTAATAAGTCATGTAACTTGTAACTTTTTCAATTTACTTGATACTCGTTTCAGTGTTTTGGAGTGAGTTCAAGGGCTATTATGCCGTAACAATTACTCCATTGTCTTCTCTCTCAGTGACTTCTCCCTCCCAAGGGGCGTAAGCCATGAGGCAGGAAGTGATGGAGATAACAAGCTTGCTAATAAAGTCTTGGGTGTGTTCAAGGACTTGAACATGAAGTCCTGGAATGATGAGCATTTTGTCAAGCTACCACATCCATCCAGGTAAAGGGTCTAATTCAAATGCTCATGTAATCAAAATCTTTTAGTCACTCATAACTGCAAAATGTCCTTTCGAAGGAGATTTGTGATGCCTTCCTGTTGAGGCACTGATTGCCTAAAGGCTTGGTGCGTGTTGTGCAGAATATAAATCTTGCAAATCTTGTCATTTCATAAACCTTGGACTTTTTGTTGGAAATGGATAAATTAATTTGTCTGTAGTATGCTTCCTTGTATTGCTATTGCTGGTAGCTAGGGTGGGCACTTAATAACAATGTTTGTTGACACACAGTGACAACCCAAATAAAGTTATTTTTGGTACTGAAGTAATCGGAACAACCAAAGGTTACTTGGCTTACAGTGAAGTTGGAACTGCAACGGTGAGAATGTTAGCCTCAATCATTGATCTGCACACACACATACTCTGTTTCTCCTGCTTGGTCTAACCACCGTTGTGTTTTACAGGGCAGAGTGGTGTATGCAAACTATGGTACACTAGATGATTTCTTATATTTAGACAAGAAGGTAGAGGTCAACAGCAGTGTCCTGCTGCTAAGAGCTGGCAACATCAGTTTTGCAGAAAAGGTAAGAAAACACATTTCAGAATGGCTACAGTTAATTGTGTGTAGGGCTGAATATTGCCGCTTGCTTCCTGTATTGATTCGATTTGGAAACTCAAAGTCTCGATTCAATATCCAATTTCAGTTTCAGTTTTAGAAGCACACCAATTTTGTTTGAATATGAAAGTGTCTTCAGAGAACTAGTGTACGCTGGAGGCTACAAGGAGCCCTGTAACATCATGCATTATAAAACATGCACTGCTAGTTGTGAGTGTTGATGGGTGTTCCGTCCCTTTGCCAGGTTGCTAATGCTGCTAAATATGGGGCAGTGGCAGTGCTGATCTACCCTGATCCTTCTAACTACAACTTTGCAGGCTCCACAGAACTTTACGGACATGTGAGTTCCATAGTTCCACAGTTTCATCTTTTCCACATGATGCATCAAGTTATTTGTGTATATGTTTGATAATTGCACAAAGGTATGCTCTCCTTTTGCGTATGTTATCCTAATTCCACACATGTCTGCCCAGGTCCACTTGGGCTCTGGAGACCCCTACACACCAGGGATGCCATCGTTTAAAAACACCCAGTTCCCCCCTGCTAGGTCTTCAGGCCTCCCTACTATTGTAGCACAGACAATTACTGCAGATATAGCCCTCAAGATCTTCCAGTGAGTCCCACTTGCACTTCACATGTCTTGGTCAAATCTGGTCGTTGTGTTAGTATGACCCATGAATGCAAAGTTAAAATGTACTTCCTTTAAAATACAGGAAGATGGGAGGTGATCCTGCTCCCAATTCCTTTAAAGGCTCCCTCGGGACACCATACAAACTGGGCAGTGTAGATAACGTGGTGACTGTGACTGTCAGCAGTACTCTCAATGAAACAGCCATCCACAACATATTTGGTGTAATCAAGGGAAATGAAGAGCCAGGTAAATAAGTCAATGCAATAATAATAATAATAATAATAATAATAATAATAATAATAATAATAATGCCTTTGTGTTGATGCTAGAATGATTGTTTTTCCCCTTTTCTCCCCCAGATCGTTATGTTGTCATTGGTGCACAGAGGGACTCCTGGGGCCCGGGTGCTGCAAAGTCCACTGTGGGCACCACTGTGTTGGTGGAGCTGGCCAGAGCAATCTCTGAGATGACCAGAAACGGTATTGTGAAGCGGCACAACAGGTCATCCACACCTCAGCTGTCATGATTGTTAGAACTCCGCTGACCAAGATGTTTCCTTCCTCACAGATCACCTCAGCCTCAGGAGGAGCCTTGTTTTTGCCAGCTGGAGTGCTGGCGAGTATGGAAGCGTTGGAGCTACTGAGTGGCAGGAGGTCAGTAGCGGAACTTTTTTTTCTTTTAAGAGGCAGCACTAGTTTATTGTGTTACTAATCTGACAGTTTCATTCTGCAAACAGGGGTACTTGTCATCTCTGAACATGAAAGCCATCACCTATATCAATCTGGATGGAGTTGTTATAGGTGAGTGCAAAAACAAAGGTCTAAACAAAAAAGCACTTCCAAGTTTTAGCTGCATGCTCCACATTTATTGCCACCCCGTAAATATACGTTTCTTAAAGATTGGATTTTTCCTCGTTGCTCTCATTGTGAGACTAAATTGCCAACAGAATTTTCTTTATTCCTCTTTTTACTCAATTTTACCTGGGGTGACAATGAATGTGGAGAGTGCTGTATGCACAATCAATGTTGGATACTTTGTAAAGAACTGTCACTTTCACAGATCTTTACAAAGTAACATGAATAGTTATTTTTCTGCTTGTCAGTGTCATAAAAGCCAATTCGGATTTAATGTTGTGAAACCTTAACTCATTGAGTGCCAAAAACGTAATATTACGTTTTTAGCTTTTTTTAAAAAAAAATTACGAAACTAGACACTCTAACACACCTTATGTGATTTTGGGAACTCTGTGATGAAAAGAAATGAAATATATGACGATCAAAAACTCATGAAAATTCTGGACATTTTAGCTGGACATTTTATCATAACTCGGTTGCTGCTTTGGGTCGAATCAGTGACGCTTGCACGTCAGCTCAAAACCAGGCCATTTTCGTGGGTCTATCACTAGGTGGCAGTCTCGCCAGGTCTCGCTGATCACTTCCCGGAAAGTTTACAGGCAACACTTCATATTTCATGAAAGACGTTATATCTCCATTTCTAGAAAAAAACAGCGATTTTGATGAAAACTAGCCACTGTTTAGCCTGGGATTTCTCAGGAACAGAGGCGTGTGGAAATACACGGTTTGCACCCACTGAGAGCTTAAAGTCTCACCTTTTAAACGAGCCATTGTATGTGTTCATAGCTATAACACAGAATATGCTGTGGCTGTACAAAAATCATCAACAATGGTCTAGATTGCTGGCACTCTAGGACAAAGCTTCCGAAAACAGCTTGGCATTCAAGTTAACAGGTG
Source organism: Alosa alosa (assembly GCF_017589495.1). Lineage (NCBI taxonomy): Eukaryota > Metazoa > Chordata > Actinopteri > Clupeiformes > Clupeidae > Alosa > Alosa alosa. Next base: position 18,658,143 of record NC_063204.1, read on the forward strand.
AAAACTTCCAATGATGGTGAAATCTTTTCAAATTGTCATTCACAAATTAATCAAATTGTCTATTGCAAAGTAATCACTCTCAAAATCAAACTGGCATATTATTGTGTTGTACTGGGCTCTATGTGCTCTTCACCCCCACCCCAATATTGAAATGTTAATTGCTTACTTGGTTGATTTTGAAGTGTCTAAAGTAAAGTTTCTTATACAAGGAAGTTTATTGTTGCATGCATATAGTTACTGGAAGTAAGAAATGCAGTGAAATTATGTCTGGTGTCAGCCTATTTGTGTGTTTATGGGGGGTGGTAAAAAGTGCAGTAGAAGAGGGGTTTAGTAGATTAAGTGTGCAGTGTGGGGGCAGTGTGCTGTAAGGATGTTGGGGATGTGTGTTGGAGAAGCTTCCTGATGAAACAATGTGGTAGGGGGGGGGGGGGCAGTGTACTGCAAGTATGGCAGTGTTTCCCCTAGATTTTTTTCCAGTTGATCGTAGGACCCCCAAAAAAAAAAAAAAAAGAGAAACATTATAAAAAAATGACTCCTTAAATTGTGACTTCTGGTGGATTTTGTGAAAGAAATGGACAGATTGAGTTACAAATTAGGACATAACCATCAACACAAGCATGATTATTGCAGTACTTGAACAGGATTATTCATGTTTTTCTTTCACCTTTTTCATTTACATTATTAGTATTAGCCACTGTACAACTGTACACTGTAGGCCACTGTACAAACTATTACTATTTAGAATATACAGTGCTGTGCATAAGTTAAGACATTTATATATAATGTATTTATTTACGATACATGATGCATTAAAAATAATTGATGTCATTTTTTTTTAATTAAGGCATTAGGACAAAAGTCAAAGGACAGTGTTTTTATTCCTCCCTTTAGTCAATTTCAGCATGGGTGTCTTAACTTTTGCACAGCACTATAAACTATATAGACTTCTCTTTCATGCCATTACACTGTATTGGTGCTGTGCAAGTCGAATTGAGTGCCTATCACTTTAATGCCGTGACGGCCCGTGACGCTGGCTTGATTCTCACGGTTTTAAGCTAACTTAGTAGTGTTGTTGTGCATGGTGCATAAGAATATGTGGATGAAATTAATTATGTTTCCCATGTCTTTTGGTAAAATAAATAGTCAAAAATTCGAAGAAAATTTACTTGGATTATAGCAGATAAGTGTCTTGTATCATATCTATAATTTTTATGAGCTCTACAGGAATTACAAACTATCTCAGATGTAAATGCTTGCGTATCCTATTACTCAAATTCAATTAAACCCGCCAATAGGCTAGCTAGCTAGACCTTAGTTTCACAGCCTAGGTATGTTAGCAACACAGGGCTTGAAAGCATTGCCTGTATCACAAACAAAAACGAAACAATGCGTGGATTTATCTGGGAATAGGCTACTGAAGGTAGGGGCGAGCTATCTCGCTGGCGTGTTTTAATTTGGTTCCTTGGTTAACATAATGTAGGCTAAGTTTTTTTGCACAAAATTGCGTCTGCTAATAAACTTAAACATAAACACAAACAAGCGTGATCTCCTGTGGAATCCCTGACTGCGCCTTCAACGTTAGCCTACTATTATTTGTTGACATGAAACCTGAACGAACGGCAGCTGTTCCTGAAGTTCACTTGCGTCTATTTTTTTTTAATTAGGCAACTCTTTTTGCAGTGGCGCTTGAATTCCAGCAGCGGCGCTGCGCCGCTGATGAATACATTGTAGGGGAAACACTGTATGGTGAAGGGACTTACCATTACAAGCAGAGTACTGTATGTATGATGTATGTGAGTGATGACAGTGGAGATGTGTGTGTGTGTGTGTGTGTGGGGGTGGGAGGGGAGTGGAGCAGTGACTGTGTGTGTGTGTGTGGGGGGGGAGGGAGTGGAGCAGTGACTGTGTGTGTGTGTGTGTGTGTGTGTGTGTGGGTAGGTGGGGGCAGTGTGCTGTAAGTATGTAGAGGATGTGTGTTGGAGAAGATCCATAGTTTATAAGATTATAGTTGTATTTGTCGGTCAAGTGAATAAATCACACTTTATTCACAGGTCGTCAGAAGTTCAAGGCCTCTGCAAGCCCATTGTTATATGATCTACTGCAGAAGTCTTTGAAGCAGGTAATGTTGAGTATTTTAATGGCTGATTTGCAGCAGATTTGAGTAGAATGCACAAGAGTTTACATGAACATGTTTGCTTCTGCAGGTGAAGAGCCCATTTAACACTGGCAAGACTCTGTATGATGATCACGCTGCATCAAACTGGGAAACCTCTATGTGAGTACACTTGCTGGCTTATCTACCTTAGTCTTAAAGTGTTTGTTTAATTTCCTCCTTTACACACCTTTTTGTCTGTTATTGTGATGCAAGATGCCTCATGCAAATTAGATATTTGTTCATTCTTTACTTACATTTCTGTATTTTTTTCAAACAGACTTGAAGCTATGAAAATGGATGATGCTGCTTACCCCTTCATGGCTCTTTCTGGCATCCCATCTATCTCATTCCGTTTCTGTGGGGTAAGTTCAAGCATTAATTTTGTTTTGTTTTTTTTTTTTTTGGAAGTGAACACTGAGAACTTGTAGAACATATTCTGTTACCATATCAATTTGTGCTAATCTTGAGTTAAAGTTTGACAACATGCTAATTTTGCTAGTGACTGCAATAAACACAAACACTAACCAGATACTCTCACTACCTCAGTCACTGTTGCTTTACAAATTAATATTGTGGCTTAACTGTGTTACCAGAAGGCTGTGTTGATTGTTGCTTTACATTTATCCCCATCCTCTCCCCTGTCCCAGGAGTACCCGTACCTCGGAACCACCCTGGACACATTTGACCACCTTCAGGCTTCCACAAGCTACAAGTATGCTGAATTGGCAGCGGCAGCTGCGAATGTAGCTGGTCAGATGGCCCTACGACTGGCTCATGACCACCTGGTGCCCCTGGATGTGGCACGATCCGGAACTGAGATCAGGAAGAAAGTGACTGACATCAACAGACGTGTCAACCAACTCAAGAATGTGAGTCAAGCGTAAAATATGAAGACATTATAGTTTCATATATAGATTTATATTTAATTTCAAATTTCTTGTATTTGTAGCTCAAAGTTTTAAAGCAAATATTATTACAGGGAGTCAATGGAATATGCTTAGATAGTAGATTTATTTGTGAATGAAATTCATCTTCATGTCTCTTTGTGTAGCATTAGCTGAAATTGCACTTCTTCACATGTTGGTACCAGGTAAAGTATTCTCTGGTTTCGATCTTTCCCACAGGCTCTGGGGTTGAATTCGACTCTGGCTAAGGGTTTGTCTGTCCAATGGCTAAACATTGCCATCGGCTCCTATGGCCGTGCTGCCCGTGATCTCCAGTACACCATTGATAACAGCGACCTGGAAAACATGGAAATGCGTCGCATCATCAATGACCGCATCATAAAGGTAAATTACTCTGAAAGTTACAAACCCACAGGAAACTGCAAAAGTTTGAATGTTCACCTTCGTTTATGAATTTGAACGAATCTCAGTTTTGATATCCTCGTCACAGTTAGATAGCTGTTAACTTTATACAGTCTATGAGGCAAACACTCTGGCCTTTGTTGGAGAACTTCTTCCAGCATCATAGACTGTGCCTTTTCATGTTACCATTGATGAAATGGTTGTTTAACATCACTAAATTCAGAATGTTTGTGCCTCTTTTTTTTTTTTTTTTTTTTTTGACAAAAAGGTGGAGCATAATCTGCTCTCTCCCTATGTGTCTGTGAGAGATGTGCCTTTTCGCCACATCCTCTTTGGCTCAGGATGTCACACAATCCAAACTCTGCTGGACCATCTTGATGCCCTCAAACAGAATGCTCCGGAGTCCGATGCCGATCTCTTCCGCAACCAGTTTGCCTGGGCTACCTGGACAATTCAGAGTTGTGCCAACGACCTCGCAGGTCCTGTCTGGGAAATTAATAATGAAATCTAAGTTTGTTTGTGATGACATCATGAAAGTGTGTTAAACCTAGTCCTCCAGTTTGATCAAGAAAAACATTTTTTCCATTTTTTTGCACTCGAAGTAGCACTTAATGAATTTATCTAGAACATTTGATTTTGGCTGTCTCATTGCTTCAGTAGAGCAACATAAGACATAAGAAAATATTCAAACAACTTAGATAACTTACATGCAGCATATCGGCATTTAATTTGAGACGTTACATTACATTTCACTATAAATTCATGGACAAAATTGTACTAAATTATGAAGAAAAAATTAGCTAATATTTTATGAAAAACTGAACTGTTCTGACAAGACTACTCTCATCTTGAAGAGAAGTACCTATTTTTTGTTACATCAGTCATAAAACTGCACTGAAGTTCCATAGATTAGTCAAACTTTAATCTGTCTTTGTGCAGCTTCACCCAAGTTGCGACATTAACCTGCTGTATCATCAGATTCATGTTTTTGTTGGGGTGTTTTTTCTTTTTTTGTATTTGGAAGGTCAGTTTGATGCAAATGAGATTTCTGACACTGGCTGATGATGGGGGATTCACAACCAGCCTCATTGCCTTTTAGCACTGGTCTGAGACCCCAAAAACCAAAGCCCAGGTTGCTTAATGGGGGGGCCACTCTGCCTTCGCCATGTTCTAATGCATCAACCCTACCCTTACCCATATGAATTGTATTTATTATCTATTTATTTATCAGTGGCAGTGTTCACTATAAATAGTATTTCTATTTTATTTTACAAAATTATCGGAAGCAGTGCCTTCCATAATTGTGACGGTTATACTGTCGGTTTATAAAAGCAGCATCTGCTATGGAAATACATGTTACCAACAACTGTAACTAGAAACTGGTCAAGGGTGCTTGATATGGAGGGTCTACCCAACACTAAAGTTGATTTTTAATTGCACGTGGTTGTCTGAAGAGTGCCACGTTGGCAGTTGTCTTGAAATATGACCACAAGCCAAGTGTCAAGGGCACAATGGAGGTTAGAGTGAATGTAAGAAAATTTAGTTAATATTGTAAACTGAAAGTCATTTGGAGCTACCTGATCTCAAATTGCCAATTCTCGTCTTCACTTTGATGGGGATACGAAAAGTTGAACAACTTTTCCTCAACTGATTAAGCCATTTCTGTGATCAAGCAATTTTTGGAACATTGATATTTTCTGATCCCAAAACATTATCGGGAGCAGTGTCTTCCATAATGTGAAGTGTTGAAGGTAGTTTTTGCCTACCAGCGTGTATATATCGGGGGCAGTGTTCCTCATATTTCACTTGTAGGGTGGATAAACTTATCGGGAACAGTGTTTCCCATAGTTTTTATATATATTTATTGTTTTTCATTTTTCTGAGCGTTGTTTTGCTGTGTGCATTTCTTAATGATTTTGTTCCTTTAGGTCTGTAATGTTTAGTGTTAACTAACTTGTCTATTGTGTTGTTACAAATCAGTTGTGCATCCTTTGGTGTTTACCAGGCTACAAAGTGTATTTTGACTAAAACATAATTTCTTACATGGAAGACTTGATGTGATAGTTACACGCATGCTCTGTAGCTCTGTTTTTCTAAAGAAAACATAAGAGGTAATCAATAGTTCGGAGAATTTTCAAGTTTGTCTTTAATCTTAAGGCATACCTCTGTCCATATTCAGACATGTAACAGTCTTTCCTGTGTTTTATCTAATTTCAAGTCATTATTCATATAATGAATTACTGTCTGTTAATAGTAAAGACCAAATATTTTCTGAAATATATTTGATGTATCTTCAGTGGTCATTGACTAGTTCATGCCAGGGGTTTGCTCATGTAAAATGTATGCTCATACCTATAATGTACATTTTAATCTGCTGTTTCTTTCTGGACTTGCACGCTCTTTTGCTTGTATGTGGATCTCTGCGTATTCTCTGCTCATTAAATGCAATTATATTATTGTAGGGATAAATCTTTTTGTTTTTTTTTTACTGTAAAATTGACATTGGTATTTGGATCTCAAATTTCAAAAGGTTATAAGATGAAAATGTGATATGGGAAAAAAGTAAATTGAGGAGATAAAAAAGTAGGACCTTTTCTGTCGCTTATTTAATAAACTTGTTCAACTTTAGACCTTTGCCTTGTGTATTTCTTGTTTTGTAGTCACTCACCACTTGGCAACTTGAATAAACCACATTTGAAACAATTGTAATACAGGCTTGGACCTAGACAGCTCAGATTGGGGGTGGGCAAAGATAATTTTTGGGTGGGCACATTGAGTGGGCACTTTTTCCTAGTAGCCTAAACATCACGTAGCAATAGGAGTTTGCTCATTTATCAGATGAATTTAAGTGATGCCATAGTGTAAATCTGCACTCAGAAAGGCACCTGCCTTCACTTCTTAAAAATGGATTAAATGCCTCCTGTCTCAATCTAGCCTGGGTAAACCCAGACGAAATTGACCTTATATCAGGTGTGCACCTGTTATTCTGCTGCTGTTGGCTGGTTGCTATGTATGCTCATCAAAACCTCAACGATACACCTCTTGCAGACAGGATTCAATCCCCATTTCGCACCATAGACATGAACTACGACAAACTATCTCGCTCCGCCATATATATTCTTTGGTATCGGTAATAAGAATTATTCTGGATCATGCTACCATAACATTGAAATAAAGTTATATTAAATTGTTTTACTATAATACTTTATCAGAAAGTAAAAGTTCACAAAGTTCTATACAAAAACAAAGGCCAGGAAATCAAATACAAAAGAAACACTGCCTTGGTTTACTAGTGATCTCTGGGACCTAATGAGGAAAAGAGATGCTTCTCTAAAGAAGTTTCTTAAAACAAGACTGACCACTGATCATATTTTTTAAAAGTCTGAGAAACAAAGTCACACAGCAGCTCAGAAAAGCAAGAGCAAACTTCTTCCTGGATATTATCAGATGCCAAAGGAAATAGTAAAAAAACTTTGCAAAAGCATTAACAAATTGCTTGGAAAGGAAAAACCCAAATGTGCAAAAACCCAAAAAACCACACTGGCTAGTGGCGTTTCTGCCCTGAATAAAACCCACTTCCACACTGGTTAGTGGCAATTCTGCCCTAAATATGACACCTACAAATGAGGCAGTGGTTGGAAAAATTCTCGCAACCCTGTCTAACAGCAAAGCAAAAGATATATATGGACTTGATAAAACAACATAGAGAATATATTACCTCTCCTTTAACTATTTTATTAAACAAGTCAATAAATGAGAGCATTTTAATCTGCTAGTTTCTTTCTGGACCTTGCACGCTCTTTTTGCTTGTATGTGGATCTATGTGTGTTCTCTGGCCATGAAATGCAATTATGTTATCCGATGTTATTGAATCAAAATGAAATTTTGGAATTGTAAATTTGGAATGGGGTACACTGTCTCAGTGAGACAGTCTCCATCTCCTACTCCATCCCCTACTCTTGCAACGTATTATGTGTGTGTGTGTGTGTGTGGTTTTGTATATGTGTGCGCACATCTGTGTGTGTGTGTGTTCACTCATGAGTGTGTGTGTGTGCGCGTGTTCATGTACAACCACAACCACATGCTCTAGGTCTTTTATTCAAACCAACCACTCTTTGACCTGGTAAGAAGGGTTCCCCTCTAACTTTACAATCAAACCCTTGTTCTTTGGCATGTTTATAAGCAGTTGCCAAACTTTTATGGTGGTGATGCACCCAGCTGCCAACAGTCCCTGCAAACCCATCCCCATTGCCCAACATTACATCTAGGGGCAGGTTAGCATGTTGGCCAAACATCAAGGGCTGTATATTATTATTATTATTATTATTATTATTATTATTATTATTATTATATTATTCCTGTCACTTTATTATTTTATTGAATTATTTATTATTATTATTGCTTTTAATCTTATCTGTTTTACTTAGATTCTTTCTACTTTACAGTCATGAAGCTAACCAGGCTTACATTTCACTGCTTGTTATATATACTGTTGGTAATTTTCATGTACCAAAGTTAGCTGGAAACAGGTTTATTCTTGTCAATGAGGCGCGTCAAGGGAGAATACAGCTTTCAGCTCAGAAGCTTTGACTACAATTCTAAAGACTACAGGAAGAGGCTGGCCTTTTATGCTCAATTTGCAAGGGTGTGGTTCATGTGGTGGTCATAGGTACAACGTCCTCTGATTGGCTTTCTCTTCCCGCCGTTTCCATCAGCCACACCCAGACACACCTACACACACCTACTTGATATTAACATATTAGGCAGGCTCCTCAGGTAGAAATGTTATACAGGATGTTCTAAACATTCTTACACTTAATTCATTGTACTCCTTGTACTGAGACTATAGAAATGATACCAAACATGAATAAATTTACAGTTAATAACACAAACATATAATTCAACTAAAGTTAATCCTAAGGTCTTTGTGTAACCCAAAGACAGAACAAAGGAGATTGTGAACAGATGGTAGGAGCAAATGGTGCCCAGCCAGTGGCATTTCACACCTACATCTGCATTGAATACATCAAAGGAAGAGAGAGAGTTCTCTCTAAATGTAAATGTGGCTAAGTCTCCATCTAGTCTGGGGCTAGAAACGGTACAAAATGATTTGCATCAATACTGATGTAAGTGTGTAGGCTATGAATAAATCTCTCTGAACTGAACAATGTGCTTGATGACATTGGATTCAAAATTGGGACCCGGGTCTGAATCATCGAAAAGCAAAACATTGTAGTAACCCACCAGCTTCCATTTGTGTAGCCTAAATAATAATGAGCTATACTCTAAAAAATTATGTGTTAAAATGACACATTGCTGTGTGTGCTCAGGGACAACACATTTTGTGTCAATTTCAACACCACAATTATGTGGAGATATTGCTGTGTTTGAAATTGACACAAAAATGTGTTGTCCCTGAGCACACACAGCAATGTGTCATTTTAACACATCATTTCTTATAGCTACATTTTAACTTGAACTGGAACATGCAGGGGTAATGCACTGAAAAGACTGGTCAGTGATAAGCAAAGAATCTTTGGTGATTAGGCAGTTGTGGGCGGCTAATAGACCAATCAGAATGTATTTTGTGACGTATCATGCAGATCTGGTAACCCATGCAGATCAGGTACCCACACAGTCGTCAAACAGTTAAAAACATGGGCCAAATTGTTCTCTTGTTTCTATTGTAATGGAATGTTTGATGTTTGGAACCTTTAAGCTAACCTGACTCTCGCCAGATGAATTTCGTTCCGCTTAGCTCCGCCTAGCTTCACTCACATCCATCTGGGACCTCTTCCATTGAGAGTGATTTCAGCACGAGATTGTATGGTAGAGCCAATCAGGACACAGGGTGGGAGTTTCATAGATGTGACATAGCGTAGAAGCGACTGTGAGACTGTTATCAGCGTCACGGGTTGGCTTCGATGTGAGTGGTTGAAGTAGCACGTCAATAGATGACGGACAAGTGGCTTATTCAATCACATGCAAGCATTTTTTGATTAGGCCCAGCCTTCTGAAGCAACACTCCAATGGATTGGTCTCAGATGGATGAGTGTAGCTAGGCGGAACGAAATTCATTTGGCGAGAGTCAGGTTACCTTTAAGCTACAATGGTGCAGAAAACATTACTTTAGCAAAGCAATTTCGAGCGACAACACAGATCTTTTATCCAAGCAACTTTTTCCACATCAGTCTTCTCACTTTGTATCAGGACATTTGTCTGGACAGAAAAAGGTCACACAATATGCAGGACAGAACGGAGGTCATTAAAATTGACATAATATTGGGAATTACCTGTCAATTTTGTTGTCTAGGCCAGTGGTTCTCAAATGGGGGTACGCGTACCCCCGGGGGTACGTGAAGGCACTCCAGGGGGTAGGCTACGTGAGATTTTAAAATATACATATATTTAAAAAGTAGAATCCATGCAAAAATACTTTAAAAATAATTATTTAATAAATATTTCAGGAAAATATAAGTTCATAAAATGAATTTTATATTTCAGTAGGCTATGGTCACTGTTTTCACTACATTAGTTTGAATCATTGTCATATGTGGTGTAGTGGCAAGATTTGTCCATGCACTTATCCCAGTAACTATGGCAGATAAGGAAGACCTGATCCTATGCCTATCCTACTGGTGGACCAGATTTGTTTTCTCACCGAAGTGACTCTTTTACAAGCTCAGGAAACACATTCTCTCCCCCGTCACCTCAAAGAACTGTCATCAGATGAACAGTGAGGTGACATGGTTTACAATCAATATATAGAGTCCTTCCCTTTGTGTGATGTTCATGATCAGATACACACATTGGTGATGGATAAACATCACAGCTTTGTGATCAGTACCATGATTATAACAACTTTGCAGGATTATGCAGCGTGGTTATCTCAAGGGTTTGCTCTTCCAGATACCTGTAATGCAGTGAAGCCACCTCCTGGTTTTGCTGTACCTTATGTATCACCTGTAGTGAAGCCACCTCCTGGTTATACTGTACCTCAAGCATCACCGGTAGTGAAGCCTCCAGGTTTTGCTCAACCTAATTTGTGCCTTGCAGTTAGACCACCCCCTGGGTTCAATCAGTCTGAAACATCACCTGCAATGCGACCACCTCCTGGGTTTGCTCTGCATGACCCTTCACCTGTAGTGAAGCCGCATCCAGGATTCTCTATCCCTGGTGCCTCACCAGCAGTCAGACCACCCCCAGGATTCATTCTGCCTAAAACTTCACCTGCAGTGCAGCCACAGTGAAGCCACCTCCTGCATGTGCTTCACCTGTGAAGCCACCACCTGGGTTTGCTGTAACACCTTATGTCTGGCCACTTCCAGGGTTTACGCTTCCACACATCCCACCTGTAGTGAAGCCACCCCCAGGGTTCTCTCCGCATGTCGCATCACCTGTGGTAAAGCCACCACCTGGGTTTTCTGTACCTATTGTAACACCTTCAGTCCAGCCACCTCCAGGGTTTGCTCTTCCTGATGCCTCACTGATAGTGAAGCCACCACCCGGGTTTGCTGTAACTGTTTCATCATCTGAAGCACGGCCGCCTCCTGGATTTGCTCTTCCTAACGCCTCAGCTACAGCGAAACCACCCCCTTGATTTACCGTGTCGCCGTGACAGTCACATTTTCAGTCTTTTGTCACGGCCACACATTGTATTTCTCACGCAGAAAAACTATTTATATATTTAGTAAGCCTATGCTGCCTCAGCGCCCAAAATGTCTCTGGCCGCGCCGCTCTCACCCGGCAGGAATCAAGCGCGTCTCCCCTGGAGTTGAGCCTGTCATTTATCAGCCAATCAAAAATAACGAGAGGAGCTACACAATAGCCAATCAGAAAATAGCACTATTGTATCTGGGTAAGATTTAACGCAACAACCAATGAAAAAACGCGTATCCTGGAATTGTTGAACGTGAATTATTGAACGCGAACCTGTTTCGTTCTAACCTGACCCTAGCCAGATGAATGTCGTTCCGCTTAGCTCCGCCTAGCTTCACTCACATCCATCTGGGACCTCTTCCATTGAGAGTGATTTCTCCAACCAACTTTATGGTTTAGCCAATCAGGACGCAGGGCGGGAGTTTCATAGATGTGACATAGCGTAGAAGCGACTGTGAGTCTGTTATTAGCGTCACGGGTTGGCTTCGATGTGAGTGGTTGAAGTAGCACGTCAATAGATGACGGACAAGTGGCTTATTCAATCATATGCAAGCATTTTTTGATTAGGCCCAGCCTTCTGAAGCAACACTTCAATGGATCGGTTCCAGATGGATGAGTGGAGCTAGGCGGAGCGAAATTCATCTGGCTATTGCCAGGTTAGTTTCGTTCACCTTGAAGCTTCGAGCATCAGTTCATGGTTTCAGCACAGAGTAAGTCATCTTTTAATGTTACAACAAATCCACAACTTGTTTGACACAAATGACAATGTGACTGCTAGAGAATGTTTCCCAGTTGTTCATGACTGTCTGTAACTTAGCCAACAGTTTCACAGCCTGTTCATTGACAACACTTGCTCAGGGCCCAGTTCCCCGAAAGCATCTTAAGCGTCGTAAAGTCCCTCTTACGAACGTCTTAAGATTTGCCGACTGTTTCCCCAAACCATCGTAGCTTAAGAGCTAAGAGCATCTTAACAGTAGCATACTTCTCACTGAGGTCACCAACAGGACATACAGAGGAATTACAACTTAGAATACATAATCCAATTTACGTTCCCATTCTTTTATTGTGTTTACCTGTGATTAATCAGATTTTAGCGTGCAAAATAGCATAGCCTACATTTAATGGTCATAATAATGTGATGAAAAGCGGACAAAAATGCAATCAAGTTATGAAACGAGATGTTGCCAGAATAGTTTGACATTGTCTTTGCTAAGTGAAGGCTATATTTTATTAGGCCTATGAGGTAAAAAGCAGAGAAGGCAACATGTGGTTTAGTCTGTACTGCATCAAAATCTAAGCCTACACATTTCCTCACTTTCTCGACTTCTTTCTTATCTTCAAACGTGTTCTTCTTTCTTATATTCAAAAGTGACACCGCGAAAAATTATTGGTGCAACAATCTAATCTTAAAATAATTACAATTATTTATGTTTGTGTGGTATATAACCTATACTAGGGATGCCTACATGCAGATGTCAAAGTGTTTCTATTTTCGTATTGATGTGAAATAGATCCGAAGTTTAAATGCTAAGCCTAGCTGTGACGTGCAGTCACCTGACATCACCGTCAAATTAGAGGATATTTCAGAACTATTAATGTGGACAGCTCCCCTTAAGAGCATCTTAAGAGAAGTGCACGCGCGTTCACACTACGAGCATGTTCGGGAAACAGTCGGAAAAAACAAACGAACGATCGTAAGATGAATCGTAGAAAACCCTCTTAAGAGCGTGTCTCCGTCGTTATCGGGAAACTGGGCCCAGAACAAGTAGGCTCTTAAGGGGAGCTGTCCACGTTAATAGTTCTGAAATATCCTCTGATTTGACGGTGATGTCAGGTGACTGCACGTCACAGCTATAGGTCTACCATTTAAACTTCGGATCTACACATTAATTCACATCAATACGAAAATAGAAACACTTTGACATCTGCATGTAAGCATCCCAAGTAGGTTATATACCACACAGAGACATAAATAATTGTAATTATTTTAAGATTAGATTGTTGCACCAATAATTTTTCGCCATGCAATGTCACTTAAGAACACGTTTGAAGATAAGAAAGAAGTCGAGTAAGAAAGAGAGGAAATGTGTAGGCTTAGATTTTGATGCAGTAGGCTACAGACTACACCACATGTTGCTTTCTCTGCTTTTTACCTCACAGGCCTAATAAAATATTCACTTAGCAAAGATAATGTCAAACTATTCTGGCAACGTCTCGTTTCATAACTTGATTGCATTTTTGTCCGCTTTTCATCACATTATTATGACCATTAAATGTAGGCTATTTTGCACGCTAAAATCTGATTCATCACAGGTAAACACAATAAAGAATGGGAACGTAACATGGATTATGTATTCTAAGTTGTAATTCCTCTGTATGTCCTGTTGGTGACCTCAGTGAGAAGTAGCTGACGCTCTTAGCCGGTAACGAGTAGGGGAGACCGGGTATGGTTGTAACATGGGGGGAGTTGTAACATCACCAATTCCACCAATCAGGGATAAGATATGAGCCATGTGACAGTTTCTGACTCTTCAGACTTCCTTAACGATCACACATGGACATTTTCAAGTTGTTAGTGCCATTTATCCCAGAGTAAGGAGAAAAATTCAACATCTGATGTAAGAAAGTAACTTGTTTAGATTTATTTTTTCTAGTGCTTTTACCAATGTAGATACAGTTGTATGAGTTACATCAGGTCAAACTATAGTTTCTCTAGTAAAGAATGGTGTAGCTCTCTCTTGCTAATGGCAAAGCACCATGCTAATACAGCTAGCTAAACAATGGATGACAGTGGTGGGGTAGGTTGTAGCACATTTTTTGAATATGTTACAACCTGTAGAATGGGGCTAGTAGACCCATTTAATGTCTGTTTAATTTCATCTTTGTGTGTGTGACTGTTCAGCCCTCTCTCTCTTTCCATGAGACACAAATACATACACACACAAAAGTATAAACGTTGTGGTTTTTATATTTAGTTTAAAACGTTAATATGATCTCCATTCTCTATGTGAAGAACGGATTGTATGGTATACAATATGTTGGTGAATCTATTTTCACACCCTGTGTACCCTGTTTATGCAATACATCAGTATATCAAATGGAATTCCATTGTTTTTCTGCATTTTTTTTTACCTGTTACAATATACCCCAATAGGTGTTACAATCTACCCCAGTAGTGGGGTAGGTTGTAACAAAGGTACACACTGTATTTGTCATAATCTCACAAATTCTGTAATGTAGTTGAAGAGATTTAAATGATTGCCACTTGTAGTAGACACATGTGGGTACTTTGCCAAAAAGTTCCAGAACTGTAGCTTTAAAAGAAATGGTAGTTTTAGGTGCTGAAGAAAAAATGTGTTACAACCATACCCAGTCTCCCCTACTCTGGAGCACTCGTAGATCTACGAGTGTTTTCACGACGCTCTTAAGCTACGATGGTTTCGGGGAACTGGGCCCTAGCCTATGCCTAGTCATAGCCTTTCGTTCACACGATGACTGACATATTGTCACATTCTAAACATCTCTCACTCCAAATAGGCTTAATCATTTTATTAGCACTAAACAAATTAAAGTGTATTGCATAGGTCACTTTTAAAATCAGCATATAATTATATCCTGGCCATGGATGCATTAATCATTGCATCTGTATTCAAAAATGTCAGGTAAAAAGCAATTAAGCATCCTCTCATTCACCCTGAGAGGAAAGCCCCCTAAAAGGTCCAGGTTAGTGGATGCTCAGAGGTGGTGAAAAAGCCTATTATTGAATTGTCAGTGCCATGTGTCAAATCTTTTCTTTTGCAAATCTGAACAATTATAAATTATACTTTTGCCCCATTTTGACTTAGGAGGGCATTGCTCCTACATACTGTAGCCAATAATCAAATGCCTGCTCTCTTTTGGAAAGCTGAGACACTGTTGGAAAACAATTAGAATAACTGTGTGATGTAGCCTACTGACACAAAGTTACAAAGGCTAGATTATTATTTTCTTTTTTTTTTTTTTTTTTTTTTCTACTAACAAGCATCTTTGAACTGACCACATTTCAGCCCTCTAGGTCTTGACTTGATATGACTTGAGTCCTAGCATTAGGTCTTGTCATGCTGTGTGCAAAAGTAGATCAATATAGAATGACAACATGAGTACTTTAGACCATTATTTGCCAAGATATGCTCATGCATTTTGTAAAATGCCCTATGAAAACTCCCCATAGGACTTTGGGTTATCCAAAATGCATACAGTAGACTACTGGCAATCAAATGCCTACTGCATATGAACCCCTTACAAGCATAATCTTGGCCTCAAATTAAAGGTAATACTCTGAAGTTTCATGCTTGCATTTGGATTGTAGGCTACTTCAGGTTCTGATATAACTACACTAAATATGGAATAATTACAAAAAATACAAATCTTTACAATTTCTATTTCAATTCAATTGGTGTGTATAAGATGGGCTATATTTCTGCACAACTAATATTGGATCAACTGTTGACCGACCTGGGGCTGGTGTATGCTAGCTGGTGATGCTAGTTGCGTGTGTAAATCCTCACACCCCTAACCTTAAGAACGGCTCTAACTGCTGAGTTGGAAGCTTGGGCTTTTAGCTCAGTGGTTAGAGCGCTCGACTCCCATGCCAGTGTGTTGAGGTGGCGGGTTTGAGGGCTGTGAGCGGCGGACGAAACAACCTCTGGAACATCTGAAGGCATATTATTAAACAGCAACAAAAAGTTGTAGTATTATTAATGAAACACCCCCATTCTCGCAACCCGTCTGACCAGCCACCCCTTTAACCCCCGGACGGGAATTGTCGACGGGGAATGTCACTCTTGCCCTGAAAATTTACTTTCAGTGAAGCCGCCTTCTGGGTTCCTGCTTCCAGATGCTGCACCTGCAGTACTGCCCCATCTGGGCTACTTCTTTCTGAGAGCTCGGGACCTGGATTGTGCCCAGAAATTTCAGATTGGGAGATGGAGGATGAGGCTCAAAACATTGAAAAAGATGATCAGGTACTATACCTATCTGGTGTATTTTATGTGATTGTGGTTGTGACACACACTGAACACAAATTACCCTTTTGGGACAAAGAATAAACTGAACGGAACTGCCCTGATTTCATTTTTGTTTGCAGTGTGCCCAAGACACAGCACTGACAGTAACATCAAATGACTCAAAAGATGACCAGAATCAAGCAGCACTGCCATGTAAGTTGCAGGCATCCATATAGTACATCATGTTACTGCATTTCACCAGTCCTGGCGTCATGGGCGGGCTTTGGGGGGCCAGGCCCGTCCTGGAAGTCATCTGTGCCCGCCCTGGACGAGCTTGGCTGCACCAACCAACCCCAATCCCATAGATTGATTTTGAACACTTATTAAATGTAGGCCTATATTATATGTTTGTCAATCTAGCAAGTATCAAATAAAACTTGTAAAATCTGTATTATTCCGTAGCTAATCAATCAGTTACATTAGGTAAGCCCATCACCTAAATGGAGAGGTTACGTGGCGCAGTCTAGGCTACTTCATTTCTGCACTAACCCGTCATCCGATGACAAATATGGCTTATCGGCTCGCAGGTAGGCTATATCTCATATCGTAGTTAGTAGAAGTAGGCCTAGTAGTTTCTGGGTTTGTTTTTTACTGTTTTTTCTTCTGACCTAGTCGGGAACAGGGAGCTTGTTACCTCCAGGGCGAAGTTATCCGTAACCGGGGGCTAACCCCTAACACTCTATCTGAAAGTGGTTAGCAAATGAACGAGGATTTTGGTTTTATCTGCGGATTTATTTTTGCATTATTTTGAATATGACTAGCTCCAGTCTCAACAGCACGTCTACTTTTTCCACACGCATCTCAGTTCTAACACACATATCCCCTCTCGCTTTCTCTCTCTCCATCCCTGCGCACGGGGCTCCCTTAAATGAGCTGCACCAAATTATACTGTGTTCATGCTTTGCTCATCACATCCAACATGTAAGTCACAGGGAAGGGGAAGTTGGACAATTAAGATATGTAAAGGATGCTGAAAAATGAGACTTTGGAGTTGTAATGGAACATGAATATAAAATAATTTATTTCCAGCAATAGTTAACATAATGCCCATGTATTTATGTTCTCCTGAAGAGATGCATGTTCAACACGTCAACCAAGCCTGCCTAAAGAATGACGCTCAGACGTAAGGTGTGAAGCTGAATAGTGGACACATCAACATCAACACCATGTACAAGTGAAGGGAACAATTCTGAGGAAGAGTACAGACTAGGCTTTGTGGGAAATGAGCAATATTGCTGCTTTGTAATAATTACAGCGATGAAGTCCATTTGCTCTACTGTACAGTGCTTTGCCTTCTATTTCATATAGGATATACAGTATATAATGAATGCATTGATCTAAGTTACAGTACATGCAGTTGTAAATATCGACAAAGCATTAACCTCATCTTTATTAGTACTTTATAAATACGTAATTAGTTGTTTTAAACACATTGTTTATTGTTATATTTAAATGTTTGTTAATGTAAACTGATTATTGATGTGTTATTGTACAGTTCTAGTTGTCAGTTAATACTGATGACTTATTTTTGTCAACAAATGTGTGAAGAAAAAAACTAACTACATTTTTTTTATTGAAGGCTTAACACTTCCTAACACTTCCTCATGGATTTAAATGAGACTCATTAGTGTGACATATCAGACAGCCAGTAAGAGTTTGTTTGAAGGTTTGCTGTTTTTATGGTTGTTAATCTGTGACTCTTTGTGAATGTGTTGTGAAGTGCAGCTTTGTGAATGTGTTTCCTTTCTGCTATATGCTCATGAAATGTTGTGAACCTCCTCAAGTGCCCATATGTATCAGTTTCTGTTAAACACAGGAATTTCTCTATCTTTCTGTAAAGGAGTTAAATCTACTGTGATAAGATAATCAAGATACAATAGCAATAGGCTGCTTTTTTGTTACAAACAAGATTAAAAGCATTAGGGAGCGTATCCTATTCATTTGATTTACAGTTTTTTTTGATTGCTTAAACACTACAATAAAAGTATTCCACAGTTAGCGAAACCTTACTCAAAGAACAAAACATCATAGATTTCTCCAACTATAAGCACATTGTCAGCCTCAAATGTTTTGCAAAACACTATACACACATTGATTTACAAAAAACTATGCATTACAAAAAACTAATACATTTCTCTACTTTAGACAGAAATCTCAGATAATGTCTCCTCTTTGCAATTTCAAGGCAATACCTTCCAAAATACACACCCATGAACCAATTGTTAAAACACAACTGTCGAGTGTGAAGACACTTAGGTGTAACTGTAAACTCAACAATCAGTCCTAAACACTAGGCAACAGGTGAGTCCTGGACAACAACACAAATTGAAGGAAGCACAGAGAGGAAGAGGAAGAAGAGACTGTTTTGCCAAGTTTTTTTTTATAAAATTGAACACTGTCAAAGACTGAGAATTAGTGTATGGTTTTGCAGATTTGGTATGGGGTTTATCATATGGGGTAATGGGGTTATAGTAGCATGTTTACTGTAAAGAATTGTATGATATGCAAAGAATTTGTGTGTAAGCAGTTGAAGAAAAACTGTAGAGTACTTCATCCTCCTCATCCTCAATGTACAGGGGGTATTCAAGTACGTGGTTTAGTGACAAACCTGGGTAAATTAACTCTGAGTAAGTGGTAAACTTCCTACAACAAGAACCCTATGGCATTGTTTTGATAGGAGAATGAAGCCATATTCTATTAGGAGCTTTACCCCTTAATCTGAATTAATTTGCCCAGGTTTGTTACTAAACCACGTTCTTGGAATAGTACTTGGAATAACACCCCCAGGTCTGGTTTTGTGTGTCGTGTTTGGTCAGTATATTCTTGTACTCTAAATGATCCTCCTGGTGTAGCTTCCCTGTAATTGTGTGTAGCCTGGTGTTTGGAAAAAACGGGCATTATAGGCCTATATTCAAAATTGGAAAAAAAAGAAAAAACAGAAGAAAACTGTAATTGTGTGTTACTGTCACGCACCGCTTGATAACTTGAATAAACCCCATTTAATAATAAATATTGTAAAAACAATTTGCTCATTCGTTAGACGAATTTAAGCGACGCAGGTAAGTGTGCAAAGAAATAGACTTGTGTTTAGCTCATACAAATTGCCTCCTGCCACGCTCGCTCAGCTCAGCTGTGCTGTGTGTGTCTCTTTAAACGAGGACGGTGGGGGTGAGAATAGAGATCAATCGAGTTGTGACGCCGTAATCCACGGCTAGCTGGACTGTTTGTACAAATAAACGAAGAACCTGCATCCCGTGCGAAATGTCGCCTAAACGGATATCGCTAATTACATGCTACACTGCAATGGAGGATTATAAAGACATTGTGCATCGGCCTTGATATCGCGTTTTATATATATAAAAAATTGCAGGTCCGGGGTCTACGTCTTGCTGTGAGTGGACAGGTAGGTTGGTTGTTTAACGATATTTTAATCCTCTCAGGGACCTAGTATTAGAAATACAACAGTAGCCCAATCAATGGCAAAAACAACACATAGCCTCATACCACGTTTGTAGGCTATCTTAATAAAATGTTCTTAAACGCACGAATTGGACATCGTTGCGTCCATTGGTTTTCCGCTGGCAACAAACAATGATGGCGTTTCTTATCTTGGTGTTCCCTGTCGGAATATTATGCGTTTATAATTCCTAAACATATGTCTTCCTGTAAAACTGGACGGTCCTGTCCAGCTTTGAGGGTAACACCCGAGAATGCAGTGGTTATCATGTGCCTGCTGAATATAGGTTGCGCTCTATGCGCAGCCTCCGCGCTAGACTGTCACAGTGCGGATGCCTCTAGGACACGTGCATCACATTTTCAACTCATAAAGTCTAATCTGTTGACTCTGATCGATGTTAAACTGTCTTGTTACATTGCCTGTCATTTTTGTAAGTTTTTCAGTATTGCTACCTTCATCAGTTTCCCATCAGTCTCCCTTTCCTTGTGTAGGCTATCCCCAGAGAGAGAGACCCTTCCTTCCTAGTGCCTGACGTTGACATATAACCCGGCTGCTGAATTCTGTGATTAGTGGTGGCTTGCTTATAAATTATTTGTAAGGTACCAAGCTCTATGCAAAAGTAGATGGCACATTTAGACACAGGGTCCATAATTAAGACTTACTTGAGAAAGCAACCTGATTAAATATAAGGAGGAAATGTGTGACCTTTGGCCAATTAATTATATTTTGTAATCAGTGTCTTGAAAAACCAGAATACACTGATGTTTAAAATGTTACAAGGTTTTCAGAATGAACATTGCCCATGCTTTCGCTGTTCTCTCACACCATTCAAAGCTGAAGGCAGTTTGTGTCCTATTTTCTCAGGCGTGTTTTCCCTGTAGGCAATCCCAATGACACACCCAAGAAGTGTATTCAGTCACAGAGTTTATAAATGTCAGTACAATGATCCCTTTTGTCCATTCATGTCAACAGTAGGACAGTGTAGCTTTTCAGTACACTTCCCTCTTCAGTAGCCATCCTTCTCTAGTGTAGGTTAACAGTTAACTGTGTGTGTGTGTCACTTCCATTACTGTGTCACTTTCACAATCTGGCCTTTAGGGCTGCCAACACAGAAGGCGTCCTCAAGAGGCCCAGCCTTGCCATGCGGTCCACAGTCCGCTTTGCCCACAGAGGCTTCGGTTGTACAGGATTACTGCGTCATCAAGTCATCGTACTCCCCTTGCCTCCTTTTTAAGCACACACACCCAGGGGACACTATGTTGTATACACTATGGGATACTGCAATTCCTGGTTATATAGGTTGTGTGTAGTCAAAGAGTTGTAGGGTTGTATGTGAATCATATATCAAGATGTGGGTATTAGTCAATGTACTTACATAAGATAAGGACTCTTGCAGCCACCCCCCCCCCCCTTCCATCTTACACTCACCCACCCTCTCCCCCCTGTCTCCATGGGAGCTGAATAATTCAGCAGTAATGAGAGGAGCAGGATGCTGTGATTCAGAGTTCTGTGTTAGAGGGAGAGCAGCACTGCTCTGTTCGGTCTTACTCGGATTTACTGGGAAAAGACAAGGCCCCTGAGGAGCTAGCCTGCTAAGGTAAAGTGTCTCAATTCAGTATCTGTAGGGATAGGACTGGTAATATCAAATTCATGTTCTAATAGAAGATGAATTCCAAGCCATTAACATACATTTGAGGGCACCTCATAGCGCACCGCCTCTAGCTGTCATCATGCACATCACTTATCGCCTGTGCTTGCCAGTCACCAAAAGGCTTGTGTTTTTTACCTTCTGTTTTTCTTAATAGGCCCACATGGTTAGTTTTTGCTTTATGTGGAGGCATTGTTCAGGTCTGTGGTAGGCACAGTGGACAATTGGGAGTTTTTGAATAGCTAAAAGCTATAGCTATTATTCCTAGTAAAATAAAGGTTAAATTAAAAATGAAAATAATAAAATAAACACTTGTGAGCACTGGGCAGTTAGGAGTTTCCAGTCTGGCTGGGTTCCCATCTGCTGGTTGGCTGATCTGGGTCGTGGTGCAGAAATAGGACAGATGGAATCTGGGGTGGTAATCCCCTCTGCCCTGTACCAGTAGGTGAGACAGCCTGCCCAACTTAACCAACTTCCTCCACTGTGCTGCACCATGTCACAGCAGTGGTGTGATGAGCCTTGTGGTGTTGCAACGTGGGCTCACTACAGTATATCCTCACTGGTTCTTTCTCTAGTGAAAGGAGCAGCTTCCGCGATCGTCAGCGTCTCCTACAGGCCAAGGATGAAAGCATGAGAAGGGTGTGAGAGAGGGAGTATATTCCATTGTAGGCTGCTTGTTGTAGCAAAAATGGACAGAGACCGAAAAAAGAAACTGGCCAACACTTCAGATTGAAAGGGTGAATTCAGAGGAGCCCACCTTTGTGGTTATATGTTCCTAGTGATGACGATGCAGGCTGTTGGAGGGTAGCTGAATCACTGATAGGTTAATAAACACCTTAACCTTGTGTCTGTTTACCACTCTTGGCACCGCTTCCACACATTCTGATCGGTCTGTTGAGTTTTCTTTGGGTAGGCAGCGTACCTAATGGGCATAGTCCAGACTCCAATGTGAAGCTACATCAGCATCACTCTTCCTGGCTTGCTGAATTCCAAATCCCCTTGAAGGCATTGATTGATTTGGTGGAACTGACTGTTTAGGTTCCTCTGAATTTGTAGACCGTGTTACTGACTGAGTGATGGTCTGGCATAATCTAGCTAACCACACCTCAGTATAGGTCAGCATGATCACATTTGTAGCTTATATTGACCATGTGTGTGTATGTGTGTTCATGTCTTGAAGGCAGGTGAAACCATGCAGGCAGACGAAGGGACTGAGTGGCTCTTGGAGCTGCTGACTGACGTTCAGCTCCAGCAGTATTTCCTGCGTATCCGTGATGAACTCAACGTCACACGCCTCTCCCACTTTGACTACGTCAAGACTGAGGACCTGGAGAAGATTGGCATGGGACGTCCGGGTAAGAGAACTTCCCTACCCACAGACCCATACAGACATGCAGGCAAATGGCATCTTAGCTATTGTCATCTCTTAATCACCACCACCCACTTCAAACACATTGAAATGTCCTCAGAACAAATGGGACTTTCTGTCACCCACTGAAAATGACAGCTTTGCAAATTCATTGTTATGGGCATCTGTCATCTTCTATAGTCATTGAGTAATTTTCCAGGAAATGATTTTTCATTTATTTTTTATATTATTTATTCCTCTATGACGATCTTAGTTTGTTCAATACACAATGGACAATGATCAACTAATGAATTAGTGTGAACAATTCATGCAGGAATGCTGTTGTGTGACGTTATCAGATTTGTCACCTATTTGTTTTGTTTGGGTGAAGGCCAGAGGAGGCTGTGGGAAGCTGTGAAAAGGAGAAGAGCCCTGTGCAAACGCAAGTCTTGGATGAGCAAGGTACGCTGTGGTTTCTTAAGGCAGACCCCTCCCCTCCAACAGCCACTTATATAGTATATAGTATAGTATATATACTCTTTTGATCCCGTGAGGGAAATTTGGTCTCTGCTTTTATCCCAATCCGTGAATTAGTGATGTTTAGTGAAACACACACAGCACACAGTGTACACACAGTGAGGTGAAGCACACACTAATCCCGGTGCAGTGAGCTGCCTGCATCAGTGAGGGGTTAGGTGCCTTGCTCAAGGGCACTTCAGCCGTGCCACTTCAGCAACTGGTCGGGGTTCGAACCGGCAACCCTCCGGTTACAGGTCCGAAGTGCTAACCAGTAGGCCACGGCTGCCCCGTGGCTTATCTATAACTGCAACAACATTGTTGTATTAAAGATCCATCAATTGAGATGAGAATCAGTGCGATGGCAGCCTAGCTGCTGCTTGCCTCACCCTTACACCATATTGTCATTCCATCATAGCTCAGTAGGAAGGAGCATGATGCGAGAAATGGCAGGTGTAATGGATGCCATCTCCCAGGCAAATATATCTGCTGCACCAAGTCATTATGAAGCATAAATCAATCAATCAATCAATCAAACGGACAATTGTCTTGTCGCACTAGTAAGCCAAAGCTTCCATCGTGTATTTCATCACTGGGGTCGCTGTGTCCATGCCATGTTTGGGTCCAGGTGCCCACGGGGACGTTGGTTTGGGTACGGCCTGCGGTTATTTCCTGATCCCACCCCATCTCTCTCTCCCACTTGCTTTTTGTCATACTTCACTGTCCTATCCAAATAAAGCATAGACAATAAAAGAAATGGACAGAGCCACCCCGTAGACTTCGTTAGAGGCAAGTGAAGTCAATTTGAACCCTTTTATTTTTCCTGTTGGTCGACTTCGGTTCTACAAAGTAGAACACAGTAAGTCGTCTGGTAACCGTGCTAAGAAAATTGATAACGTGCCGTTATCGGAGTGTTCCGACTTCAAGTGGATTTGTTCTGATGTAGTGCCAACCCAACAAAACATCACTTAATTGTTTTTTTCCCTCGATGCTTTCCTAAATTAGCCTGACCAGCCAGACCCACATCAAGATGTAGGGTCTGGGAACTTACCATTGGCACTGCTCAATCCGAGGGGCGGGATAAACGGTTGTCTTTCAAATTTCCTCTTCACGCAATAGGATGGCGCTACAACTCACCAGTCCCATGCATTTTCCCACCAGCGGAGCTAGTTGGCTAGTTGATCAAACTTTTGCCAATTTAAAAAAAGCTTTTAACTCGAGTTGCGATTCAAAGACCGCTGTTCGCCAGCAGCAGCATCCATGTTCTTTGTTTTCAAGTAGCAGGGAATTCACGTGGAACCAATGCCGACTCTATACACAATGTGATTGGCCTGATTACAAATTACATTTGCTGCCGCTAGGGTGCGTCTAGATTTCTAGGCTATTCTTAAATATCTTACCCGCTAACTTCCTTTCAGACAGCCTTTGAGTTTCTTATCCAGAGAATACGGTTACTTCTCTCCTGTACGACGCAAAGTCCATTTATGTCCATTACATAATTTTAGCATTGTTTTCTGAAAAAAGTTTATTACTCAGCTGTAAAGTGAGTTATGAGGTTATGACACCAGTCACACAATGTTGTATTTCTCTGAAAATAGAAAAGGTTCATATAAAGGCTTAAAACGCTTCAGATGTAATATTATTTAATGTTAAAGTGACGCCAAAATGAATGGGGGTCAATGGAATGTTAACTCCAAGTGGTCGACTTCTAGCCTCAAAGCTGCCCATAGGGTATGCGCTCTCCAAACGTTTGCCTACCCCCTTGAAATAAAGGCAGAAAGCCTAAACATATACAAAAAATATGTATTCAATCACAGTGTGCTCCAGCCTGCTGTTGCTATAGAGCATAGCCAGCTGTAGGGGGGAACCAGGTGGAATTACTCTCAGCTGTAGTCTCTGTGCCTGGGCCAGCAGGTCTTCACAGGGAAGCGGCCGGAGTCAGAGTCCCAGGCATCAGCCACCACGGTCCTGAGGGGCCCCTCACCCACCCCAGGCCCTGG
The DNA here is from genome assembly GCF_017589495.1 of Alosa alosa. Lineage (NCBI taxonomy): Eukaryota > Metazoa > Chordata > Actinopteri > Clupeiformes > Clupeidae > Alosa > Alosa alosa. The sequence continues at coordinate 18,683,278 of NC_063204.1, forward strand.
GGACCAACCAGCTGCCCTTACCTGCCTCATCAGCGAGCGGGACCTTACTCTGTTTGAGAAGCTGGGGGACGGCTCCTTCGGGGTGGTGAAGCGCGGAGAGTGGCAGGCCCCCTCTGGAAGAGTGGTGAGTAGACCAATGGACGGAGATCCACTCGGGGACCTTTGAAAGAACTGCTGTAAAAGAGAATGGATCATTAATTTTGCGTCCTCCTTTTAGACAAAGGTCATTGGCGATCAATACATGAATGGAGTATGGTCTCACTCAGGAGGATCTATTGATTGATGACTGGGTTGGGTGGCTGGACAGATGGGAGAGGAGGAATATTTAGAATGAATGAACGAACAAGGTTGTTAAAATAGAGAGATGAGTCAGTGGAAATAAAAACATGCCTGCCCACGGCCAAAGTGTGTAGAGAAATTGGCAGTGAATGTGTGGGATGTGTGTGATGTTAACATGAGACATGAGTCATTTGTGTTCTTTTGGGCTCTTACACCGGCGCACAGCTGAACGTGGCCGTCAAGTGCCTGAAGACAGACCTGCTGGAGCAGCCTGAGGGCCTGGATGACTTCATCAGGGAGGTGAATGCCATGCACTCCCTGGACCACCAGAACCTCATCAGGCTCTATGGCGTCGTGCTCACACACCCCATGAAGATGGTGAGAGTCATCACTGGCGCACCATCGCAGCCTGCCTAAAGCCCTTCTGCATGTCCTCATGTTTTTCTAGCCGTTGGTGTTAGACGTTAGTAGAATGATGCTTGTCTTTCACTCTCTTGGATCTCCTGTTAGTTCTACAGTTCTAGAAGTCCAACAGTGAATAACTAGGTTTGGATACCTTCAAGGAATAAATTTGTCATTTATTTTGATACGGTTACTGCTAGGGATGTGCCATATTTTAGCGTACAGTATGTTTGCACATTTTTGTATATGCAAAAACATGCAAATTGTTTTTACATATCTGTGTGTGCCTTCACAACTGGCTAAAATCGCTGAGTTGGGCTCCACCAGTGCTGTTCTGCTGACACCACTGACTCTTGCTCCTGTTTGACTGTGCATCAGGTGACTGAGTTGGCGCCACTGGGCTCGCTGCTGGACCGTCTGCGGAAGCGCCAGGGCCACATCCTCATCTCGGTGCTGTGCCGCTACACCGTGCAGATCGCATGCGGCATGGCCTATCTGGAGTCGCGGCGCTTCATCCACCGCGACCTCGCCGCCCGCAACATCCTGCTGGCCTCCAACGAGCAGGTCAAGATCGGAGACTTTGGCCTGATGCGGGCGCTGCCAAAGAACGACGACCACTATGTCATGCAGGAGCACCACAAAGTGCCCTTCGCCTGGTGAGCAGGGATGGACGCAGGCAGGGGAGATGTACACCACATACAAACACGCACAGACACTGTCTCTCACTGTGTTTTCTCCCAAAGTTTATTTTCTCTGCATGTCCTCTCTGGCTCTTTCTTTCTTTCTTTCTTTCTTTCTTTCTCTCTCTCTCTCTCTCTCTCTCTCTCTCTCTCTCTCTCTCTCTCTCAGCCTCTGTCTAACGGTGTGATGCACTTTTCTCTGTGATGTGCAGGTGTGCCCCAGAGAGCCTCAAGACGAGGACTTTCTCCCACGCCAGTGACACATGGATGTTCGGTGTGACTCTGTGGGAGATGTTCACTCATGGACAGGAGCCATGGCTGGGCCTCAATGGTAGCCAGGTAAAGACACACACACACACACACAAACACACACACACACACACACAGACACACACACTCTTCCTCTTTTACCTCCATACAGTTCAATACAGTATTTCTGTACATATTTCTGTAGCATAGACCTCTGATTGACAGTGAGCTATATGCCATGTGGATTTGCTATTACTCTCCAGATTCTCCATAAGATTGATAAGGAAGGGGAGCGCCTGGTGAAGCCAGAAGACTGTCCCCAGGATATTTACAACGTCATGTTGCAGAGCTGGTCTCCCAAACCTGAAGACAGACCTACATTTGTGGCTCTTAGGGACTTCCTGGTAGAGGTATGTCCGGATTGTCATGATGATTCATGGTCTTAAAAGACTACGAACGGCTCTCTGTATGCTCGTTTGTTTCCGATGGAGCCCGGTGTGTTTGAACCTGACGCTATTGTTAATAAACAGTAGTTAGTGTCTACACAGACCCAGTTCGGTGTTGCACTAGGAATCAGCATGTTACAAAAAAGAAGGATTTAGGCATTTGTTAACATTTTTATTATTGGGTAAACAAGATATTCAGTGATGAAGATATATAACAGAAGATGCCGATACAACACAGTTTACGCTCCACCGGAAATAAATGAGCGTACAGGAAGAGCCTTTTGTGCACGTAGTCTTTTCTAATAGACCGCTGAAGTTTGCCTACAAAAAAGCTCCCATCTTTGCCCATATAAAGAGATCTGGTATCTTGCAATTTTTCCAATGGGAAAATAACATGAGGATTTGGAATAATCTCACCTGTTGCACTGCGGGGACGAAGAAGTCTGAAATGCAGACGTTTTGCCATACACACTTTTGTCATCTGCCTTCGAGTGAATTCTGTGATCTCCGGTATGTTAAGACGGCAAACTTTGATTTTTGCTACTCCAGACCTAACTTGCAGTGCAACCTGCAATATATTGCTTCGATTAGCGCCCGGATCTCCTTATATGGGCAAAGATGCCAGTTTTGGGTACTTTTTGTAGGTGAACTTCAGAGGTCTATACTTGAGCTCATTAACCTTTGGGTTTTTAGAAGCGTAATGTCCGAGTTAGCCACTTAATGGCTTGATTTGAGGGCTGTTCTTTGATATCATGATTACACAGAAATAATGTGTCCTGGGGGGCACTGTAGCTCAACTGGCTACAGCGCCCGTACCACATTTGGGTCCAAATGCCCACAGTGACTGGGATAAAGTCTGATCCCGGTCATTTCCCGATCCCATCTCTCTCTCTCTCTTCACTGTCCTGTCACAAAAAGCCCAAAAAATATACTAAAAGAAGAGAAGGAAAAGAAATAATGTGTCCTCAGTCATCAGCTGTTAGGCCCCTGGATAAAAATGTCCATGCCCACTACCTGTTTCTGTGTTTATTCATTTTTCAAGATTCAAGAAATCTTTAAAATATTCCTGTTGAATATCTTAGTTATTTCTATCCCATTTCAATAATCCCAAATCATCAGGGTGAGGGTAATTTATATAACGTCATGTCCTACTATAGTTAATGTTTAATCGGTCTGTGTGACTCACGCCTCTACCACTGTTTCCTCCTCTCCACAGACAATGCCCACCGACATGAGGGCCCTCCAAGATTTTGATGAGCCTGACAAACTTCAGATCCACCTGGACGATGTCATCACCATCATCGAGGGCAGGTACACCTGCCATTGTGTTGACCACATTCTAGTTTCCCTGCGCTTTGGTGCCGTAGTGGCACTCATCATGTGCTGTTAACCACAGGGCTGAGAACTACTGGTGGCGCGGTCAGAATCGGCAGACACTGAAGGTGGGACAGTTCCCCCGGCAAGTAGTGACATCGGTGGCCGGGCTGTCGGCTCAGGACATCAGCAGGCCGCTCAAGAACAGCTTCATCCACACAGGCCACGGCGACACTGACCCACACCGCAGCTGGGGCGCCCCAGACAAGATAGACGAGTAAGACCACCAGTCACATACTCTGAACAGACCTCTTCTTTGTACTAATTGATAAGTTATTTTATTGATTGTGTCTACAAGATATGGCTAAACTCAACTTCAGTAGTAACAGTGGTTAAAAACTTGCCAAAGATTGTGTATTGAGTTTCCCTGTGTTTTTACTGATCTGGGATTCTGTGTGTGTGTGTATGATTTAAAAAAAAAGAAATGGCTCAGTTGTGATTAACAAACTCACCAAAATGTGTTCCTGGACTCACCACTAGAGTGCAGCAAAAGACTGTGTGAAAGTCTTGAAAGTGATTTATGAACCAGAAATGGTGAACAAAGCATGTGTGTATATAAACCTATAAGATTTATGTTTTTGTCCTGGAAAAATATATATTTTAAACAACATGCATTGATTTTGTTTGTACTTATTCTTGTTTGTGTTTAGAGTGTTGTTTGTCTTCTTGGTGTCTCCGTAATTAATCTTTGTATTTATGCATGACTGTGTGTGTGTGTGTGTGTGTGCACGCACGCGCCTATGTGGGGACTTTATAAGTTTATACCTCGGTAACCCGATGGATCCTCCGGATGTTCTTGGAATGGACCCAAATGCTGACCGGCCCACTAAACTCCCAAATCGAGCCAAAAGTATGTGGGCTTTTTTATTGTCCTTCCAATATATGATTTAACTCAGGTCATTTTCATCAACTCTCTCTTCTCTCTCTCTCTCTCTCTCTCTCTCTCTCTCTCGCACACTATATTCCCTATCGGCTTAAGTCCTTTACAGATCAAAGGCTTGTACTGCTTTCCAATTTTCACCACCATTTACTTTCTCTCTCTCCCTCTTTAAATCTTTTCTTCCCCTCTTTTCTTCCCCAGTTTCTCCTCTGCACTCTATGACCTCTATTAGAGCTGCCACCTCCACGGCCTCCTCAGCCAGCTGTTCTGCTCAAGAGTGAGTGGGCTCACCTGCCTCATCACCATGGCCTCTCACCTCGGCTTCATCACTGCACAGGGCACACTCTTTCTGTTGCTGCATGTACCAGCATCATAGCAGCCCTGGGCCTTGGTGCACTTTTTGGTCTTAAGATGCTTTGTGAATACTGGCCCTGTGTTGTCGGTATGTCTTATTAAAAGCTTTAAGGTGGATGGAGGGTGGAAATGAGTTGATGTTGTTTTGTGATGTGTGCTTGTTTGAAGAAGAGGCATTCTATGACTCGGTGATGGACGACGGCGATGACCTGATGGTGACGAGCGTGAGGAAGCTGTCTCTGTCCAAGCCGTCGACGTACCTGGGCCTGCGCCTGCGTCCATGGGAGAGCCAGCAGACGGACCGCCTCTGTGAGGTCTCGCTCATCGACTTCGGCGACGATAGCTTTAGCTCGGCCTCGCCGTCGCCTGTGGCGGAGGCCCCGGTCAAGGCGCCGCCACCGCTGCCGGCCAGTGCGCCCGTGGGCTCAATCCTGGACACACCGGCGCTGCCGCACAGCCCAGCGGCGCTCTCGCTGCCCAACCCGCTGCACCCCACGCCTGTGCTGGACTGGGACCGGCCACTGCCCCCGCTGCCCGCCTACGACGAGGTGGCGCAGGAGTATGAGGAACCGCCGGGGAGGGTGGAGGAGGACGCCGAGGTGAGCTCCATCAGCCAGCGCGCCGAGGAGGCTAGCCAGCTGCCCACTCCAGCCAATGGCTCCACCAACGGAGGATTGTCTGGCGCTGAGAAGGCGGGCGTGGAGGATAACCTCTTCCTGACTGCCCCCCAGCCTGCGGAGGAGGCGCGTTCCCCAGCCCAGGCGGCGCAGACGGCCCAGCTCTTCCAGGAGCTGCAGCGGGAGGTGATGGTCAAGCTGCGCGCTCCCCCTGCGGTCGGCCGCTCGCTGCCCTCCTCGCCCATCCCCATGGCCTTCACGCCGGCTGGCCACCGTCAGATCATCCTTCCCTCCTCCTACGAGGACAAGCCCCTGGTGCCGCCACGCGTCCCCATCCCACCAATGCGGCCGTCCAGGCGCGCCGGGGTGCCCGCATACCGCTCCTCCAACTCGCTGGGGGACGAGATCGACGCCAATGACGCCGACGGTGACGCCAGCGTAGAGCGCCCGCCACGCATCCCGCCGCGGGACCACGCGTTGTCTCAGCCCAGCTCGCGGGCGCCCAGCCCGATGGGCTCGCTGCGCGTGGGCTCCCCCCAGCAGAGGGCCGGCCTGTGCTGCGTGGGCTCCCTGGGCGCCTTCCTCTCGCCCTCGCCCTGCCTGCCCCCCTCCCCCATCACGCCACAGCCCAAGCAGCCAGTGCTCACGCCGGCCACCCACAGCTTCGCCCGTGACCCCCAATACACGGCCCCCGAAGTGGGCCAGGCGCAGGCCAAGAGCCCCTGCATCCTGCCGGTGGTGTGTGACGGCACCAAGGCCAGCAGCACGCACTATTACCTGCTGCCTGAGAGGCCGGCCTACCTTGACAAGTACGAGCGCTTCTTAAAAGACTCAGAAAGCGGCGAGGACAGGAAGACCACCAACATGGCCACCGTCAGGCCCATGGTGCAGCAGCAGGCCGCTACCAGGCCCATCTACAGCTCCAGTAGCAGCATCAGCAGCAGTGGCATTGGTGGGATGGGGAACCCCCACAATCTGGCCTGGACCACCAACCAAGTTGTCAGCAGTCGAACGGAACCCACTGCACCTACCTTCAACTCTGTCAAATATGTAAGCAAATTGCCTTCTTTATCTACCCACCTTCAAATTGTCTTCTTTATCTACCCACAGACAAAACAAAGCTTTTAATGCAAGTTTAACATTTCTCTTAAGCCAAAAACATTTCTCCAGGAACTCTACTGGCTATGGCTATGTAGGCCAATGTCCTCACAAGAAACATGGCATTTATGTTTGCTACTAAACTGATGCGTTTATGCCATTAGCTACCATCATGATACTTGTTTGTTTATGTGCGTGTTGATAAAAGGCCTGGCTGGTAAAAGATTGGCGGGATTGCGTCCTCAGGTCCAGGAGGCGGTGCACGGCGTAACTGTGGAGGAGTGTCAGGTGGCCCTGCAGAGGCACAGCTGGAATGTTCCAGAGGCCATCCGCTACCTGAAGGTACCGGAGCTCACTCACTCCCGTCCCCCCTGTGATTACAGATGCCTGTATTTAAAGGGCTATAGAGCCTCTTTATTACAGAGGATGGCGTGAGAGTGTGTGTGTGTGTGTGTGTGAGCTGGGCCAATGGGACCAGAATGGGGACTCCTCCAACTCCTCTCCTCTCCTGTTGCAGGTGGAGCAGTTGTTCCGGCTGGGTCTGAAGGCCCGCTCCGAGTGCCAGGAGGCGCTGCAAAGGAGCAACTGGAACCTGGAGCAGGCTAGCACCCAGATGCTCGACTCCTACGGCCCCACCAGGCAGAGGTAGTCCAGCTCAGAGTCAGGGTGTCCTTTAAGTCAATGTGTGTTTGTGTCAGAGAGTCCATATCACCTCTGTCCCTCTGTGTTGTGCAGGTAATGATGACTGGGGTTCAAAAGAGGAGGGAGCAAAGTTCTCCCATCTGAATCACTGGAGCAAGACTTAACTTTCTCTCCCTGCAAGATTTTGTTTTCTCAGAGCTGTTTATCAAGCAGGACGAGTTACAGCAATTTTTTTTTTTTTTGGGGGGGGTTGCTAAGCACAGCTCAGCAATTGCGAATTGCTTCTGCATATCTGCAGATTATGCATCTTGTAATGCTTTTTCCATGTTACTTTTTCAAAACTCAAGGATTCTTGAATTTAAGCTGGAATATTAATCAGCATATCCACAATCATTCAGTGCAATGCAGAAACTAAATAGGATGTTCTTAACAGCTCACTGTAGGCTTATGCTCAGGCAATGCAGACATGCCTATAGATGTATGGCAGATCTTAGTAATTGCAAAACTACAAATCATGCCCAGAGAGGCTAAAGGCACACTCTCAAAGCTTAAGAATGCTATATAATCTTTTGTCCATTTTGCTATTTTTTTGTCAGTGTTGGTGATACCAAATATTGTTTATTTTGTACAGTAGTTGTTATTTGAATCATGTAAAATATTATTTTTATTGGTGTTTTAAATGTGGTCTTTATATGTTATTTAAGGAGCTTTCAGGGTAACGTTAGCATAGCAGTAGGCACTATAAGAAAAGCTGCTTTACTGTGACACTTGTATTCACATCAGGGCTTTCCCATTTGTTTTGTTATCTGGTTCTCCCTCAGGCTAATAGTCATAGTTTTACCATTATGTATGAACACTGTATTGAGAGATGAAAAGTATATTAATGTGTTTAATATTAGTTAAAGGAATCCTCATTAACAAAAGATGCCTCTGGTATTGTTCAGTATTTTTATTTTGTGTTCTTTTTGGATGCCTGGCCTCTGTTTTTTAAGTGTCATTTGGAATAGTATTTATTAATAGCGTTACAAAATGAAATACCATTAATGTGATTCATTTCTCAGAATAAGCTAATGCCGAGTTTACTGCTATAATGTAGTTTGCTGTATGTTCTGCTGCAAAGTGTTTCAGCTTTGCACGGGGTACCTTTTATCATCTTCCTCGTTCTGTGAACTGCTGCATTTCCTAAGTTGTGCTTACGGGGGGCCTGCTGCGTGAGAGATGTCTGTAAGATGTGACATGTTTGACCCGTCTCCTCACTCAGTCCTCACTGGCTGCTCAGAAGGTCAAGTGTGTGCCAACGACTGTAACTGTTTCAACATAATCATTATGACTTCTTTTTGTTTTTTTTTTTGAAACACCAAGAGAAAGAATGCCATTCCGTTAGCTAGATGAGCCCTGGGAGGTAGCAGGGACATCAGTGTAAGTGTGCAATAATGTGTCAGTTCTGCCATGGGGAAACCCAATCACTTGAATATGTTTTAGGAGGTGTAAACTATAACTGTTAATTATCATCGTTGTCATTCTCATCATCTGCCAGATGTCCTCTCTAATGCTGACGTGAACTGAGAGTTCATATACTTAAAATGCTACACTAAAGTTGCAAGGCTGCACATATGAAAAGTACAATTTCTGTATATTTTCTATTAAATATTTTCGTTTTAGAAAACAAAACTGTGCATGTGTTATTGACAATGCAGGCCTAATGGCTTTGGGAAGACAGTTGTTTCCTCTGTGGGGCTGCTTTTGTGTCTACAAACACCTTAGCTTTTCCTTGAAATGAATGATCACGGATGAAGCTCTGGAAAATGTATGTTCTGATCATCACAACTGCATCCCATGCAGCTTTGGATGTGGCAGTGCAAAACAGCCTGACCAATTACTTATAGGGCAAAGGAATGACCATGCATGGTCACACAGGTGTTCCCTGTGGAGTCAAAATCTCCTTAAATGACGTTAGCCTAAATTGCAATCCAGTCCCAAAACAGACCCCTGTGGCACACCATATTTAACAGAAGAATAAGAAGACACATAGTTGTTCACAGAGACACAGAACCTTCTATTTGACAAATAGGATGCAAACCATTGCAATGCAGTACCAGATAATCCCACCCAATGCCTCAGCCTGTATAACAGTAGTATGCAGTGATCAATTGTGTCAAAGGCCGCACTAAGGTCCAGAAGTATCAGGACAGAGCCCAAGTCATCATCGTCTATTCTTAAAAGTCATTGGTAACTTTCAGTAGTGTTGTTTCAGTGCTATGATGTTTTTGGAATCCAGACCATTGTGATCAAGAGCAGAAAGACGTTGATTTGACACTATTTTTTCAAGAATGTTAGATATAAAAGGTAATTTGGATATAGGTATGTTGTTTTGAGGAAGAGCCCAGACTTTTTAGCAGAGTTCACACAGGCAGTTTTAAAATAATCAGGGACACTACCATTACACAAGGAACTGTTAAAGATGGAGAGCAGGCAGGGCCTAACAGATTCCATTACCTCTAATAGAAACTTAGTTGGCACAATATCAAGAGGGCTGGAAGAAACTTTGATTTGAGACACCGTTTCTAAAAGTTCAGATAAAGTGATTGTTCAAAATATCTTGTTGAAAATGGGGGACCTCTAAGTAACTTGGATCAGGAGTAATAGAGGCTCTAATAGCCTCCACCTTCTCAGTAAAAAAAGACAAGAATTTTTCACAGCATCACACACACACACAGCATCACTTAACTGGGGCACAAGGTTCCCCATACAGTAGATCGAGCCACTGATGCAGCTAGGCCTCTTGGTAGCACTAATCCAGTAGTGGGAGCAGCGCTTGATTTATTTTCATGTCAGCTGTATGCTCTTGACTGTATACTCGGAGGAACTGATTGATTTGAGACTCGGACTACCATCAACACAACAGGGTGAGGGCGATACAGATATAGAGCAGATTAAAATCCCTGTCACATAGTTGGCACTCAGATTTGCCTTGATTTTGTGTGTTGTAAATGTCCTCCACTACCATTTACAATTACATTTATTAATTTAGCAGACACTTTCATCCAAAGCAACTTGCATACAAGCTACATTCCAAAGGTAACAAGAATACTACTACAGTAAATACTACTACCATTAGGTATATAAAGCCATTACTGTAATCAAACCTGCCCAGTTTGGGTGGAAAACCATTTGCCTTACTTTGTGCTAACCAGTAATGATCAGGCCAGCCATGGTTTGAGAAATAAATAATCGGTAAAAGCCCAATGGTGGCCATATAATCTTTGGCTTTTTATGTTTTTCATTTTTTTCCTGGGGCCATACCACCACTAGGTGTCAGCGTAATCATGATGTTAAATTGATTTCCCTTTGATTGATGGGTTCTCCCTGTGTCTTCTCTCCCCTCAGTCATCAACTCCAGGCCTCAGTGGGAGCATTATTGTGATAAAAGTTGCTGTGCACAGAAATTAACTGATGACTCGGACCTTTCTCATCGCTTCCTATTTATACCCCCTTATTGATATGTACAGTAATACAAATGGCTTTGGGTGACCTTGGATGCGTTAGCACTCTCAATACACTTGGCTGGTGTCATACATCTGTCTTTGTTTGTGTGTTGGCTGGTAGCTGCTATATAGATGCATGCATGGATGTCTGAGGAAAGCTGTATATATATTTATATACGTATATCCTGTATATTTTATATATATAATAAAATATAATTTTATATAATATTTATATATATATATTATATAATAAAATATAGTTTGGTTTAGTTGCTTTAATTGTTTACCTAAAACAAGAACTGATTTCATTGTTTTGGTAGGCATATCCCCTCCAATCAGACCTAGTCTCAGCTGAGGACTTCACCAAACAGAAAAATTAAAGGTGTGAAATTAAATCATCTCTAGCTTGGGTGAACCCAGACAAACCTGTTAGCCCATTGGCGCCCATTTCCGAACTTGCCATTTCACTACTTTCACAGGCATAACCAGCACTGAAATTAAATTGAAATGTGTTCATTAAAGTATTACCAAATCGTTTCGGAAGTGAAAAAAATATATATATTTCTTGTAAATTAAGGTTTTGAATGCAGTTGTTAACTCAATTCCAAAGAATATCTATCTATCTATCTATCTATCTATCTATCTATCTTTCTTTCATTCTTTCCAGACCAACCTGCAGAGCAAATTCAAATTTCCTATTAGGTTTGTCTGGATTGGATTCACCCAATTATAGCGCCCCTTGTGGTCAACGGTGACTAAATTTATTTTGCGTCCTCAGGATGTGGTCCCGAGTCTACGTACCAAGTTTGGTGTCGATACGAGAAAGTGTGGCTACTTATAGCGCCCCTTGTGGTCAACGGTGACTACATTGTTTGTGCGTCCTCAGGATGTGGTCCCGAGTCTATGTACAAAATTTGGTGTCGATACGAGAAAGTGTTGTTAATTATAGCGCCCCTTGTGGTCAATGGTGACTAAATTTATTGTGCGTCCTTAGGATGTGGTCCCGAGTCCATGAACCAAGTTTGCTTCTGACATCTGAAAGCCTTGCCAAGATATTAGCTCATTTCCTGTAACTTTAGTGCCCCCCTAGTGGTCGAAAGTCGAAAGGTTTTTCCGTGTCCTCAGGATGGTGTCCCAAGTCCATGTACCAAATTTGGTGTCGATACAAGAAAGTGTTGAGAATTATAGTGCCCCTTGTGGTCATCGGTCACTTAATTTATTGTGCGTCCTCAGGATGTGGTCTCAAGTCCATGTACTAAGACTGGTTTCGATACATGAAAGGGTTGCTGAGATATGAGCTCATTTCCTGTTACTCTGATGAAAATGATGAATTTTGACCTGTTGGTGGCGCTAGAGGCTTAGACCCAAAGGTGTGGAAATTGGTGTGCGTGATCATCGCCATGCCCTGACGCCTCCTACCAAATTTGGTTCGGATTTGTGAAAGGGTTGCTGACATGCCACCAGGAACAACTTCCTGTTTCTCTAGCGCCACCCTAGTGGTCAGAAATCTGACCAGTAACTTTTGTCTAAAGATCATATGTGCCAATTCTTGACAAGATTGGTTAAAGTGTCTGGTCTCTGAAGTTTTTCTTGATTTCAAAAATTTGAACTGTTGGTGGCGCTAGAGGGTAAGACTTAGTGGCATGTACATTGGTGTGCGTGGTCAGGGCCATGCCCTGATGGCATGTGCCAAGTTTGGAATTTATAAGTCAAGGCACTGAAGAGATATGAGCTGACTTCCTGTGTGGCGGCTTCGTCGCCATATTTGATTGGCTCTCACCTGCCGACACTTTTGAAATTGAAAAATCTGATTGTGAAATTTTTGTGAGGCTTGATCTGAAGATCATGTGTGTCAAGTTTCGTGAGAAACGGACAAAATTTGAGACCCGTGAAACTTTTGGAAAGTTTGCACCTTAGCCTGTTGGTGGCGTTACAGGAAGCATGATAAAGTCTTGGAAATTGGTGGGTGGGGCCGTACCTTTTGCCTTAAATAACACTTCAAGTTTCAGCTTCATAGGTCCAAGTATTGCAGAGCTACTTGCATTAATGTTGTTAAAAAATTGATGAGTTTTGACCTGTTGGTGGCGCTAGAGTTTTGGGGTCTGGGGTTTGTACATTGGTGAAAGTGATCAGTGCTATGAGTAGAATAAGTGTGCCAAATTTCACAACTTTTCACTAGACGGTTCTATGGGCTGCCATAGACTTCAATGGCAGAGGAAAGATGTTAAATAATAAATATAACCGCAAGCGGTGATCTAACGGGGTCCGAGCAAAATGAACATGAGGTAGCATAGCTTTTTAGTTTACATATGTTTTGATTGTTTGGGCCCAATTGTTCAAAATAACGTGATTGGATTCCGGTTATCGGATTTCAGTTACCGGATTTCGGCTATCAGATTTCAAATCTTGAAATTGGGTTGTTCAAAGGGAAACAAGGATCCTGAAATTAGATTAGATCACATAATCTATTCTTGGTTTTGATCTGGATAAAACCTTTGTGTTGTTCAAAACTTTTGAGTTGGATTGGAATAAATTTGATCCATAAAATTAGGATTACCCTGTGCTGTAACATTATAGTGCGCTAACCTCCACAACCCAACAGTATTCTAACAGTATTCTATTCTAGTATGCTAACCTCCACAACCCAACTGAAGGAACTGTAGGGGGCGATGTGGGTTGAGGTAGAGTGAGTGTGTGGCGAGCAGGCAGAGCCTCGGTCAGAAGGCTCAATGGTATGGAGTGATGACACGGAGATGGCAGGTTTCGGTGCAACACAAGTGAACTTTATTTGAGTTTCGATTCATCTGTTCTTTTGTTCTTTACTTGTATGTGTGCTGCATCAAAGAGGAAACAGAAAATGGAGTAATCAGTGAAATGGGGTAAATCAGTACAGATCCCAACTCACAACAATAAACTGAAATCATATGGCTATATAAGGTACAACTAAACAATACTTGACATTCCAAGTCAACCAACATCATCTAATCATCTCTCACATGCATCTCTCACATGGGATATATTTATATATATATATATAAACTTCTTTCACCAACGTCTTTTCACCAACAGTATTCTAACAATACTCTATTGTAGTATGCTAACCACCACAACTCAACAGTATTCTAACAGTACTCTATTCTAGTGTGCTAATCTCTACAACCCAATAGTATTCTAACAATACTTGATTCTACAGGACTAATTATTTGTCGAAGGCAGTGTTTCCCAGAGAATTGAATTGTATTTGTGGTGGTAGGTGAATGGGGGGCGGGGGGTTCTGTGTTGGAGTCAATAAGATAAACAGCCTATAATTATACAGTTATACTTGCCTTGCACTACAAGTCCATATTGACAAGTAGCTGTAATGTTATAGTGTGCTAACCTCCACAACCCAACAGCATTCTATTCTAGTATGCTAACCTCCACAACCCAACAGCATTCGAACACTAATGCTTCAAGTGTGATTTGCTAAGCTACGCTGCTCGGACCCCTAATTACCTGCTGCAGTCAGTTCAATATTCAGAAACAGTCAGGTTAGTTGAATCAACCTTATCAGTGATTGACCTCTGGCTGCATGGGTCCTGATAGGATTTGATTCACCCTGCTCATAATTGATTAATTGAAATCATTAAGGAAACTCATTATATGTTGTTGTGCTTAAAAATGAAAGGAGAAGGTTAGATAAAGATGTTAAGCCAATAGCTTACTGTGCACCCTTACAATGTCTTACAAATCTCTGTACAAAATCTCTACAAAATCTAACAATATCTGTCACGTGTTCTTACTACTGACCGAGCCTCGCCATTTCGCATGATGGAGAGAGAACAAAATCACAGTTGGAACAAAGCACCAGAGTGTTCCTGCTTGTTTTCCTGTTCTCAGCCTCTTCAGCTGGCCAATCAAACCCCAGCCTGATCCAAATGCCACATAGGCGAGAAGGATCTTAATTAGTGAGTGCAGTTGGCAGCCTGCCTGTGTGTCTGTGTGTGTGTGTGTATGTGTGTGTCCGTCCCTGTCTGTGTGTGTTTGGTGGTATTCCTAGGCTCTCGTATCCTTGTTAATCACTCAATGGCATTTGGGGGTCACCACCCTTCAGCACCTCTGTAGGGTGGGTGGTTGAGAGTGTTGAGGGTGTGTGTGTGTGTGTGTGTGTGTGTGTGTGTGTGTGTGTGTGTGTGTGTGTGTCTGTGGTGTGTGTGTGTGTGTTGTTTGTCCATACAGCCCCTGCGGCTCACTGGCTCTTATGAATTGCTCAGGGGCATCTGAGGGTCAACACTTAGTGTTCCTGGTCATCGACAATACTGCTGTGCTAGACTGACAAAACTGAAAGGCTGGGACAGCCTCGGGTCAGAGGAACAACAGGCACGAACCTTCATAAAAATACCTACATATTCAGTGCTGCATTTGACAAATACTTGAGGTATGTAGTAACCACGGCGGCAAATTCCACTAAGTACCTGATTGGTTGGCTTTATGTCATTGGCTTTTTTGTTGTTGTCATTGGCTTTTTTTCGTCGTTGGGTTTTTTTGGTTGTTGTTTTCTGGAGTCTTGTCATCTCATCATGCCAGGCTTCTGGAGTGTAAAGAGACAACCGTGGCTCCACTGATCTGATTTCAGAAAGGGTCACAAACTCATCACAATACAAGTGTTCACTAATTAGTGTTTTGTTTGACACACCAAATGATTTGTTTAAGCACATCAATCCTTTTTTTCCCACTGCTACAATAACAGTCTTTTGACCAACACAGTGGAATTTGAGAGGTTCAGAATATCAAAACTAACCATTTATACCCTTGTTTAAAATGAAAATAGAAATAAAATACAGCCCAGAGTTGTTCCCTGCACAAGTGCCAAGAAAACACCCCATGTTCATTAATTTGGTCTCACCCACTCGCTCGTGCCCTATCTTACATTGGCGTCTATTCTACTGCAGTCCTTTCAGTCGGCATGCTATCAAAGTGCTCCATCACATCTCGCTCACAGTGGGAGATTGGAAATGCAACTGGGTCATGGAATGTCAAGGTCATCAGCAATTTTCCTGTTTAGATTGTTGGAGCCGTTTTCCCCCAAGTGGAACTTGAGGCTAAAAGATCACTGGAAAAATAAACTTGCAAAAAGGAAAAAAGGAAAAAGATGTACTAATAGAAACTGGAAGTGAAGTGGATCATTCAGAACATCTGTCCTTATCTAAGTTTTGTCCTTCTAATGAGAAGCCTCAAGCATGTGGTGCCAAAACAAAAGGAAGATGATTCTGTTTTTCTTGCAGAGCAAAAGCAGGAATATTGTATGTTTGTTTCTCCACCTTATTGCTGCTGTTCTCTCTCTTTCTTATATCACATACACCAGCACACAAAGGAACAATCATTCAGTGGTGCATTACTCATTCTCGTACATATTGATGAAAACTGTGATTCTTTATTGTCGTGTGTGTCCTGCAAAGTATTAGGTCATGCATTAGCAGAACTGACGCCCAAATATGAATGAGATGTGTCTCGTTTGCTTTATTTCTGTTTTTCTGTGACTAATGACCCTTTCAAGAGAGTTCCATTATCAGCATCATAGTTGGCCCCACAAGACTTCCTTTTTAACATTCCATATGTTATCTTAATGCAGAGGAAGTAGATTGGGGCCCAAATAGAACGTTCAAGCATTGTTTTTGTTTTTATTGTTGAAAGGGTCTATGTGCATTGAGAGACGGAAGAGAATGATGTTTTTCACAGAAATGAGAGAATGTTGTCCATGGGGATTACACTCCAAGATGACAAGAGGTAAGAGTATCCCCCAGTGGCAAAGTCCACAGCTTATCTGAGTGTCAGGTGGCCATATCCAGGAACGCAAAGTGAGACAGGAGAAGACAAAAGTGCTCTGACTTATTTGTGAACTAGAGAAGATCGATGCCCGCAAACTGGGCAGAAAATCTGTGGTCCCTTGCCACATCTAGTGGAGACGGAAAGAGATAACATGAGTCTAATGTCAAAGAACAAATTCTGTTCAGTTGTTCCATCACTCTTTATGCTTGGGCATATATATATCAATATTATTGACAGCATTCTGCGTTCTGCTCTACATCCTTGGTAAAATGAAATGAACCTGAAAACAATCATGAAAAGAGATAAAAAGTAAAAATTACAAGGTCACTTACTATCCTCTCTTTCTCTTTCCTTCTCTGTATCTCTCTCTTTGTGTGTCTGTCTGTCTGTCACTCTGCCTTTCCCTCCCTCCATATCATTACTGCTGGTTGAGTAATGACATTTTCACATGCACAATATCAGTCAGGTAATTTGTGGCATCAAACCGTCTGACTTGGGTTTGGGGACAGGCGGGGCGTTCAGAGGTAAACAGCCACAGATGGCTCTTCTTGAGATAGGAGAGTGACCTGAGTTCAAAGGGATGCCTGCTTTGTGATAAAAAAAAAAGAAATATAGCTGCAAGTGGCAATTAATGGGGTTCTAGCAGTATATTAGCAGTTACAACCACACAGCAGCAGTCACAACCAATGCCGAATATGACAATTGGCAATTGTAGGAGAAATAGATTTGCCAGTTTACCCGTATTAAAGAATCAGAGGAAATAAGACATTTTGCATTGATTCAATGCAGCCACTTCTCCATTCCATTCTCCAAGATTCCATTCCAAACAAAACTGCTTCTGTGGTTGCCCCATGTTGCATTGAATTATAGTGCATAGGCCTCCAACTTCATTGTTTTTTTAATGATGTGATTAAAACAAACAATTACAAAAAGCCTTTCTTGTGGTCATGTACAATGCATTGCGCTATACAATAGAATGGAAGCTGTGTGTGGAGTAAAGGCTAGACATTTTGACTAAAGTATACATAATACAAATAATTACAATAATAATAATAATAATAACTAGATGTACCGCATAGCGGTACAAAATATGACCGCCGCTCAGTCCTGTACATCCGTTCCGCGAAAATAAATCACACTTCAATTTGTCTCCATCTTTTACTCTATCCCCCACTCTTGAAACTTTTGTGTATGCTTGTTTGGCATGCCTGAGTGTGTGTGTGCGGCTGCACAGAAAGTAGCCTACTGGTGCTGAAAAGGTGAATAGATTGTAGAATAGCCAAAGAAGATGTAGCATTGTTATAAAACCTTTAAAATCTCTAAACAATCACAAGTAGGGCAGTTCATCACAGTTCATCCATTGCAACTGGATTGATGAAAGGTCACTTACACCTGTAGGCTACACTGTATTTGGGAAAAGCAAAAGGTATCAGCATAATGTTATATATTTTTATTTATTTATTTATTAATAAACAAAAACATCTCTGTCAGTTCCATGCCGTTTTCAACAGCTATCAAAAACAAACGTCATTTTTGGATGGATGGATTTTTTGTGAATGTTTCTTCTTCTACATAAGATTTTAGTCATCTTTAGTTATTGTCAATGCACAAATTAAGTAACAGTAGTCTGAAACGTTATTGTTAATGCACAAATTAAGTAACAGTAGTCTGAAACGAAATGCTGTTTTACATCTAACATCTAGAATCTACATTAGATTCTAACCAGTGGTGCAAATAACTGACATGTCCAAATGGGCCTTGATGAAATGCGTCGCTAGACTGTTCATACACATTTTAACGGGCCAAAGTTGAAGAGCTGTTGTCCGTTATTGTTCGTGCAAATATAGGCTGATTCATGTCCCCTTGCATTGTGTAACTTAGGTCCATGGCTAGTCTGGTTTTCATCAGATCAAGCTCAATCTTTTAAGACATCAAAAAATAAATAGCGGGCAGATCAGGCTGGGTTCACCCAGTCCATAGGCACCCGATATTGTTTAATTTTCCGATTGAGATATCCACGCTCTGGCTATTCTAAATGCAAAAATGCATCAGGGAGTTATGACAAAACTGTAACTAACAAACTAGATCCTAATAGAAAGCTGTTAGCTTCCCTAAGCTACAGGTAGGCTTATAAGGTAGGCCTATTTACAACATAAATTGTCAATAGGCTATGCGGTGCTGGCTGGCGACACAAAAAATCTCATTTGGAAACCAATGGCTTAGCCTATGCCTTACAGTATCAAGCGGACTTAAACTGCCATATCGTGGCGAAAAGTTGTAATAAGATTCACGCAGCTCCATGAGTCAAGGAAAGCGCGAATGAAGTAGCCACTTCTAAATGGGACCCACTACACAGTAGCTTAAGGTGTGTTGCTAAAGCAGCCATAATGAAATGAAGGTGTCATTGTTTGGATACTTCACACACACATGCTTTTTAATTTCACAGACTACAACTACCAAGCTGGAATCAAAGCACATCGATTCCCCTCTTACACCCTGCACGCACTTAAAACAAATAAACAGGCGTCTCAGTCTCACGCATGTGTAGGCAAAACTGTATCAGACCGGTGTAACGTTGGTAAATCTTCCATTGCACAGAATTATTTTTGTAGCACGTGCAACAAATGACAGTCGAAAGATACAATTACAGTGCTGCTGCTTGGTGTCATGTCCATGTGTAACACACCCTATCAGAATGTTCAGGGGTATTATGGGTAGAGCGGATGAGGGGGAGTTTATTAAAATTCGTGCTCAGTAAGCAACAGACGTGTCTATGTGTGGTCCATATTATTACGATTAAATTCTGCAATATCTCCTTAATTCATAAGTAAAGTTGAGATATAACACTTGGTATAACCGCATTTATAGTTTTCTACAAATGCAATCAATCAAATTGGCCTCCATCACTCAACCAACGCTAACGGTAACATTATTGTACCTATAGGTCCTTATTGATATTATAAGATTAACGTACCTGCAGTAAAAACCAAGCATGTCCAATAAACATCCTCAGAATTATTTCGGCTTCAAGAAGAAATGGGAATTACATTTCATGTCAACATCATCCTATCCTTATTAGACGTTCTCTGCGGTAAACTACAGTCCTTGTAGGAAGCGTCCATTGTTTTTCCAACCCACTTTTAACTTCCAACAAAATTACGTCTCACTGCAACGATGCGCCATCTAGTGGACAAACGACTACTTATCGCCAAAACTGGAAATGCAGCCATGATGATGATGATGAATATTTGGCTTTCTTTAAATCCTACTGAATTTGTAATTATGTATCGGCCGTTCTAATACCGATAGTATGTGCGTGGCTGTGTGTGTGTGCATGTGTATATGGGTGCACCGCCATCTACAGGCCAATGAGTGTAGTCACTAAGTGTACACATAACCTAATATTTTTTAGACCCCCCCATGGATGAAATTCTACCAGAGAATGCCAGGTCAATCATACACATAATATTTGGTGCAGTTCTGAACATCTTAACTGAAGATAGGGGTGATTAAAGCAGAATAATATTGCATTTTCATTTTTTACCAGGGGGGTGCAAATCACAAATGAGTGATTATGGGCCAGGTTGATGTGGGCCCTTGAGACCAACATACCATAAAAGATTCTTCATCCTCAGTGCCACAGTTCAGGTAGTTATTTAGGAAAAACTGCTTTTTTTGCAGGTTCGGGGGGCCCAGCACGGGGAGTGGCCCCGGGGGCGAAACGAAATTTTTCCGTAAAAGTCTAGTGGGGCTACATACCCACCAAATTTCATGTGCACCGGTGTTTCGGTGTCCCGGGTATCGTTGACCAAACATTCAGGAAGTAGATGACGAAAAAAAAAAAAAAAAAAACTTTGACAATCATTATATGACCGCTTCGCTAGCGGCGGTCATAATAAAGAGAACAAAATGTGATTGCTTGCACAATCACATAATGATCCTGCCAAAAAAACAAGGATCCAGCAGCTTCTCTGTTTGGACCCCTAAAAAAACACTCAGTTTCACAGATAACTGGCAGGAGCATCCTTTTCTACCCCTCCCACCAAATCCCCGTCTGTCTCTCTGGCCTCTATTAGCAGATGATGAAAAGAGGGCAGAAAATTAATTTACACGTAAAGATTTCTGATAGGTGTTAAAATTGCCATCAAAGTCATCTTTGATGTGGAAAATTGAATAATTCCAGCACAAGGTGAAGCAGAAATGTGCACAACAGCAAGTTTCCATTCACACTTGCCCTCCTCTCTCCATCTTTCTTGCCCTCCCTCCCCTCCATCTCTCCTTAAGACTAACCATTAAACCTGACATCAATACTTATGGGGGAAATGGGGACAGTTTTAGTTGTGTTCATATCTCCAGGGTGTTACTGTGTGAGTGCCTCTCTTTTCACTTCACTTCCTCCTGCCCAGAGCTCTTCAGCTGGCCTTACAACGCAAAGGAGGGAAAAGGACGATAAGACGGGGGAAAAAAGCACACAAGCTGCGTTATCATCTGGTGTTGCTGCATGTGTGACTCTGAATTCTCAGAGTGTGAAAAGGCTGTGTTCTGGGGATGTGTTACTCAAACTAATGGGGAAGAGTGAAACGTGTGTGTGAGTGAGGGAGAGGACTGTGTGTGCGTGAGTGAGAGAGAGGAAGTTCGTCGGGGACAAATAGGTTCTGGTAATCACAACACTCCCAAGAGTCTCTGAAAAAGACATTATGTGGCCTCCCAAATGTGCATCCATGATGCTCGTGTTAGCTTTGTCCTCATTGCTCCCAGTGGAGAGTAAGACTACAATAAATCTTCATGTCAAGATGCTTGTGCATGTGTAAATTCAGAATTCCTCACTTTATCTGTTATGTTTCCTTTTTGCCATTTTTTTCTCTCTCGCTCTCTCTCCCTCTCTTTCTCTCTCGCTCTCTGCCTGCCTCTGTGAGCTGTTCTTGCCCTGCTGGGGGACATCCCCTAGCCCTGTCCTAAATGGAGACAGATGCCTGTAATGGTCCGTTTAAATGGATGCTGATGTGTCACTAAACAGAGTCACATAGCTGCAGCCCAAACAAATCCCAGAGCAAGCCAAGCACTCAGCCTCCTCTCAAGTTGAAAAATGGATGTTCCTCTCCCCCCTTGCCCCTCCTTCAATAGTCTCAAGTTCTACACCGGTGTCCCTCCCTCGACGGCCTCTCTCTCCACTTTTTACTTTTTACCTTGAAACAGTTCTCAATGCGCCAAGGTTTACAAGGCCTGTGAGCTTGCATCCGGTCCGAATAACGCATTATAATTCATGCGACGGAGCAAGTATCAAGAACACCTTGAGAAGTCGGAAGTCGAGGCGGGTGACATGGCTGAGCTTGAAAGGAAACTGATGAATCATGGTACGCAGGCTCAGATTGGTCCAAGGGGCCAGGATAGTTGTGCTCACCATCCTCCCGGTGATACTGTGCAGACAGACAGAATCTGATCCAAAGAGACATCAGCCTCTGGTGCATCTCAATAACTCAGTTCAGAGACGGCAAGAGAGAAAAAAACACAATCTGTTTATTAAGCAGTGAGCAGTGAGGTGTTGACTTGAAAGTTATCACATTGTTATTCACTGAAGCATGAAGAGAAACTTTTTTTTTCTGTTAATTAATTTTTTTTATCGCTATTGGTCCTGATGCCCCCTCACAGAGACACCAGAGGGTTTTTTTCCTTGATGTTATCAGACATCCATTTCTTCAATCAAATCTGCTCAAAATGGCTCACAGAGTTTGGCTTTAGGCTTGCTTAATGGCTGAATGAATGGGGGCTGAACTATTGTGATTGAAGAGAGATGAAGAGGAGTTTTCAAAACACATTAATTTTGTCATTCATACAGCAAACAAAACACAGGAGAGAAAAAACAGAAGGCTATTATGTAACCGTACTGTCATAATGTCTGTCCTTGAAGTAAACAGACACTTGAAGTCTGTAAAACATATGTAATTATATCTTTCTCTTATTGTGTCACTGCCTCACTGTGTCTTTGAAGAAATATCTATAAACAAAGTATGCAATTACAGTCAAATTGTATTTTTTTCTTTTTCTAACGAATTCCATTTACAATAGCATACTGTATAGCTTACTTTCAACTTGGTGCCATGTTGAGTGCATTTTTGTAGAGATACTCTGTAATGAATTGGTTAAACTTCAGCCTTTCTGCAAAGGATGTGAACTAAAAAGTTTCTTGACACATTTTTGAAAAAGTTATTTTTTGTCAGAATTGTGGCCGGTCTAGCCACAAGTGCAGTGTTGGGTACCAGCAAAGAAGAGCAGAATACAAGTGCAGATCAATCATACTTACCAATCAAGGGATTTGGAAAAGAAAAAAATTACAATATAGGTACATTTATTTGAATATACTTTATACCAAGGAAATTCACCTACCTGGAAGTATTAAAAAATCATTGCTGCTGACCTATTAGCTCTGGCTACTGCACATGCATTCATCAAATGTAGTGGTCTGTCTGATCAACCTCTGAGTCCTAAGAGACCTGAGTGATATGTGGTGTAATGGTAGCGCAACATGAGAACAGACAGGTTAAAGCTGCAGTTGGCAAGTCTGACATATTGAGGGGACTTAGCCAAAATGTCAAATGTTTACAACTCTCATGCCCCTCCCCCACTACCACCGAGCACACTCTCATCGAGTTTGTGCTCGTCAGTGCGCACCAGACTGCACCAGACTGTGATTGACAGTCAGATCTCACAGCCCTGCTCTGATTGGACCAAAAAA